>NW_027331992.1:2039524-2339524 GCF_048418815.1 Hemitrygon akajei | reverse complement strand
CTTGTTGGTATCCAAAGTCACGGGTACTCTCAGTATCCACTCTTCCGGTGCAAAGGCTTTGGTTTGATTTCGTTGATTAAATATATCAGCCACTTTTCTTGTAAAGGTATTTATTGTAATCTATAATGCCTCTTAACTCTGTTTCTCCAGTGAATTTATTGGCGATTACAGTCCTGTCACAGAGGAAGTGTGGTTTGTCCACCTGCACCACTCGCTACTTGGTGGCCATGGCAACGGCAGATCTGATGGTCATTATCACGGAGGTAATTTTGTATCGGATCAGCAATCATTATTTCCCAGTGAGTGTCCTGAACATTACTCCCGTGGGGAGTGTTAGAGTTGTCCTGACTCGTGCAGTCGTGGACTATTCTGTATGGTTCACTGTCGCTTTCACATTTGATCGCTTTATCGCCATTTGTTGCCACAAGCTGAAAGCAAAATATTGTACCGGGAAAACTGCAGCCGTGGTTCTGACAGCAGTTGGCGTGTTGTTCTGTTTCAAAAATATTCCCTTCTACTTCACGCTTGAACCGGGAGAAATTATTGACAACGTACCGTGGTACATTGTTATAAAAGTAAGTTACTACACTGCTCCGGGATGGATTGGATTTAGATAGATAGATAGATAGATATATACTTTATTCATCCCCATGGGGAAATTCAACTTTTTTTCCAATGTCCCATACACTTGTTGTAGCAAAAACTCATTACATACAATACTTAACTCAGTAATAATATGATATGCATCTAAATCACTAACTCAAAAAGCATTAATAATAGCTTTAAAAAAAAGTTCTTAAGTCCTGGCAGTTGAATTGTAAAGCCTAATGGCATTGGGGAGTATTGACCTCTTCATCCTGTCTGAGGAGCATTGCATCGACAGTAACCTGTCGCTGAAACTGCTTCTCTGTCTCTGGATGGTGCTATGTAGAGGATGTTCAGGGTTTTCCATAATTGACCGTAGCCTACTCAGCGCCCTTCGCTCAGCTACCGATGTTAAACTCTCCAGTACTTTGCCCACGACAGAGCCCGCCTTCCTTATCAGCTTATTAAGACGTGAGGCGTCCTTCTTCTTAATGCTTCCTCCCCAACACGCCACCACAAAGAAGAGGGCGCTCTCAACAACTGACCTATAGAACATCTTCAGCATCTCACTGCAGACATTGAATGACGCCAACCTTCTAAGGAAGTACAGTCGACTCTGTGCCTTCCTGCACAAGGCATCTGTGTTGGCAGTCCAGTCTAGCTTCTCGTCCAACTGTACTCCCAGATACTTGTAGGTCTTAACCTGCTCCACACATTCTCCATTAATGATCACTGGCTCCATATGAGGCCTAGATCTCCTAAAGTCCACCACCATCTCCTTGGTCTTGGTGACATTGAGACGCAGGTAGTTTGAGTTGCACCATATCACAAAGTCCTGTATCAGTTTCCTATACTCCTCCTCCTGTCCATTCCTGACACACCCCACTATGGCCGTGTCATCTGGTTGACTGGTTTGGTACGGTATTAACTCCTTTACTGCCTTTCGCTGCAATTCTGCTGCTCAACGCTCTGTCTATCAGACACATCTTAGTGGCCAGTCGGGTCCGTAAGTGGCTGAGGGGTCAGAGCAAAGGGGAGAGTCGCAGTGACCCGGAGATGGAGAGCAGGAGGAGATTAATGGTTTTACTCTTCACTCTCTCCGGCAGCTTCATCTTCCCGTGGCTGACAGCTGTTTTACAATTCCTCTATTATCAAATAACAGGAACAGGAGGCGAGTGGAATGATTCTGAATATATATTTTATAAAGTCGCTTTTTTGCTGAGAACTTTAAGCTGCTGCACCAACACATTTATTTACGTGGCGACTCAGTCCAAGTTCAGGGAGCAAGTGAAAAATCCCGTTACCTCAGTTTTTGAGTTCATTAAGAAAATCAGCTATTGAGCGAAGTCCGGAGACCACTGCAACGTTTTGCGTTCAGTCTCCCGTTACTGACATCCCTGCTAAAATCGAAAAGACTACATTTTTGCATATTTAATCAGGGAGCAGTTCCCAAATGCCGATCCGATGAGAACATGTACTTGCAAAAAACAGTTGCTACAACCAAATTCCCAGATTGATCGCTGTCAATTGTTCCTCCCTCTCAATACGTAGGCATTTCCCTGATACGCAATGTCTGGCTGTCACATGTTTACTTACCAACCACTGATATCGATCTCCGAAGCTACACCAATAGTGATGCAAAACTCCCGTAATTCCATGGTAGCAGTCGTTAGATTTATCAAATCTATGGCATTGATAGTGACGACAGAGACTATAGAGGTGCGTCAACATCTAACAACGATGCGTTTGAATGCAGACGGAGATACTGAATGCTGACTCATACCGATTGGAAACACTATCTGGTGGCAGGCCGGCGTTCCTTTCAAAGAAAGATTTATTTGCTTCAGTGTTTAACCAAATGTGGTTTCTTGTAATGTAAGAAAACTCTCTGCAACAGTTGTGTTGAGGCCTGTACACATCTTGCATAACTTTGTGGAGACCATATTCTATTGTTTCTGCTGTCCGGCAATTGAAGCCATGCCTACCCAGTCCTTCTTGAAATGACTAGCTAAATGTGCTAGCAAGGAATCTGCTGAAACTGAGCTGACCTTGTCCATTTGCAGCGTATTATGAGACTGCGGATGTGAGCTCAACATATCCAGATTTCCTTTCATAGAGATGTTCTTCTCGTTTAATGAAATATCCAACAATCACCAGCTCGCATTTCATCTTTGTGATTGCATGCTGCATCTACACGTTAACAGAATAATACATGCCAATTGCCTACTGTCTCTAACATAATAACTGATTTTGCGTCTTTCCGGAATATCCGACCACATTCAGACACTCTCATGTTGATTCCAGCTTAAAATTACCGATTGAATGATCCTCGATTTAAATTCCCGCTGTGCTGCAATTTTGACTCTCAACCAAATCACTAATACAAATTTGAAAGTTGGAACGGAGGCGCTGGAACAGATGACGCTAACCGGTGTTGAACTATCGACAACTGATCGAGATTTGGCAATTCTCTGCGGGAGTTTTGAATAATTCAACAGTTGTACTTTATTGTTTCTATATAAAGATAACCGGAATTGTGGTTACCCCAGGGCAACAAATAAAATCCAGAATTGTATTGTTCCTATTGTACGAATACTGACTCCGAATACCTCTCCAAACCCCAGACGCTGAAATAGGGGACCGTCCGTTGGCTGAACGATTCTTTCTTTTGACTACAAGGAGCGGAATGTGCCCCCTTGTTAGATTATTGCCATTTGAAAGCATAAATGGGTGTGTGACGAGTGAAATCCAAGCTCCTTCTTGACGCTTCCCCACAATACAGTGGGCATATTCGGTTTTTACTATGGTTAAAAAATATAAAGTCCTGATCCAACATTAAGTGGTCCCGACCTATTTCTATAATATACACGGAGGAGTTTGTTCAGGTGAATTCCCGAATGTGACAACATGTGTGGTTGTATCTATCTATTTCCTGCATGGTCCACCTGATATCTAATATGGAAAATGGTGGTTCTCTAAATTTAACTTTGTTAATCCTTGGTACATAATTGAAACACAAACCGCATACTTCGTATGTTGAGTAGTTTATCGCGGGGTGACTGATAATTCGTGGCATGGGTTAGAAGGAGCCAATTTCAGAAAACCTGGCACTTTTATTTTTTCAACATTGTCCACTCCTGCATCTACACACTTAGTCCAGCGGTCGTTGATTATCCGAATCTTGGACCTCCAGAAAGTGCCCACACATGGGTGATTGATAAGTCCGTGGCCTATGGTTCATAGGGATCAGCTATACAGCTCTTTTTACATGCACATGCAGCTCAACCTTTGAGTGATTATGCAGAAAGGTTGAAGTTAATAACATCTCCTGCTAACTCGGGCCACGAACTTATCAAACACACCGATGAGTTAATGACTGATGAGTTCTTAACTTCAAACTTTCTGCATAATCACTCAATGAGCTGCACTACATGTGCATGTAACGAGAGTTGTATAAAAAATCTCCTTCTATCTTCGGCCACGAATTTAGCAATCACCCCTCGTGTTAAGAAATTTGTCAATAATTCAGTTTGGCGTATCCCCAAGGTTTCTGAATTATGGAGCATTTCCGAAAGTGCAGTCGCTCTTTGCGGACCTAACTTTAAGCTCCTCCCATATCGTCATAACCTCAATTTACAATTCATTTCAACCACAGAACGGTTGCTGAGGCCAAATAATTGGCGTTTTTAAGCGGAGGTTTATAGAAGTGTAATTCACAGGGACATCGAAGTTTATATAGAGAAGGCAAGAAAAACCCTGCTGGGTGGAAAATACATCAACTATCATCAGCATGTGCTCTGGTCACGTTGCCGCACTAATATTCCAGATGCAATTGAAAAGGTTCTCATGAGTAAACTCCTAAAATTGCTGCACACAGCGGTCAGTCACTGAAACGTTGAAAGATTACATGTTTAATCCGCTCTGATTCCCCTTTCCATGTATCCTGGACTCGGGAATATCTGTTGTGAATCGAGTTGCTTCCTCACTTGAGATTCCCTTGCAATTAAACTGATTTCCAAGCCCCCTGTGTTCCCGAAGTTAATCGCTGACTGTCATCTACACCCCAGGGCGTTGCGGAACATTAACCAGGTCCCTCTGCTTTTAAGATCTTCGGACGTGTCCACCTTATTATCAAAGGGAATATTCACATTTCGGTTCCTAACCGAACTATCTCCCTCTGATTTTTTCAGAGCCGGGCGTTCACTTTTCATGTTTCCACTTCACAGTCTCTCCATCATAACATGTCCACATTCTCTTATTGTGAAGATTTATCTTAAGCCTTCCTCTTCTGCCTATGTTTGCGTTCCCCTGTTCAGTTTCCACGTACGTGAGCAGTCTATCCATATAAAAAGTAACATTATTGTAAGCACACATACTCGATTTCTCCCTGATAATTTTAACTAAACATCGGTCGGAATACAAACTAGTACATTTGTAAACGCGTTTCCTACTTTCGTATGGTGCCAGAGTTCCCGCTGAAGCAAAATAAGAATTGTCTCCGCGAATGTAATCACGAGTTCCCTCTTCGGGATATGACTATCCTCCTCCCCTCTGTGTTCGTAAAATGCATTTTCCGATTGGGATCCAAACATTATGAAATGCAAAGTCCCTGAAAGTACATTTTCACGCCGGCTGCATTTGACGGTGCTCGGAACGTAAGCCACACATTTCTGAAAACATGATAGACCACTGAAACACCTTGAAATACTAATCATGACGTATTGTGCTGGTGGCAAATCCACGTCAATGTGATGGGACGGCGTGGATGCAGATTCATTCTATGTCCGACCCGGGAATTTGCGATGGGACGGTGTGGAGGGAGATTCAATCTGTGTCTGACCCCGGGAGTGTGTGATGGGACGGTGAGGAGGGAGTTTCACTCTGTTTCACACACCGGGAGTTTGTGATGGAAAGGTGTGGATGCAGATTCACTCTATGTCCGACCCGGGAATTTGCGATGGGACGGTGTGGAGGGAGATTCAATCTGTGTCTAACCCCGGGAGTGTGTGATGGGACGGTGAGGAGGGAGTTTCACTCTGTTTCACACCCCGGGAGTTTGTGATGGAAAGGTGTGGATGCAGATTCACTCTATGTCCGACCCGGGAATTTGCGATGGGACGGTGTGGAGGGAGATTCAATCTGTGTCTGACCCCGGGAGTGTGTGATGGGACGGTGAGGAGGGAGTTTCACTCTGTTTCACACCCCGGGAATTTGCGATGGGACGGTTTGGATGGAGATTCACTCTGTGTCTGACCCCGGGAGTGTGTGATGGGACGGTGTGGAGGGAGATTCACTCTTTGTCTGACCCCGGGAGTTTGTGATGGAAAGGTGTGGATGCAGATTCACTCTATGTCCGACCCCGGGAATTTGTGATGGGACGGTGTGGAGGGAGATTCAATCTGTGTCTGACCACGGCAATGAAAGATGGGACGGTTTGGACGGAGATCCATTCTCTGTCTGACCCCGGGCTTTTGTGATGGGACGGTGAGGAGGGTGATTCACTCTCTGCCTGACCCCGGGAACGTGTGATGGAACGGTTTGGATGGAGGTTCACTCTGTGTCTGACCCCAGGAGTGAGTGATGGGACGGTGGGGAGGGAGATTCACTCTGTGTGTGACCCCGGAAGTTTGTGATGCGACGGTGTGGATGGAGATTCACTCTGTGTCTGACCCCGGGAGTGTGTGATAGGACGGTGAGGGGGGAGATTCACTCTGTGTCTGACTCCGGGGACGTGTGATGGGACGGTTTGGATGCAGATTCAATCTGTGTCTGAATCCGGGAGTGTGTGATGGGACCGTGAGGAGGGAGATTTACTCTTTGTCTGACCCCGGGAGTTTGTCATGGAATGGTGTGGATGCAGATTCTCACTATGTCTGACACCTGGGATTTTTGATGGGATGGTGTGGAAGGATATTCACTCTGTGTCTGACCCCGGGCAATGTGTGATGGGACGGTGTGGATGCAGGTTCACTCAGTGTCTGACCCAGGGCTTTTGTGATGGGACGGTGTGGAGGGAGATTCACTCAGTGTCTGACCCCGGGCATTTGTGATGGGACGGTGAAGAGGGAGATTCACTCTCTGTCTGACCCCGGCAATGTGTGATGGGACGGTTTAGATGGAGGTTCACTCAGTGTCTGACCCCGGGAGTTTAAGATGTGACGGTGTGGATGGAGATTCACTCTGTGTATTACCCCGGGAATGTGTGATGGGACGGTTTAGATGGAGGTTCACTCAGTGTCTGACCCCGGGAGTTTAAGATGTGACGGTGTGGATGGAGATTCACTCTGTGTATTACCCCGGGAATGTGTGATGGGACGGTTTGGATGGAGATTCACTCTGTGACTGACCCCGGGCTTTTGT
The DNA here is from genome assembly GCF_048418815.1 of Hemitrygon akajei. NCBI lineage: Eukaryota > Metazoa > Chordata > Chondrichthyes > Myliobatiformes > Dasyatidae > Hemitrygon > Hemitrygon akajei. Next base: position 2,332,579 of record NW_027331992.1, on the reverse strand, counting down.
GATGGGACGGTGAAGAGGGAGATTCACTCTGTGTCTGACCCCGGGATCGTGTGATGGGACGGTGAGGAGGGAGATTCACTCTGTGTATTACCCCGGCAATGTGTGATGGGACGGTTTGGATGGAGATTCACTCTGTGACTGACCCCGGGCTTTTGTGATGGGACGGTGAAGAGGGAGATTCACTCTGTGTCTGACCCCGGGATCGTGTGATGGAACGGTTTGGATGGAGGTTCACTCTGAGTCTGAACCCGGGAGTGTGTGATGGGACGGTGAATAGGGAGATTCACTCTGTGTCTGACGCCGGGCTTTTGTGATGGGACGGTGTGGATGGCGATTCACTCTGTGTCTGACCCCGGGAGTGTGTGATGGGACGGTGAGGAGGATGATTCAATCTGTTTCTGACCGCGGGAACGTGTGATGGGACGGTTGGATGGAGATTCACTTTGTGTCTGACCCCTGGCTTTTGTGATGGGACGGTGAGGAGGGTGATTTACTCTCTGCCTGACCCCGGGAACGTGTGATGGAACGGTTTGGATGGAGGTTCACTCTGTGTCTGACCCCGGAAGTTTGTGATGGGACGGTGTGGATGGAGATTCACTCTGTGTCTGACCCCGGGAGTGTGTGATAGGACGGTGAGGGGGGAGATTCACTCTGTGTCAGACTCCCGGGACGTGTGATGGGACGGTTTGGATGCAGATTCACTCTGTGTCTGACCCCGGGAGTGTGTGATGGGACCGTGAGGAGGGAGATTCACTCTTTGTCTGACCCCGTGAGTTTGTAATGGAAAGGTGTGGAGGGAGGTTCACTTTGTGTCTGACACCTGGAATTTTTGATGGGATGGTGTGGAAGGAAATTCACTCTGTGTCTGACCCCGGGCAATGTGTGATGGGACGGTGTGGATGCAGGTTCACTCAGTGTCTGACCCAGGGCTTTTGTGATGGGACCGTATGGAGGGAGATTCACTATGTGTCTGAACCCGGGCTTTTGTGATGGGACGGTGAGGAGGGAGATTCACTCTGTGTATTACCCCGGCAATGTGTGATGGGACGGTTTGGATGGAAATTCACTCTGTGAATGACCCCGGGCTTTTGTGATGGGACGGTGAAGAGGGAGATTCACTCTGTGTCTGACCCCGGGATCTTGTGATGGAACGGTTTGGATGGAGGTTCAGTCTGAGTCTGAACCCGGGAGTGTGTGATGGGACGGTGAATAGGGAGATTCACTCTGTGTCTGACGCCGGGCTTTTGTGATGGGACGGTGTGGATGGAGATTCACTCTGTGTCTGACGCCGGGCTTTTGTGATGGGACGGTGTGGATGGAGATTCACTCTGTGTCTGACCCCGGGAGTGTGTGATGGGACGGTTTGGATGCAGATTCACTCTGTGTCTGACCTCGGGAGTGTGTGATGGGACCGTGAGGAGTGAGATTTACTCTTTGTCTGACCCCGTGAGTTTGTCATGGAATGGTGTGGATGCAGATTCTCTCTATGTCTGACCCCTGGAATTTTTGATGGGATGGAGTGTAAGGATATTCACTCTGTGTCAGACACCGGAAGTTTGTGATGGGACGGTGTGGATGGAGATTCACTCTGTGTCTGACCCCGGGAGTGTGTGATGGAATGGTGAGGAGGGAGTTTCACTCTGTTTCACACCCCGGGAGTTTGTGATGGATTGGTGTGGATGCAGATTCACTCTAAGTCTGACCCCGGGAATTTGTGATGGGACGGTGAAGAGGGAGATTCACTCTGTGTCTGAGCCCGGGCTTTTGTGATGGGACGGTGAGGAGGGAGATCTACTCTTTGTCTGTCCCCGGGAGTTTGTCATGGAAAGGTGTGGATGCAGTTTCTCTCTATGTCTGACCCCTGGAATTTGTGATGGGATGGTGTGGAAGGAGATTCACTCATGTTTCTGACCCCGGCAATGTGTGATGGGACGGTTTGGATGGAGGTTCTCTCAGTGTCTGACCCAGGACTTTTGTGATGGGACGGTGTTGAGGGAGATTTACTCTGTGTCAGACACCGGAAGTTTGTGATGGGACGGTTTAGATGGAGATTCACTCTGTGGCTGACCCCGGGCTTTTGTGATGGGACGGTAAAGAGGGAGATTCACGCTGTGTCTGAACCCGGGCTTTTGTGATGGGACGGTGAGGAGGGAGATTCACTCTCTGTCTGACCCCGGGAACGTGTGATGGGACGGTTGGATGGAGATTCTCTCTGTGTCTGACACCTGGCTTTTGTGATGGGACGGTGAGGAGGGCGATTCACTCTGTGTCTGACCCCGGGCTTTTGTGATGGGACGGTGAGGAGGGAGATTCACTCTCTGTCTGACCCCGGGAGTTTGTAATGGAAAGGTGTGGAGGGAGGTTCACTTTGTGTCTGACACCTGGAATTTTTGATGGGATGGTGTGGAAGGAAATTCACTCTGTGTCTGACCCCGGGCAATGTGTGATGGGACGGTGTGGATGCAGGTTCACTCAGTGTCTGAACCAGGGCTTTTGTGGTGGGACCGTATGGAGGGAGATTCACTATGTGTCTGACCCCGGGCTTTTGTGATGGGACGGTGAGGAGGGAGATTCACTCTGTGTATTACCCCGGCAATGTGTGATGGGACGGTTTGGATGGAGATTCACTCTGTGACTGACCCCGGGCTTTTGTGATGGGACGGTGAAGAGGGAGTTTCACTCTGTGTCTGACCCCGGGATCGTGTGATGGAACGGTTTGGATGGAGGTTCAGTCTGAGTCTGAACCCGGGAGTGTGTGATGGGACGGTGAATAGGGAGATTCACTCTGTGTCTGACGCCGGGCTTTTGTGATGGGACGGTGTGGATGGAGATTCACTCTGTGTCTGACGCCGGGCTTTTGTGATGGGACGGTGTGGATGGAGATTCACTCTGTGTCTGACCCCGGGAGTGTGTGATGGGACGGTTTGGATGCAGATTCACTCTGTGTCTGACCCCGGGAGTGTGTGATGGGAACGTGAGGAGTGAGATTTACTCTTTGTCTGACCCCGTGAGTTTGTCATGGAATGGTGTGGATGCAGATTCTCTCTATGTCTGACCCCTGGAATTTTTGATGGGATGGAGTGTAAGGATATTCACTCTGTGTCTGATCCCGGGTAATGTGTGATGGGACTGTTTGGATGCAGGTTCACTCAGTGTCTGACCCAGGTCTTTTGTGATGGGACGGTGTTGAGGGAGATTCACTCTGTGTCAGACTCCGGGAGTTTGTGATGGATTGGTGTGGATGCAGATTCACTCTAAGTCTGACCCCGGGAATTTGTGATGGGACGGTGAAGAGGGAGATTCACTCTGTGTCTGAGCCCGGGCTTTTGTGATGGGACGGTGAGGAGGGAGATTTACTCTTTGTCTGTCCCCGGGAGTTTGTCATGGAAAGGTGTGGATGCAGATTCTCTCTATGTCTGACCCCTGGAATTTGTGATGGGATGGTGTGGAAGGAGATTCACTCATGTTTCTGACCCCGGCAATGTGTGATGGGACGGTTTGGATGGAGGTTCACTCAGTGTCTGACCCAGGCCTTTTGTGATGGGACGGTGTTGAGGGAGATTTACTCTGTGTCAGACACCGTAAGTTTGTGATGGGACGGTTTAGATGGAGATTCACTCTGTGGCTGACCCCGGGCTTTTGTGATGGGACGGTAAAGAGGGAGATTCACGCTGTGTCTGACCCCGGGCTTTTGTGATGGGACGGTGAGGAGGGAGATTCACTCTCTGTCTGACCCCGGGAACGTGTGATGGGACGGTTGCATGGAGATTCTCTCTGTGTCTGACACCTGGCTTTTGTGATGGGACGGTGAGGAGGGCGATTCACTCTGTGTCTGACCCCGGGCTTTTGTGATGGGACGGTGAGGAGGGAGATTCACTCTCTGTCTGACCCCGGGAAAGTGTGATGGGACGGTTGGATGGAGATTCTCTCTGTGTCTGACACCTGGCTTTTGTGATGGGACGGTGAGGAGATCGATTCACTCTGTGTCTGACCCCGAGTGTGTATGTTGGGACTGTGAGGATGGAGATTCACTCTGCGTCTGACCCCGGGACCCTGTGATGGGACAGTTTGGATGGAGATTCACTCTGTGTCAGACCCCGGGAGTGAGTGATGGGACGGTGAGGAGGGAGTTTAACACTGTTTCACACCCCGGGAGTTTGTGATGTATAGGTGTGGATGCAGATTCACTCTAAGTCTGACCCCGGGAGTGTGTGATGGGACGGGGAAGAGGGAGATTCACTCAGTGTCTGACCCAGGGATTTTGTGATGGGACGGTGTGGAGGGAGATTCGCTCTGTGTCTGACCCCGGGCTTTTGTGATGGGACGGTGAGGAGGGAGATTCACTCTCTGTCTGACCCCGGCAATGTGTGATGGGACGGTTTGGATGGAGGTTCACTCAGTGTCTGACCCCGGGAGTTTAAGATCTGACGGTGTGGATGGAGATTCACTCTGTGTATTACCCCGGGAATGTGTGATGGGACGGTTTGGATGGAGATTCACTCTGTGACTGACCCCGGGCTTCTGTGATGGGACAGTGAAGAGGGAGATTTACTCTGTGTCTGACGCCGGGCTTTTGTGATGGGGCGGTGAGGAGGGAGATTCACTCTGTGTCTGACCCCGTAAGTTTGTGATGGGACGGTGTGGATGGAGATTCACTCTGTGTCTGACCCCGGGTGTGTGTGATAGGACGGTGAGGAGGGAGATTCACTCTTTGTCTGACCCCGGGAGTTTGTCATGGTAAGGTGTGGATGCAGATTCTCTCTATGTCTGACCCCTGGAATTTTTGATGGGATGGTGTGGAAGGAGATTCACTCTGTGTCTGACCCCGGGCAATGTGTGATGGGACTGTTTGGATGCAGGTTCACTTAGTGTCTGACCCAGGGCTTTTGTGACGGGACGGTGTGGAGGGAGATTCACTCTGTGTCTGTCCCCGGGCTTTTGTGATGGGACGGTGAGGAGGGAGATTCAATCTCTGTCTGACCCCGGGAACGTGTGATGGGACGGTTGGATTGAGATTTACTCTGGATCTGACCCCGAGAGTCTATGTTGGGACTGTTAGGATGGAGATTCACTCTGCGTCTGACCCCGGGACCCTGTGATGGGACGGTTTGGATGGAGATTCACTCTGTGTCAGACCACGGGAGTGTGTGAAGGGACGGTGAGAAGGGAGTTTCACTCTGTTTCACACCCCGGGAGTTTGTGATGGATAGGTGTGCATGCAGATTCACTCTAAGTCTGGCCCCGGGAATTTGTGATGGGACGGTGAAGAGGGAGATTCACTCTGTGTCTGAGCCCGGGCTTTTGTGATGGGACGGTGAAGAGGGAGATTCACTCTGTGTCTGACCCCGGAAGTTTGTGATGGGACGGTGTGGATGGAGATTCACTCTGTGTCTGAACCCGGGAGTGTGTGATAGGACGGTGAGGAGGGAGATTCACTCTGTGACTGACCCCGGGAACGTGTGATGGGACGGTTTGGATGCAGATTCACTCTGTGTCTGACCCCGGGAGTGTGTGATGGGACCGTGAGGAGTGAGATTTACTCTTTGTCTGACCCCGTGAGTTTGTCATGGAAAGGTTTGGATGCAGGTTCACTCAGTGTCTGACCCAGGTCTTTTGTGATTGGACGGTGTTGAGGGAGATTCACTCTGTGTCAGACACCGGAAGTTTGTGATGGGACGGTGTGGATGGAGATTCACTCTGTGTCTGACCCCGGGAGTGTGTGATGGGACGGTGAGGAGGGAGTTTCACTCTGTTTCACACCCCGGGAGTTTGTGATGTATAGGTGTGGATGCAGATTCACTCTAAGTATGACCCCGGGAATTTGTCATGGAATGGTGTGGATGCAGATTCTCTCTATGTCTGACCCCTGGAATTTTTGATGGGATGGAGTGTAAGGATATTCACTCTGTGTCTGATCCCGGGTAATGTGTGATGGGACTGTTTGGATGCAGGTTCACTCAGTGTCTGACCCAGGTCTTTTGTGATGGGACGGTGTTGAGGGAGATTCACTCTGTGTCAGACCCCGGGAGTTTGTGATGGATTGGTGTGGATGCAGATTCACTCTAAGTCTGACCCCGGGAATTTGTGATGGGACGGTGAAGAGGGAGATTCACTCTGTGTCTGAGCCCGGGCTTTTGTGATGGGACGGTGAGGAGGGAGATTTACTCTTTGTCTGTCCCCGGGAGTTTGTCATGGAAAGGTGTGGATGCAGATTCTCTCTATGTCTGACCCCTGGAATTTGTGATGGGATGGTGTGGAAGGAGATTCACTCATGTTTCTGACCCCGGCAATGTGTGATGGGACGGTTTGGATGGAGGTTCACTCAGTGTCTGACCCAGGTCTTTTGTGATGGGACGGTGTTGAGGGAGATTTACTCTGTGTCAGACACCGTAAGTTTGTGATGGGACGGTTTAGATGGAGATTCACTCTGTGGCTGACCCCGGGCTTTTGTGATGGGACGGTAAAGAGGGAGATTCACGCTGTGTCTGACCCCGGGCTTTTGTGATGGGACGGTGAGGAGGGAGATTCACTCTCTGTCTGACCCCGGGAACGTGTGATGGGACGGTTGTATGGAGATTCTCTCTGTGTCTGACACCTGGCTTTTGTGATGGGACGGTGAGGAGGGCGATTCACTCTGTGTCTGACCCCGGGCTTTTGTGATGGGACGGTGAGGAGGGAGATTCACTCTCTGTCTGACCCCGGGAAAGTGTGATGGGACGGTTGGATGGAGATTCTCTCTGTGTCTGACACCTGGCTTTTGTGATGGGACGGTGAGGAGATCGATTCACTCTGTGTCTGACCCCGAGTGTGTATGTTGGGACTGTGAGGATGGAGATTCACTCTGCGTCTGACCCCGGGACCCTGTGATGGGACAGTTTGGATGGAGATTCACTCTGTGTCAGACCCCGGGAGTGAGTGATGGGACGGTGAGGAGGGAGTTTAACACTGTTTCACACCCCGGGAGTTTGTGATGTATAGGTGTGGATGCAGATTCACTCTAAGTCTGACCCCGGGAGTGTGTGATGGGACGGGGAAGAGGGAGATTCACTCAGTGTCTGACCCAGGGATTTTGTGATGGGACGGTGTGGAGGGAGATTCGCTCTGTGTCTGACCCCGGGCTTTTGTGATGGGACGGTGAGGAGGGAGATTCACTCTCTGTCTGACCCCGGCAATGTGTGATGGGACGGTTTGGATGGAGGTTCACTCAGTGTCTGACCCCGGGAGTTTAAGATCTGACGGTGTGGATGGAGATTCACTCTGTGTATTACCCCGGGAATGTGTGATGGGACGGTTTGGATGGAGATTCACTCTGTGACTGACCCCGGGCTTCTGTGATGGGACAGTGAAGAGGGAGATTTACTCTGTGTCTGACGCCGGGCTTTTGTGATGGGGCGGTGAGGAGGGAGATTCACTCTGTGTCTGACCCCGTAAGTTTGTGATGGGACGGTGTGGATGGAGATTCACTCTGTGTCTGACCCCGGGTGTGTGTGATAGGACGGTGAGGAGGGAGATTCACTCTTTGTCTGACCCCGGGAGTTTGTCATGGTAAGGTGTGGATGCAGATTCTCTCTATGTCTGACCCCTGGAATTTTTGATGGGATGGTGTGGAAGGAGATTCACTCTGTGTCTGACCCCGGGCAATGTGTGATGGGACTGTTTGGATGCAGGTTCACTTAGTGTCTGACCCAGGGCTTTTGTGACGGGACGGTGTGGAGGGAGATTCACTCTGTGTCTGTCCCCGGGCTTTTGTGATGGGACGGTGAGGAGGGAGATTCAATCTCTGTCTGACCCCGGGAACGTGTGATGGGACGGTTGGATTGAGATTTACTCTGGATCTGACCCCGAGAGTCTATGTTGGGACTGTTAGGATGGAGATTCACTCTGCGTCTGACCCCGGGACCCTGTGATGGGACGGTTTGGATGGAGATTCACTCTGTGTCAGACCACGGGAGTGTGTGAAGGGACGGTGAGAAGGGAGTTTCACTCTGTTTCACACCCCGGGAGTTTGTGATGGATAGGTGTGCATGCAGATTCACTCTAAGTCTGGCCCCGGGAATTTGTGATGAGACGGTGAAGAGGGAGATTCACTCTGTGTCTGAGCCCGGGCTTTTGTGATGGGACGGTGAAGAGGGAGATTCACTCTGTGTCTGACCCCGGAAGTTTGTGATGGGACGGTGTGGATGGAGATTCACTCTGTGTCTGACCCCGGGAGTGTGTGATAGGACGGTGAGGAGGGAGATTCACTCTGTGACTGACCCCGGGAACGTGTGATGGGACGGTTTGGATGCAGATTCACTCTGTGTCTGACCCCGGGAGTGTGTGATGGGACCGTGAGGAGTGAGATTTACTCTTTGTCTGACCCCGTGAGTTTGTCATGGAAAGGTTTGGATGCAGGTTCACTCAGTGTCTGACCCAGGTCTTTTGTGATTGGACGGTGTTGAGGGAGATTCACTCTGTGTCAGACACCGGAAGTTTGTGATGGGACGGTGTGGATGGAGATTCACTCTGTGTCTGACCCCGGGAGTGTGTGATGGGATGGTGTGGAAGGAGATTCACTCTGTTTCTGACCCCGGCAATGTGTGATGGGACGGTTTGGATGGAGGTTCACTCTGTGTCTGACCCCTGGAATTTGTGATGGGATGGTGTGGAAGGAGATTCACTCTGTTTCTGACCCCGGCAATGTGTGATGGGACGGTTTGGATGTATGTTCACTCAGTGTCTGACCCAGGTCTTTTGTGATGGGACGGTGTGGAGGGAGGTTCACTCAGTGTCTGACCCCTGGATTTTAAGATGTGACGGTGTGGAGGGAGATTCAATCTGTTTCTGACCGCGGGAACGTGTGATGGGACGGTTTGGATGGAGGTTCACTCCGAGTCTGACCCCGGGAGTGTGTGATGGGACGGTGAAGAGGGAGATTCACTCTGTGTCTGACCCCGGGCTTTTGTGATGGGACGGTGAGGAGGGTGATTCACTCTCTGTCTGACCCCGGGAACGTGTGATGGAACGGTTTGGATGGAGGTTCACTCTGTGTCTGACCCCGGAAGTTTGTGATGGGACGGTGTGGATGGAGATTCACTCTGTGTCTGACCCCGGGAGTGTGTGATAGGACGGTGAGGGGGGAGATTCACTCTGTGTCTGACCCCGGGAGTGTGTGATAGGACGGTGAGGGGGGAGATTCACTCTGTGTCTGACTCCGGGGACGTGTGATGGGACGGTTTGGATGCAGATTCACTCTGTGTCTGACCCCGGGAGTGTGTGATGGGACCGTGAGGAGGGAGATTTACTCTTTGTCTGACCCCGGGAGTTTGTCATGGAAAGGTGTGGATGCAGATTCTCTCTATGTCTGAGCCCTGGAATTTTTGATGGGATGGTGTGGAAGGAGATTCACTCTGTGTCTGACCCCGGGCAATGTGTGATGGGACTGTTTGGATGCAGGTTCACTTAGTGTCTGACCCAGGGCTTTTGTGACGGGACGGTGTGGAGGGAGATTCACTCTGTGTCTGACCCCGGGCTTTTGTGATGGGACGGTGAGGAGGGAGATTCAATCTCTGTCTGACCCCGGGAACGTGTGATGGGACGGTTGGATTGAGATTTACTCTGTATCTGACCCCGAGAGTGTATGTTGGTACTGTTAGGATGGAGATTCACTCTGCGTCTGACCCCGGGACCCTGTGATGGGACGGTTTGGATGGAGACTAACTCTGTGTCAGACCCCGGGAGTGTGTGATGGGACGGTGAGGAGGGAGTTTCACTCTGTTTCACACCCCGGGAGTTTGTGATGGATAGGTGTGGATGCAGATTCACTCTAAGTCTGACCCCGGGAATTTGTGATGGGACGGTGAAGAGGGAGATTCACTCTGTGTCTGAGCCCGGGCTTTTGTGATGGGACGGTGAAGAGGGAGATTCACTCTGTGTCAGACACCGGAAGTTTGTGATGGGACGGTGTGGATGGAGATTCACTCTGTGTCTGACCCCGGGAGTGTGTGATGGGACGGTGTGGAAGGAGATTCACTCATGTTTCTGACCCCGGCAATGTGTGAAGGGACGGTTTGGATGCAGGTTCACTTAGTGTCTGACCCAGGGCTTTTGTGACGGGACGGTGTGGAGGGAGATTCACTCTGTGTCTGTCCCCGGGCTTTTGTGATGGGACGGTGAGGAGGGAGATTCAATCTCTGTCTGACCCCGGGAACGTGTGATGGGACGGTTGGATTGAGATTTACTCTGGATCTGACCCCGAGAGTCTATGTTGGGACTGTTAGGATGGAGATTCACTCTGCGTCTGACCCCGGGACCCTGTGATGGGACGGTTTGGATGGAGATTCACTCTGTGTCAGACCACGGGAGTGTGTGAAGGGACGGTGAGAAGGGAGTTTCACTCTGTTTCACACCCCGGGAGTTTGTGATGGATAGGTGTGCATGCAGATTCACTCTAAGTCTGGCCCCGGGAATTTGTGATGGGACGGTGAAGAGGGAGATTCACTCTGTGTCTGAGCCCGGGCTTTTGTGATGGGACGGTGAAGAGGGAGATTCACTCTGTGTCTGACCCCGGAAGTTTGTGATGGGACGGTGTGGATGCAGATTCACTCTGTGTCTGACCCCGGGAGTGTGTGATAGGACGGTGAGGAGGGAGATTCACTCTGTGACTGACCCCGGGAACGTGTGATGGGACGGTTTGGATGCAGATTCACTCTGTGTCTGACCCCGGGAGTGTGTGATGGGACCGTGAGGAGTGAGATTTACTCTTTGTCTGACCCCGTGAGTTTGTCATGGAAAGGTTTGGATGCAGGTTCACTCAGTGTCTGACCCAGGTCTTTTGTGATTGGACGGTGTTGAGGGAGATTCACTCTGTGTCAGACACCGGAAGTTTGTGATGGGACGGTGTGGATGGAGATTCACTCTGTGTCTGACCCTGGGAGTGTGTGATGGGACGGTGAGGAGGGAGTTTCACTCTGTTTCACACCCCGGGAGTTTGTGATGGATAGGTGTGGATGCAGATTCACTCTAAGTATGACCCCGGGAATTTGTGATGGGATGGTGTGGAAGGAGATTCACTCTGTTTCTGACCCCGGGAACGTGTGATGGAACGGTTTGGATGGAGGTTCACTCTGTGTCTGACCCCGGAAGTTTGTGATGGGACGGTGTGGATGGAGATTCACTCTGTGTCTGACCCCGGGAGTGTGTGATAGGACGGTGAGGGGGGAGATTCACTCTGTGTCTGACCCCGGGAGTGTGTGATAGGACGGTGAGGGGGGAGATTCACTCTGTGTCTGACTCCGGGGACGTGTGATGGGACGGTTTGGATGCAGATTCACTCTGTGTCTGACCCCGGGCTTTTGTGATGGGACGGTGAGGAGGGAGATTCAATCTCTGTCTGACCCCGGGAACGTGTGATGGGACGGTTGGATTGAGATTTACTCTGTATCTGACCCCGAGAGTGTATGTTGGTACTGTTAGGATGGAGATTCACTCTGCGTCTGACCCCGGGACCCTGTGATGGGACGGTTTGGATGGAGACTAACTCTGTGTCAGACCCCGGGAGTGTGTGATGGGACGGTGAGGAGGGAGTTTCACTCTGTTTCACACCCCGGGAGTTTGTGATGGATAGGTGTGGATGCAGATTCACTCTAAGTCTGACCCCGGGAATTTGTGATGGGACGGTGAAGAGGGAGATTCACTCTGTGTCTGAGCCCGGGCTTTTGTGATGGGACGGTGAAGAGGGAGATTCACTCTGTGTCAGACACCGGAAGTTTGTGATGGGACGGTGTGGATGGAGATTCACTCTGTGTCTGACCCCGGGAGTGTGTGATGGGACGGTGTGGAAGGAGATTCACTCATGTTTCTGACCCCGGCAATGTGTGATGGGACGGTTTGGGTGCAGGTTCACTTAGTGTCTGACCCAGGGCTTTTGTGACGGGACGGTGTGGAGGGAGATTCACTCTGTGTCTGTCCCCGGGCTTTTGTGATGGGACGGTGAGGAGGGAGATTCACTCTGTGTCAGACCACGGGAGTGTGTGAAGGGACGGTGAGAAGGGAGTTTCACTCTGTTTCACACCCCGGGAGTTTGTGATGGATAGGTGTGCATGCAGATTCACTCTAAGTCTGGCCCCGGGAATTTGTGATGGGACGGTGAAGAGGGAGATTCACTCTGTGTCTGAGCCCGGGCTTTTGTGATGGGACGGTGAAGAGGGAGATTCACTCTGTGTCTGACCCCGGAAGTTTGTGATGGGACGGTGTGGATGGAGATTCACTCTGTGTCTGACCCCGGGAGTGTGTGATAGGACGGTGAGGAGGGAGATTCACTCTGTGACTGACCCCGGGAACGTGTGATGGGACGGTTTGGATGCAGATTCACTCTGTGTCTGACCCCGGGAGTGTGTGATGGGACCGTGAGGAGTGAGATTTACTCTTTGTCTGACCCCGTGAGTTTGTCATGGAAAGGTTTGGATGCAGGTTCACTCAGTGTCTGACCCAGGTCTTTTGTGATTGGACGGTGTTGAGGGAGATTCACTCTGTGTCAGACACCGGAAGTTTGTGATGGGACGGTGTGGATGGAGATTCACTCTGTGTCTGACCCTGGGAGTGTGTGATGGGACGGTGAGGAGGGAGTTTCACTCTGTTTCACACCCCGGGAGTTTGTGATGGATAGGTGTGGATGCAGATTCACTCTAAGTATGACCCCGGGAATTTGTGATGGGATGGTGTGGAAGGAGATTCACTCTGTTTCTGACCCCGGGAACGTGTGATGGAACGGTTTGGATGGAGGTTCACTCTGTGCCTGACCCCGGAAGTTTGTGATGGGACGGTGTGGATGGAGATTCACTCTGTGTCTGACCCCGGGAGTGTGTGATAGGACGGTGAGGGGGGAGATTCACTCTGTGTCTGACCCCGGGAGTGTGTGATAGGACGGTGAGGGGGGAGATTCACTCTGTGTCTGACTCCGGGGACGTGTGATGGGACGGTTTGGATGCAGATTCACTCTGTGTCTGACCCCGGGAGTGTATGTTGGGACTGTTAGGATGGAGATTCACTCTGCGTCTGACCCCGGGACCCTGTGATGGGACGGTTTGGATGGAGACTAACTCTGTGTCAGACCCCGGGAGTGTGTGATGGGACGGTGAGGAGGGAGTTTCACTCTGTTTCACACCCCGGGAGTTTGTGATGGATAGGTGTGGATGCAGATTCACTCTAAGTCTGACCCCGGGAATTTGTGATGGGACGGTGAAGAGGGAGATTCACTCTGTGTCTGAGCCCGGGCTTTTGTGATGGGACGGTGAAGAGGGAGAATCACTCTGTGTCAGACACCGGAAGTTTGTGATGGGACGGTGTGGATGGAGATTCACTCTGTGTCTGACCCCGGGAGTGTGTGATGGGACGGTGAGGAGGGAGTTTCACTCTGTTTCACACCCCGGTAGTTTGTGATGGATAGGTTTGGATGCAGATTCACTCTAAGTCTGACCCCGGGAATTTGTGATGGGACGGTGAAGAGGGAGATTCACTCTGTGTCTGAACCTGGGCTTTTGTGATGGGACGGTGAGGAGGGAGATTTGCTCTTTGTCTTTCCCCGGGAGTTTGTCATGGAAAGGTGTGGATGCAGATTCTCTCTATGTCTGACCCCTGGAATTTGTGATGGGATGGTGTGGAAGGAGATCCACTCATGTTTCTGACCCCGGCAATGTGTGATGGGACGGTTTGGATGCAGGTTCACTTAGTGTCTGACCCAGGGCTTTTGTGACGGGACGGTGTGGAGGGAGATTCACTCTGTGTCTGTCCCCGGGCTTTTGTGATGGGACGGTGAGGAGGGAGATTCAATCTCTGTCTGACCCCGGGAACGTGTGATGGGACGGTTGGATTGAGATTTACTCTGGATCTGACCCCGAGAGTGTATGTTGGGACTGTTAGGATGGAGATTCACTCTGCGTCTGACCCCGGGACCCTGTGATGGGACGGTTTGGATGGAGATTCACTCTGTGTCAGACCACGGGAGTGTGTGAAGGGACGGTGAGAAGGGAGTTTCACTCTGTTTCACACCCCGGGAGTTTGTGATGGATAGGTGTGCATGCAGATTCACTCTAAGTCTGGCCCCGGGAATTTGTGATGGGACGGTGAAGAGGGAGATTCACTCTGTGTCTGAGCCCGGGCTTTTGTGATGGGACGGTGAAGAGGGAGATTCACTCTGTGTCTGACCCCGGAAGTTTGTGATGGGACGGTGTGGATGCAGATTCACTCTAAGTCTGACCCCGGGAATTTGTGATTGGACGGTGAAGAGGGAGATTCACTCTGTGTCTGAGCCCGGGCTTTTGTGATGGGACGGTGAAGAGGGAGAATCACTCTGTGTCAGACACCGGAAGTTTGTGATGGGACGGTGTGGATGGAGATTCACTCTGTGTCTGACCCCGGGAGTGTGTGATGGGACGGTGAGGAGGGAGTTTCACTCTGTTTCACACCCCGGGAGTTTGTGATGGATAGGTGTGGATGCAGATTCACTCTAAGTATGACCCCGGGAATTTGTGATGGGATGGTGTGGAAGGAGATTCACTCTGTTTCTGACCCCGGCAATGTGTGATGGGACGGTTTGGATGGAGGTTCACTCTGTGTCTGACCCCTGGAATTTGTGATGGGATGGTGTGGAAGGAGATTCACTCTGTTTCTGACCCCGGCAATGTGTGATGGGACGGTTTGGATGTATGTTCACTCAGTGTCTGACCCAGGTCTTTTGTGATTGGACGGTGTTGAGGGAGATTCACTCTGTGTCAGACACCGGAAGTTTGTGATGGGACGGTGTGGATGGAGATTCACTCTGTGTCTGACCCCGGGAGTGTGTGATGGGACGGTGAGGAGGGAGTTTCACTCTGTTTCACACCCCGGGAGTTTGTGATGGATAGGTGTGGATGCAGATTCACTCTAAGTATGACCCCGGGAATTTGTGATGGGATGGTGTGGAAGGAGATTCACTCTGTTTCTGACCCCGGCAATGTGTGATGGGACGGTTTGGATGGAGGTTCACTCTGTGTCTGACCCCTGGAATTTGTGATGGGATGGTGTGGAAGGAGATTCACTCTGTTTCTGACCCCGGCAATGTGTGATGGGACGGTTTGGATGCAGGTTCACTCAGTGTCTGACCCAGGTCTTTTGTGATTGGACGGTGTTGAGGGAGATTCACTCTGTGTCAGACACCGGAAGTTTGTGATGGGACGGTGTGGATGGAGATTCACTCTGTGTCTGACCCTGGGAGTGTGTGATGGGACGGTGAGGAGGGAGTTTCACTCTGTTTCACACCCCGGGAGTTTGTGATGGATAGGTGTGGATGCAGATTCACTCTAAGTATGACCCCGGGAATTTGTGATGGGATGGTGTGGAAGGAGATTCACTCTGTTTCTGACCCCGGGAACGTGTGATGGAACGGTTTGGATGGAGGTTCACTCTGTGTCTGACCCCGGAAGTGTGTGATAGGACGGTGAGGGGGGAGATTCACTCTGTGTCTGACCCCGGGAGTGTGTGATAGGACGGTGAGGGGGGAGATTCACTCTGTGTCTGACTCCGGGGACGTGTGATGGGACGGTTTGGATGCAGATTCACTCTGTGTCTGACCCCGGGAGTGTATGTTGGGACTGTTAGGATGGAGATTCACTCTGCGTCTGACCCCGGGACCCTGTGATGGGACGGTTTGGATGGAGACTAACTCTGTGTCAGACCCCGGGAGTGTGTGATGGGACGGTGAGGAGGGAGTTTCACTCTGTTTCACACCCCGGGAGTTTGTGATGGATAGGTGTGGATGCAGATTCACTCTAAGTCTGACCCCGGGAATTTGTGATGGGACGGTGAAGAGGGAGATTCACTCTGTGTCTGAGCCCGGGCTTTTGTGATGGGACGGTGAAGAGGGAGAATCACTCTGTGTCAGACACCGGAAGTTTGTGATGGGACGGTGTGGATGGAGATTCACTCTGTGTCTGACCCCGGGAGTGTGTGATGGGACGGTGAGGAGGGAGTTTCACTCTGTTTCACACCCCGGTAGTTTGTGATGGATAGGTTTGGATGCAGATTCACTCTAAGTCTGACCCCGGGAATTTGTGATGGGACGGTGAAGAGGGAGATTCACTCTGTGTCTGAACCTGGGCTTTTGTGATGGGACGGTGAGGAGGGAGATTTGCTCTTTGTCTTTCCCCGGGAGTTTGTCATGGAAAGGTGTGGATGCAGATTCTCTCTATGTCTGACCCCTGGAATTTGTGATGGGATGGTGTGGAAGGAGATCCACTCATGTTTCTGACCCCGGCAATGTGTGATGGGACGGTTTGGATGCAGGTTCACTTAGTGTCTGACCCAGGGCTTTTGTGACGGGACGGTGTGGAGGGAGATTCACTCTGTGTCTGTCCCCGGGCTTTTGTGATGGGACGGTGAGGAGGGAGATTCAATCTCTGTCTGACCCCGGGAACGTGTGATGGGACGGTTGGATTGAGATTTACTCTGGATCTGACCCCGAGAGTGTATGTTGGGACTGTTAGGATGGAGATTCACTCTGCGTCTGACCCCGGGACCCTGTGATGGGACGGTTTGGATGGAGATTCACTCTGTGTCAGACCACGGGAGTGTGTGAAGGGACGGTGAGAAGGGAGTTTCACTCTGTTTCACACCCCGGGAGTTTGTGATGGATAGGTGTGCATGCAGATTCACTCTAAGTCTGGCCCCGGGAATTTGTGATGGGACGGTGAAGAGGGAGATTCACTCTGTGTCTGAGCCCGGGCTTTTGTGATGGGACGGTGAAGAGGGAGATTCACTCTGTGTCTGACCCCGGAAGTTTGTGATGGGACGGTGTGGATGCAGATTCACTCTAAGTCTGACCCCGGGAATTTGTGATTGGACGGTGAAGAGGGAGATTCACTCTGTGTCTGAGCCCGGGCTTTTGTGATGGGACGGTGAAGAGGGAGAATCACTCTGTGTCAGACACCGGAAGTTTGTGATGGGACGGTGTGGATGGAGATTCACTCTGTGTCTGACCCCGGGAGTGTGTGATGGGACGGTGAGGAGGGAGTTTCACTCTGTTTCACACCCCGGGAGTTTGTGATGGATAGGTGTGGATGCAGATTCACTCTAAGTATGACCCCGGGAATTTGTGATGGGATGGTGTGGAAGGAGATTCACTCTGTTTCTGACCCCGGCAATGTGTGATGGGACGGTTTGGATGGAGGTTCACTCTGTGTCTGACCCCTGGAATTTGTGATGGGATGGTGTGGAAGGAGATTCACTCTGTTTCTGACCCCGGCAATGTGTGATGGGACGGTTTGGATGTATGTTCACTCAGTGTCTGACCCAGGTCTTTTGTGATTGGACGGTGTTGAGGGAGATTCACTCTGTGTCAGACACCGGAAGTTTGTGATGGGACGGTGTGGATGGAGATTCACTCTGTGTCTGACCCCGGGAGTGTGTGATGGGACGGTGAGGAGGGAGTTTCACTCTGTTTCACACCCCGGGAGTTTGTGATGGATAGGTGTGGATGCAGATTCACTCTAAGTATGACCCCGGGAATTTGTGATGGGATGGTGTGGAAGGAGATTCACTCTGTTTCTGACCCCGGCAATGTGTGATGGGACGGTTTGGATGGAGGTTCACTCTGTGTCTGACCCCTGGAATTTGTGATGGGATGGTGTGGAAGGAGATTCACTCTGTTTCTGACCCCGGCAATGTGTGATGGGACGGTTTGGATGCAGGTTCACTCAGTGTCTGACCCAGGTCTTTTGTGATTGGACGGTGTTGAGGGAGATTCACTCTGTGTCAGACACCGGAAGTTTGTGATGGGACGGTGTGGATGGAGATTCACTCTGTGTCTGACCCTGGCAGTGTGTGATGGGACGGTGAGGAGGGAGTTTCACTCTGTTTCACACCCCGGGAGTTTGTGATGGATAGGTGTGGATGCAGATTCACTCTAAGTATGACCCCGGGAATTTGTGATGGGATGGTGTGGAAGGAGATTCACTCTGTTTCTGACCCCGGGAACGTGTGATGGAACGGTTTGGATGGAGGTTCACTCTGTGTCTGACCCCGGAAGTTTGTGATGGGACGGTGTGGATGGAGATTCACTCTGTGTCTGACCCCGGGAGTGTGTGATAGGACGGTGAGGGGGGAGATTCACTCTGTGTCTGACCCCGGGAGTGTGTGATAGGACGGTGAGGGGGGAGATTCACTCTGTGTCTGACTCCGGGGACGTGTGATGGGACGGTTTGGATGCAGATTCACTCTGTGTCTGACCCCGGGAGTGTATGTTGGGACTGTTAGGATGGAGATTCACTCTGCGTCTGACCCCGGGACCCTGTGATGGGACGGTTTGGATGGAGACTAACTCTGTGTCAGACCCCGGGAGTGTGTGATGGGACGGTGAGGAGGGAGTTTCACTCTGTTTCACACCCCGGGAGTTTGTGATGGATAGGTGTGGATGCAGATTCACTCTAAGTCTGACCCCGGGAATTTGTGATGGGACGGTGAAGAGGGAGATTCACTCTGTGTCTGAGCCCGGGCTTTTGTGATGGGACGGTGAAGAGGGAGAATCACTCTGTGTCAGACACCGGAAGTTTGTGATGGGACGGTGTGGATGGAGATTCACTCTGTGTCTGACCCCGGGAGTGTGTGATGGGACGGTGAGGAGGGAGTTTCACTCTGTTTCACACCCCGGTAGTTTGTGATGGATAGGTTTGGATGCAGATTCACTCTAAGTCTGACCCCGGGAATTTGTGATGGGACGGTGAAGAGGGAGATTCACTCTGTGTCTGAACCTGGGCTTTTGTGATGGGACGGTGAGGAGGGAGATTTGCTTTTTGTCTTTCCCCGGGAGTTTGTCATGGAAAGGTGTGGATGCAGATTCTCTCTATGTCTGACCCCTGGAATTTGTGATGGGATGGTGTGGAAGGAGATCCACTCATGTTTCTGACCCCGGCAATGTGTGATGGGACGGTTTGGATGCAGGTTCACTTAGTGTCTGACCCAGGGCTTTTGTGACGGGACGGTGTGGAGGGAGATTCACTCTGTGTCTGTCCCCGGGCTTTTGTGATGGGACGGTGAGGAGGGAGATTCAATCTCTGTCTGACCCCGGGAACGTGTGATGGGACGGTTGGATTGAGATTTACTCTGGATCTGACCCCGAGAGTGTATGTTGGGACTGTTAGGATGGAGATTCACTCTGCGTCTGACCCCGGGACCCTGTGATGGGACGGTTTGGATGGAGATTCACTCTGTGTCAGACCACGGGAGTGTGTGAAGGGACGGTGAGAAGGGAGTTTCACTCTGTTTCACACCCCGGGAGTTTGTGATGGATAGGTGTGCATGCAGATTCACTCTAAGTCTGGCCCCGGGAATTTGTGATGGGACGGTGAAGAGGGAGATTCACTCTGTGTCTGAGCCCGGGCTTTTGTGATGGGACGGTGAAGAGGGAGATTCACTCTGTGTCTGACCCCGGAAGTTTGTGATGGGACGGTGTGGATGCAGATTCACTCTAAGTCTGACCCCGGGAATTTGTGATTGGACGGTGAAGAGGGAGATTCACTCTGTGTCTGAGCCCGGGCTTTTGTGATGGGACGGTGAAGAGGGAGAATCACTCTGTGTCAGACACCGGAAGTTTGTGATGGGACGGTGTGGATGGAGATTCACTCTGTGTCTGACCCCGGGAGTGTGTGATGGGACGGTGAGGAGGGAGTTTCACTCTGTTTCACACCCCGGGAGTTTGTGATGGATAGGTGTGGATGCAGATTCACTCTAAGTATGACCCCGGGAATTTGTGATGGGATGGTGTGGAAGGAGATTCACTCTGTTTCTGACCCCGGCAATGTGTGATGGGACGGTTTGGATGGAGGTTCACTCTGTGTCTGACCCCTGGAATTTGTGATGGGATGGTGTGGAAGGAGATTCACTCTGTTTCTGACCCCGGCAATGTGTGATGGGACGGTTTGGATGTATGTTCACTCAGTGTCTGACCCAGGTCTTTTGTGATTGGACGGTGTTGAGGGAGATTCACTCTGTGTCAGACACCGGAAGTTTGTGATGGGACGGTGTGGATGGAGATTCACTCTGTGTCTGACCCCGGGAGTGTGTGATGGGACGGTGAGGAGGGAGTTTCACTCTGTTTCACACCCCGGGAGTTTGTGATGGATAGGTGTGGATGCAGATTCACTCTAAGTATGACCCCGGGAATTTGTGATGGGATGGTGTGGAAGGAGATTCACTCTGTTTCTGACCCCGGCAATGTGTGATGGGACGGTTTGGATGGAGGTTCACTCTGTGTCTGACCCCTGGAATTTGTGATGGGATGGTGTGGAAGGAGATTCACTCTGTTTCTGACCCCGGCAATGTGTGATGGGACGGTTTGGATGCAGGTTCACTCAGTGTCTGACCCAGGTCTTTTGTGATTGGACGGTGTTGAGGGAGATTCACTCTGTGTCAGACACCGGAAGTTTGTGATGGGACGGTGTGGATGGAGATTCACTCTGTGTCTGACCCTGGGAGTGTGTGATGGGACGGTGAGGAGGGAGTTTCACTCTGTTTCACACCCCGGGAGTTTGTGATGGATAGGTGTGGATGCAGATTCACTCTAAGTATGACCCCGGGAATTTGTGATGGGATGGTGTGGAAGGAGATTCACTCTGTTTCTGACCCCGGGAACGTGTGATGGAACGGTTTGGATGGAGGTTCACTCTGTGTCTGACCCCGGAAGTTTGTGATGGGACGGTGTGGATGGAGATTCACTCTGTGTCTGACCCCGGGAGTGTGTGATAGGACGGTGAGGGGGGAGATTCACTCTGTGTCTGACCCCGGGAGTGTGTGATAGGACGGTGAGGGGGGAGATTCACTCTGTGTCTGACTCCGGGGACGTGTGATGGGACGGTTTGGATGCAGATTCACTCTGTGTCTGACCCCGGGAGTGTATGTTGGGACTGTTAGGATGGAGATTCACTCTGCGTCTGACCCCGGGACCCTGTGATGGGACGGTTTGGATGGAGACTAACTCTGTGTCAGACCCCGGGAGTGTGTGATGGGACGGTGAGGAGGGAGTTTCACTCTGTTTCACACCCCGGGAGTTTGTGATGGATAGGTGTGGATGCAGATTCACTCTAAGTCTGACCCCGGGAATTTGTGATGGGACGGTGAAGAGGGAGATTCACTCTGTGTCTGAGCCCGGGCTTTTGTGATGGGACGGTGAAGAGGGAGAATCACTCTGTGTCAGACACCGGAAGTTTGTGATGGGACGGTGTGGATGGAGATTCACTCTGTGTCTGACCCCGGGAGTGTGTGATGGGACGGTGAGGAGGGAGTTTCACTCTGTTTCACACCCCGGTAGTTTGTGATGGATAGGTTTGGATGCAGATTCACTCTAATTCTGACCCCGGGAATTTGTGATGGGACGGTGAAGAGGGAGATTCACTCTGTGTCTGAACCTGGGCTTTTGTGATGGGACGGTGAGGAGGGAGATTTGCTCTTTGTCTTTCCCCGGGAGTTTGTCATGGAAAGGTGTGGATGCAGATTCTCTCTATGTCTGACCCCTGGAATTTGTGATGGGATGGTGTGGAAGGAGATCCACTCATGTTTCTGACCCCGGCAATGTGTGATGGGACGGTTTGGATGCAGGTTCACTTAGTGTCTGACCCAGGGCTTTTGTGACGGGACGGTGTGGAGGGAGATTCACTCTGTGTCTGTCCCCGGGCTTTTGTGATGGGACGGTGAGGAGGGAGATTCAATCTCTGTCTGACCCCGGGAACGTGTGATGGGACGGTTGGATTGAGATTTACTCTGGATCTGACCCCGAGAGTGTATGTTGGGACTGTTAGGATGGAGATTCACTCTGCGTCTGACCCCGGGACCCTGTGATGGGACGGTTTGGATGGAGATTCACTCTGTGTCAGACCACGGGAGTGTGTGAAGGGACGGTGAGAAGGGAGTTTCACTCTGTTTCACACCCCGGGAGTTTGTGATGGATAGGTGTGCATGCAGATTCACTCTAAGTCTGGCCCCGGGAATTTGTGATGGGACGGTGAAGAGGGAGATTCACTCTGTGTCTGAGCCCGGGCTTTTGTGATGGGACGGTGAAGAGGGAGATTCACTCTGTGTCTGACCCCGGAAGTTTGTGATGGGACGGTGTGGATGCAGATTCACTCTAAGTCTGACCCCGGGAATTTGTGATTGGACGGTGAAGAGGGAGATTCACTCTGTGTCTGAGCCCGGGCTTTTGTGATGGGACGGTGAAGAGGGAGAATCACTCTGTGTCAGACACCGGAAGTTTGTGATGGGACGGTGTGGATGGAGATTCACTCTGTGTCTGACCCCGGGAGTGTGTGATGGGACGGTGAGGAGGGAGTTTCACTCTGTTTCACACCCCGGGAGTTTGTGATGGATAGGTGTGGATGCAGATTCACTCTAAGTATGACCCCGGGAATTTGTGATGGGATGGTGTGGAAGGAGATTCACTCTGTTTCTGACCCCGGCAATGTGTGATGGGACGGTTTGGATGGAGGTTCACTCTGTGTCTGACCCCTGGAATTTGTGATGGGATGGTGTGGAAGGAGATTCACTCTGTTTCTGACCCCGGCAATGTGTGATGGGACGGTTTGGATGTATGTTCACTCAGTGTCTGACCCAGGTCTTTTGTGATTGGACGGTGTTGAGGGAGATTCACTCTGTGTCAGACACCGGAAGTTTGTGATGGGACGGTGTGGATGGAGATTCACTCTGTGTCTGACCCCGGGAGTGTGTGATGGGACGGTGAGGAGGGAGTTTCACTCTGTTTCACACCCCGGGAGTTTGTGATGGATAGGTGTGGATGCAGATTCACTCTAAGTATGACCCCGGGAATTTGTGATGGGATGGTGTGGAAGGAGATTCACTCTGTTTCTGACCCCGGCAATGTGTGATGGGACGGTTTGGATGGAGGTTCACTCTGTGTCTGACCCCTGGAATTTGTGATGGGATGGTGTGGAAGGAGATTCACTCTGTTTCTGACCCCGGCAATGTGTGATGGGACGGTTTGGATGCAGGTTCACTCAGTGTCTGACCCAGGTCTTTTGTGATTGGACGGTGTTGAGGGAGATTCACTCTGTGTCAGACACCGGAAGTTTGTGATGGGACGGTGTGGATGGAGATTCACTCTGTGTCTGACCCTGGGAGTGTGTGATGGGACGGTGAGGAGGGAGTTTCACTCTGTTTCACACCCCGGGAGTTTGTGATGGATAGGTGTGGATGCAGATTCACTCTAAGTATGACCCCGGGAATTTGTGATGGGATGGTGTGGAAGGAGATTCACTCTGTTTCTGACCCCGGGAACGTGTGATGGAACGGTTTGGATGGAGGTTCACTCTGTGTCTGACCCCGGAAGTTTGTGATGGGACGGTGTGGATGGAGATTCACTCTGTGTCTGACCCCGGGAGTGTGTGATAGGACGGTGAGGGGGGAGATTCACTCTGTGTCTGACCCCGGGAGTGTGTGATAGGACGGTGAGGGGGGAGATTCACTCTGTGTCTGACTCCGGGGACGTGTGATGGGACGGTTTGGATGCAGATTCACTCTGTGTCTGACCCCGGGAGTGTATGTTGGGACTGTTAGGATGGAGATTCACTCTGCGTCTGACCCCGGGACCCTGTGATGGGACGGTTTGGATGGAGACTAACTCTGTGTCAGACCCCGGGAGTGTGTGATGGGACGGTGAGGAGGGAGTTTCACTCTGTTTCACACCCCGGGAGTTTGTGATGGATAGGTGTGGATGCAGATTCACTCTAAGTCTGACCCCGGGAATTTGTGATGGGACGGTGAAGAGGGAGATTCACTCTGTGTCTGAGCCCGGGCTTTTGTGATGGGACGGTGAAGAGGGAGAATCACTCTGTGTCAGACACCGGAAGTTTGTGATGGGACGGTGTGGATGGAGATTCACTCTGTGTCTGACCCCGGGAGTGTGTGATGGGACGGTGAGGAGGGAGTTTCACTCTGTTTCACACCCCGGTAGTTTGTGATGGATAGGTTTGGATGCAGATTCACTCTAAGTCGGACCCCGGGAATTTGTGATGGGACGGTGAAGAGGGAGATTCACTCTGTGTCTGAACCTGGGCTTTTGTGATGGGACGGTGAGGAGGGAGATTTGCTCTTTGTCTTTCCCCGGGAGTTTGTCATGGAAAGGTGTGGATGCAGATTCTCTCTATGTCTGACCCCTGGAATTTGTGATGGGATGGTGTGGAAGGAGATCCACTCATGTTTCTGACCCCGGCAATGTGTGATGGGACGGTTTGGATGCAGGTTCACTTAGTGTCTGACCCAGGGCTTTTGTGACGGGACGGTGTGGAGGGAGATTCACTCTGTGTCTGTCCCCGGGCTTTTGTGATGGGACGGTGAGGAGGGAGATTCAATCTCTGTCTGACCCCGGGAACGTGTGATGGGACGGTTGGATTGAGATTTACTCTGGATCTGACCCCGAGAGTGTATGTTGGGACTGTTAGGATGGAGATTCACTCTGCGTCTGACCCCGGGACCCTGTGATGGGACGGTTTGGATGGAGATTCACTCTGTGTCAGACCACGGGAGTGTGTGAAGGGACGGTGAGAAGGGAGTTTCACTCTGTTTCACACCCCGGGAGTTTGTGATGGATAGGTGTGCATGCAGATTCACTCTAAGTCTGGCCCCGGGAATTTGTGATGGGACGGTGAAGAGGGAGATTCACTCTGTGTCTGAGCCCGGGCTTTTGTGATGGGACGGTGAAGAGGGAGATTCACTCTGTGTCTGACCCCGGAAGTTTGTGATGGGACGGTGTGGATGCAGATTCACTCTAAGTCTGACCCCGGGAATTTGTGATTGGACGGTGAAGAGGGAGATTCACTCTGTGTCTGAGCCCGGGCTTTTGTGATGGGACGGTGAAGAGGGAGAATCACTCTGTGTCAGACACCGGAAGTTTGTGATGGGACGGTGTGGATGGAGATTCACTCTGTGTCTGACCCCGGGAGTGTGTGATGGGACGGTGAGGAGGGAGTTTCACTCTGTTTCACACCCCGGTAGTTTGTGATGGATAGGTTTGGATGCAGATTCACTCTAAGTCTGACCCCGGGAATTTGTGATGGGACGGTGAAGAGGGAGATTCACTCTGTGTCTGAACCTGGGCTTTTGTGATGGGACGGTGAGGAGGGAGATTTACTCTTTGTCTTTCCCCGGGAGTTTGTCATGGAAAGGTGTGGATGCAGATTCTCTCTATGTCTGACCCCTGGAATTTGTGATGGGATGGTGTGGAAGGAGATCCACTCATGTTTCTGACCCCGGCAATGTGTGATGGGACGGTTTGGATGCAGGTTCACTTAGTGTCTGACCCAGGGCTTTTGTGACGGGACGGTGTGGAGGGAGATTCACTCTGTGTCTGTCCCCGGGCTTTTGTGATGGGACGGTGAGGAGGGAGATTCAATCTCTGTCTGACCCCGGGAACGTGTGATGGGACGGTTGGATTGAGATTTACTCTGGATCTGACCCCGAGAGTGTATGTTGGGACTGTTAGGATGGAGATTCACTCTGCGTCTGACCCCGGGACCCTGTGATGGGACGGTTTGGATGGAGATTCACTCTGTGTCAGACCACGGGAGTGTGTGAAGGGACGGTGAGAAGGGAGTTTCACTCTGTTTCACACCCCGGGAGTTTGTGATGGATAGGTGTGCATGCAGATTCACTCTAAGTCTGGCCCCGGGAATTTGTGATGGGACGGTGAAGAGGGAGATTCACTCTGTGTCTGAGCCCGGGCTTTTGTGATGGGACGGTGAAGAGGGAGATTCACTCTGTGTCTGACCCCGGAAGTTTGTGATGGGACGGTGTGGATGGAGATTCACTCTGTGTCTGACCCCGGGAGTGTGTGATAGGACGGTGAGGAGGGAGATTCACTCTGTGACTGACCCCGGGAACGTGTGATGGGACGGTTTGGATGCAGATTCACTCTGTGTCTGACCCCGGGAGTGTGTGATGGGACCGTGAGGAGTGAGATTTACTCTTTGTCTGACCCCGTGAGTTTGTCATGGAAAGGTTTGGATGCAGGTTCACTCAGTGTCTGACCCAGGTCTTTTGTGATTGGACGGTGTTGAGGGAGATTCACTCTGTGTCAGACACCGGAAGTTTGTGATGGGACGGTGTGGATGGAGATTCATTCTGTGTCTGACCCCGGGAGTGTGTGATGGGACGGTGAGGAGGGAGTTTCACTCTGTTTCACACCCCGGGAGTTTGTGATGGATAGGTGTGGATGCAGATTCACTCTAAGTATGACCCCGGGAATTTGTGATGGGATGGTGTGGAAGGAGATTCACTCTGTTTCTGACCCCGGCAATGTGTGATGGGACGGTTTGGATGGAGGTTCACTCTGTGTCTGACCCCTGGAATTTGTGATGGGATGGTGTGGAAGGAGATTCACTCTGTTTCTGACCCCGGCAATGTGTGATGGGACGGTTTGGATGTATGTTCACTCAGTGTCTGACCCAGGTCTTTTGTGATGGGACGGTGTGGAGGGAGGTTCACTCAGTGTCTGACCCCTGGATTTTAAGATGTGACGGTGTGGAGGGAGATTCAATCTGTTTCTGACCGCGGGAACGTGTGATGGGACGGTTTGGATGGAGGTTCACTCCGAGTCTGACCCCGGGAGTGTGTGATGGGACGGTGAAGAGGGAGATTCACTCTGTGTCTGACCCCGGGCTTTTGTGATGGGACGGTGAGGAGGGTGATTCACTCTCTGTCTGACCCCGGGAACGTGTGATGGAACGGTTTGGATGGAGGTTCACTCTGTGTCTGACCCCGGAAGTTTGTGATGGGACGGGTTGGATGGAGATTCACTCTGTGTCTGACCCCGGGAGTGTGTGATAGGACGGTGAGGGGGGAGATTCACTCTGTGTCTGACCCCGGTAGTGTGTGATAGGACGGTGAGGGGGGAGATTCACTCTGTGTCTGACTCCGGGGACGTGTGATGGGACGGTTTGGATGCAGATTCACTCTGTGTCTGACCCCGGGAGTGTGTGATGGGACCGTGAGGAGGGAGATTTACTCTTTGTCTGACCCCGGGAGTTTGTCATGGAAAGGTG
The DNA here is from genome assembly GCF_048418815.1 of Hemitrygon akajei. Lineage (NCBI taxonomy): Eukaryota > Metazoa > Chordata > Chondrichthyes > Myliobatiformes > Dasyatidae > Hemitrygon > Hemitrygon akajei. The sequence goes on along the minus strand of NW_027331992.1, from coordinate 2,305,526 downwards.
TGGATGCAGATTCTCTCTATGTCTGAGCCCTGGAATTTTTGATGGGATGGTGTGGAAGGAGATTCACTCTGTGTCTGACCCCGGGCAATGTGTGATGGGACTGTTTGGATGCAGGTTCACTTAGTGTCTGACCCAGGGCTTTTGTGACGGGACGGTGTGGAGGGAGATTCACTCTGTGTCTGACCCCGGGCTTTTGTGATGGGACGGTGAGGAGGGAGATTCAATCTCTGTCTGACCCCGGGAACGTGTGATGGGACGGTTGGATTGAGATTTACTCTGTATCTGACCCCGAGAGTGTATGTTGGGACTGTTAGGATGGAGATTCACTCTGCGTCTGACCCCGGGACCCTGTGATGGGACGGTTTGGATGGAGACTAACTCTGTGTCAGACCCCGGGAGTGTGTGATGGGACGGTGAGGAGGGAGTTTCACTCTGTTTCACACCCCGGGAGTTTGTGATGGATAGGTGTGGATGCAGATTCACTCTAAGTCTGACCCCGGGAATTTGTGATGGGACGGTGAAGAGGGAGATTCACTCTGTGTCTGAGCCCGGGCTTTTGTGATGGGACGGTGAAGAGGGAGATTCACTCTGTGTCAGACACCGGAAGTTTGTGATGGGACGGTGTGGATGGAGATTCACTCTGTGTCTGACCCCGGGAGTGTGTGATGGGACGGTGAGGAGGGAGTTTCACTCTGTTTCACACCTCGGTAGTTTGTGATGGATAGGTTTGGATGCAGATTCACTCTAAGTCTGACCCCGGGAATTTGTGATGGGACGGTGAAGAGGGAGATTCACTCTGTGTCTGAACCTGGGCTTTTGTGATGGGACGGTGAGGAGGGAGATTTACTCTTTGTCTTTCCCCGGGAGTTTGTCATGGAAAGGTGTGGATGCAGATTCTCTCTATGTCTGACCCCTGGAATTTGTGATGGGATGGTGTGGAAGGAGATTCACTCATGTTTCTGACCCCGGCAATGTGTGATGGGACGGTTTGGATGCAGGTTCACTCAGTGTCTGACCCAGGTCTTTTGTGATGGGACGGTGTTTTGGGAGATTTACTCTGTGTCAGACACCGGAAGTTTGTGATGGGACGGTTTGGATGGAGATTCACTCTGTGGCTGACCCCGGGCTTTTGTGATGGGACGGTGAAGCGGGAGATTCACTCTGTGTCTGACCCCGGGAACGTGTGATGGAACGGTTTGGATGGTGGTTCACTCTGAGTCTGATCCAGGGAGTGTGTGATGGGACGGTGAAGAGGGAGATTCACTTTGTGTCTGACCCCGGGCTTTTGTGATGGGACGGTGAGGAGGGAGATTCACTCTCTGTCTGACCCCGGGAACGTGTGATGGGACGGTTTGGATGGAGATTCACTCTGTGGCTGACCCCGGGCTTTTGTGATGGGACGGTGAAGCGGGAGATTCACTCTGTGCCTGACCCCGGGAACGTGTGATGGAACGGTTTGGATGGTGGTTCACTCTGAGTCTGATCCAGGGATTGTGTGATGGGACGGTGAAGAGGGAGATTCACTTTGTGTCTGACCCCGGGCTTTTGTGATGGGACGGTGAGGAGGGAGATTCACTCTCTGTCTGACCCCGGGAACGTGTGATGGGACGGTTGCATGGAGATTCTCTCTGTGTCTGACACCTGGCTTTTGTGATGGGACGGTGAGGAGGGCGATTCACTCTGTGTCTGACCCCGGGCTTTTGTGATGGGACGGTGAGGAGGGAGATTCACTCTCTGTCTGACCCCGGGAACGTGTGATGGTACGGTTGGATGGAGATTCTCTCTGTGTCTGACACCTGGCTTTTGTGATGGGTCGGTGAGGAGGGCGATTCACTCTGTGTCTGACCCCGAGAGTGTATGTTGGGACTGTGAGGATGGAGATTCACTCTGCGTCTGACCCCGGGATTTTGTGATGGGACGGCGAGGAGGGAGATTCAATCTGTCTCTGACCACGGCAATGTGAGATGGGACGGTTTGGATGGAGATTCACTCTGTGTCTGACCCCGGGCTTTTGTGATGGGACGGTGAGGAGGGAGATTCAATCAGTTTCTGACCGCGGGAACGTGTGATTGGACGGTTTGGATGGAGGTTCACTCCGAGTCTGACCCCGGGCTTTTGTGATGGGACGGTGAGGAGGGTGATTCACTCTCTGTCTGACCCCGGGAACTTGTGATGGAACGGTTTGGATGGAGGTTCACTCTGTGTCTGACCCCGGAAGTTTGTGATGGGACGGTGTGGATGGAGATTCACTCTGTGTCTGACCCCGGGAGTGTGTGATAGGACGGTGAGGGGTGAGATTCACTTTGTGTCTGACTCCGGGGACGTGTGATGGGACGGTTTGGATGCAGATTCACTCTGTGTCTGTCCCCGGGAGTGTGTGATGGGACCGTGAGGAGGGAGATTTACTCTTTGTCTGACCCCGGGAGTTTGTCATGGAAAGGTGTGGATGCAGATTCTCTCTATGTCTGACCCCTGGAATTTTTGATGGGATGGTGTGGAAGGAGATTCACTCTGTGTCTGACCCCGGGCAATGTGTGATGGGACTGTTTGGATGCAGGTTCACTTAGTGTCTGACCCAGGGCTTTTGTGACGGGACGGTGTGGAGGGAGATTCACTCTGTGTCTGACCCCGGGCTTTTGTGATGGGACGGTGAGGAGGGAGATTCAATCTCTGTCTGACCCCGGGAACGTGTGATGGGACGGTTGGATTGAGATTTACTCTGCATCTGACCCCGAGAGTGTATGTTGGGACTGTTAGGATGGAGATTCACTCTGCGTCTGACCCCGGGACCCTGTGATGGGACGGTTTGGATGGAGATTAACACTGTGTCAGACCCCGGGAGTGTGTGAAGGGACGGTGAGGAGGGAGTTTCACTCTGTTTCACACCCCGGGAGTTTGTGATGGATAGGTGTGGATGCAGATTCACTCTAAGTCTGACCCCGGGAATTTGTGATGGGACGGTGAAGAGGGAGATTCACTCTGTGTCTGAGCCCGGGCTTTTGTGATGGGACGGTGAAGAGGGAGATTCACTCTGTGTCTGACCCCGGAAGTTTGTGATGGGACGGTGTGGATGGAGATTCACTCTGTGTCTGACCCCGGGATTGTGTGATGGGACCGTGAGGAGTGAGATTTACTCTTTGTCTGACCCCGTGAGTTTGTCATGGAAAGGTGTGGATGCAGATTCTCTCTAAGTCTGACCCCGGGAATTTGTGATGGGACGGTGAAGAGGGAGATTCACTCTGTGTCTGACCCCGGGCTTTTGTGATGGGACGGTGAGGAGGGAGATTTACTCTTTGTCTGTCCCCGGGAGTTTGTCATGGAAAGGTGTGGATGCAGATTCTCTCTGTGTCTGACCCCTGGAATTTGTGATGGGATGGTGTGGAAGGAGATTCACTCATGTTTCTGACCCCGGCAATGTGTGATGGGACGGTTTGGATGCAGGTTCACTCAGTGTCTGACCCAGGTCTTTTGTGATGGGACGGTGTTTTGGGAGATTTACTCTGTGTCAGACACCGGAAGTTTGTGATGGGACGGTTTGGATGGAGATTCACTCTGTGGCTGACCCCGGGCTTTTGTGATGGGACGGTGAAGCGGGAGATTCACTCTGTGTCTGACCCCGGGAACGTGTGATGGTACGGTTTGGATGGTGGTTCACTCTGAGTCTGATCCAGGGAGTGTGTGATGGGACGGTGAAGAGGGAGATTCACTTTGTGTCTGACCCCGGGCTTTTGTGATGGGACGGTGAGGAGGGAGATTCACTCTCTGTCTGACCCCGGGAACGTGTGATGGGACGGTTGCATGGAGATTCTCTCTGTGTCTGACACCTGGCTTTTGTGATGGGACGGTGAGGAGGGCGATTCACTCTGTGTCTGACCCCGGGCTTTTGTGATGGGACGGTGAGGAGGGAGATTCACTCTCTGTCTGACCCCGGGAACGTGTGATGGTACGGTTGGATGGAGATTCTCTCTGTGTCTGACACCTGGCTTTTGTGATGGGTCGGTGAGGAGGGCGATTCACTCTGTGTCTGACCCCGAGAGTGTATGTTGGGACTGTGAGGATGGAGATTCACTCTGCGTCTGACCCCGGGATTTTGTGATGGGACGGTGAGGAGGGAGATTCAATCTGTGTCTGACCACGGCAATGTGAGATGGGACGGTTTGGATGGAGATTCACTCTGTGTCTGACCCCGGGCTTTTGTGATGGGACGGTGAGGAGGGAGATTCAATCAGTTTCTGACCGCGGGAACGTGTGATTGGACGGTTTGGATGGAGGTTCACTCCGAGTCTGACCCCGGGAGTGTGTGATGGGACGGTGAAGAGGGAGATTCGCTCTGTGTCTGACCCCGGGCTTTTGTGATGGGACGGTGAGGAGGGTGATTCACTCTCTGTCTGACCCCGGGAACTTGTGATGGAACGGTTTGGATGGAGGTTCACTCTGTGTCTGACCCCGGAAGTTTGTGATGGGACGGTGTGGATGGAGATTCACTCTGTGTCTGACCCCGGGAGTGTGTGATAGGACGGTGAGGGGTGAGATTCACTTTGTGTCTGACTCCGGGGACGTGTGATGGGACGGTTTGGATGCAGATTCACTCTGTGTCTGTCCCCGGGAGTGTGTGATGGGACCGTGAGGAGGGAGATTTACTCTTTGTCTGACCCCGGGAGTTTGTCATGGAAAGGTGTGGATGCAGATTCTCTCTATGTCTGACCCCTGGAATTTTTGATGGGATGGTGTGGAAGGAGATTCACTCTGTGTCTGACCCCGGGCAATGTGTGATGGGACTGTTTGGATGCAGGTTCACTTAGTGTCTGACCCAGGGCTTTTGTGACGGGACGGTGTGGAGGGAGATTCACTCTGTGTCTGACCCCGGGCTTTTGTGATGGGACGGTGAGGAGGGAGATTCAATCTCTGTCTGACCCCGGGAACGTGTGATGGGACGGTTGGATTGAGATTTACTCTGCATCTGACCCCGAGAGTGTATGTTGGGACTGTTAGGATGGAGATTCACTCTGCGTCTGACCCCGGGACCCTGTGATGGGACGGTTTGGATGGAGATTAACACTGTGTCAGACCCCGGGAGTGTGTGAAGGGACGGTGAGGAGGGAGTTTCACTCTGTTTCACACCCCGGGAGTTTGTGATGGATAGGTGTGGATGCAGATTCACTCTAAGTCTGACCCCGGGAATTTGTGATGGGACGGTGAAGAGGGAGATTCACTCTGTGTCTGACCCCGGGCTTTTGTGATGGGAGGGTGAGGAGGGAGATTTACTCTTTGTCTGTCCCCGGGAGTTTGTGATGGGACGGTGAAGAGGGAGATTCACTCTGTGTCTGAGCCCGGGCTTTTGTGATGGAACGGTGAAGAGGGAGATTCACTCTGTGTCTGACCCCGGGCTTTTGTGATGGGACGGTGAGGAGGGAGATTCAATATCTGTCTGACCCCGGGCTTTTGTGATGGGACGGTGTGGAGGGAGATTCACTCTGTGTCTGACCCCTTGAGTTTGTGATGGGCCGGTGTGTATGGAGATTCACTTTGTGTCTGACCCAGGGTTTTTGTGATGGGCCGGTGTTAATGGAGATTCACCTTGTGTCTGACCCCGCCAGTGTGTGATGGGACGGTGATGAGGGAGATTCACTCTGTGTCTGACCCAGGGAATGTGTGATGGGACGGTTTGGAAACAGATTCACTCTGTGTCTGACCCCGGGCTTCTGTGATGGGACGGTGAGGAGGGAGATTCAATATCTGTCTGACCCCGGGCTTTTGTGTTGGGACGGTGTGGAGGGAGATTCACTCTGTGTCTGACCCCGGGCTTTTGTGATGGGACGGTGAGTAGGGAGATTCACACAGTGTCTGACCCCGTGAGTTCGTGATGGGCCGGTGTGGATGGAGATTCCCTCTGTGTCTGACCCCGGGAGTGTGTGATGGGACGGTGTGTTTGGAAATTCACTCTGTGTCTGACCCCGGGAGTGTGTGATGGGTCGGTGAGGAGGGAGATTCACTCTGTGTCTGACCACGGGAACGTGTGATGGGACGGATTGGATGCAGATTCACTCTGTGCCTGACCACGGCATTGTGTGATGGGACGGTTTAGATGGAGGTTCACTCAGTGTCTGACCCCAGGCTTTTGTGATGGGTTTGTGTGGAGGGAGATTCACTCTGTGTCTGACCCCGGGAACGTGTGATGGTACGGTTGGATGGAGATTCTCTCTGTGTCTGACACCTGGCTTTTGTGATGGGTCGGTGAGGAGGGCGATTCACTCTGTGTCTGACCCCGAGAGTGTATGTTGGGACTGTGAGGATGGAGATTCACTCTGCGTCTGACCCCGGGATTTTGTGATGGGACGGTGAGGAGGGAGATTCAATCTGTGTCTGACCACGGCAATGTGAGATGGGACGGTTTGGATGGAGATTCACTCTGTGTCTGACCCCGGGCTTTTGTGATGGGACGGTGAGGAGGGAGATTCAATCAGTTTCTGACCGCGGGAACGTGTGATGGGACGGTTTGGATGGAGGTTCACTCCGAGTCTGACCCTTGGAGTGTGTGATGGGACGGTGAAGAGGGAGATTCACTCTGTGTCTGACCCCGGGCTTTTGTGATGGGACGGTGAGGAGGGTGATTCACTCTCTGTCTGACCCCGGGAACTTGAGATGGAACGGTTTGGATGGAGGTTCACTCTGTGTCTGACCCCGGAAGTTTGTGATGGGAGGGTGTGGATGGAGATTCACTCTGTGTCTGACCCCGGGAGTGTGTGATAGGACGGTGAGGGGTGAGATTCACTCTGTGTCTGACTCCGGGGACGTGTGATGGGACCGTGAGGAGGGAGATTTACTCTTTGTCTGACCCAGGGAGTTTGTCATGGAAAGGTGTGGATGCAGATTCTCTCTATGTCTGACCCCTGGAATTTTTGATGGGATGGTGTGGAAGGAGATTCACTCTATGTCTGATCCCGGGCAATGTGTGATGGGACGGTGTGGATGCAGATTCACTCTGAGTCTGACCCAGGGAAAGTATGATGGGACGGTTAGGATGGACATTCACTTTGTGCCTGACCCCGGGTTTTTGTGATGGGAAGGTCTGGATGGAGATTCACTCTGTCTCTGACCCCGGGCTTTTGTGATGGGACGGTGAGGAGGGAGATTCAATATCTGTCTGACCCCGGGCTTTTGTGATGGGACGGTGTGGAGGGAGATTCACTCTGTGTCTGACCCCTTGAGTTTGTGATGGGCCGGTGTGTATGGAGATTCACTTTGTGTCTGACCCAGGGTTTTTGTGATGGGCCGGTGTTAATGGAGATTCACCTTGTGTCTGACCCCGCCAGTGTGTGATGGGACGGTGATGAGGGAGATTCACTCTGTGTCTGACCCAGGGAATGTGTGATGGGACGGTTTGGAAACAGATTCACTCTGTGTCTGACCCCGGGCTTCTGTGATGGGACGGTGAGGAGGGAGATTCAATATCTGTCTGACCCCGGGCTTTTGTGTTGGGACGGTGTGGAGGGAGATTCACTCTGTGTCTGACCCCGGGCTTTTGTGATGGGACGGTGAGTAGGGAGATTCACACAGTGTCTGACCCCGTGAGTTCGTGATGGGCCGGTGTGGATGGAGATTCCCTCTGTGTCTGACCCCGGGAGTGTGTGATGGGACGGTGTGTTTGGAAATTCACTCTGTGTCTGACCCCGGGAGTGTGTGATGGGTCGGTGAGGAGGGAGATTCACTCTGTGTCTGACCACGGGAACGTGTGATGGGACGGATTGGATGCAGATTCACTCTGTGCCTGACCACGGCATTGTGTGATGGGACGGTTTAGATGGAGGTTCACTCAGTGTCTGACCCCAGGCTTTTGTGATGGGTTTGTGTGGAGGGAGATTCACTCTGTGTCTGACCCCGGGAACGTGTGATGGTACGGTTGGATGGAGATTCTCTCTGTGTCTGACACCTGGCTTTTGTGATGGGTCGGTGAGGAGGGCGATTCACTCTGTGTCTGACCCCGAGAGTGTATGTTGGGACTGTGAGGATGGAGATTCACTCTGCGTCTGACCCCGGGATTTTGTGATGGGACGGTGAGGAGGGAGATTCAATCTGTGTCTGACCACGGCAATGTGAGATGGGACGGTTTGGATGGAGATTCACTCTGTGTCTGACCCCGGGCTTTTGTGATGGGACGGTGAGGAGGGAGATTCAATCAGTTTCTGACCGCGGGAACGTGTGATTGGACGGTTTGGATGGAGGTTCACTCCGAGTCTGACCCCGGGAGTGTGTGATGGGACGGTGAAGAGGGAGATTCGCTTTGTGTCTGACCCCGGGCTTTTGTGATGGGACGGTGAGGAGGGTGATTCACTCTCTGTCTGACCCCGGGAACTTGTGATGGAACGGTTTGGATGGAGGTTCACTCTGTGTCTGACCCCGGAAGTTTGTGATGGGACGGTGTGGATGGAGATTCACTCTGTGTCTGACCCCGGGAGTGTGTGATAGGACGGTCAGGGGTGAGATTCACTTTGTGTCTGACTCCGGGGACGTGTGATGGGACGGTTTGGATGCAGATTCACTCTGTGTCTGTCCCCGGGAGTGTGTGATGGGACCGTGAGGAGGGAGATTTACTCTTTGTCTGACCCCGGGAGTTTGTCATGGAAAGGTGTGGATGCAGATTCTCTCTATGTCTGACCCCTGGAATTTTTGATGGGATGGTGTGGAAGGAGATTCACTCTGTGTCTGACCCCGGGCAATGTGTGATGGGACTGTTTGGATGCAGGTTCACTTAGTGTCTGACCCAGGGCTTTTGTGACGGGACGGTGTGGAGGGAGATTCACTCTGTGTCTGACCCCGGGCTTTTGTGATGGGACGGTGAGGAGGGAGATTCAATCTCTGTCTGACCCCGGGAACGTGTGATGGGACGGTTGGATTGAGATTTACTCTGCATCTGACCCCGAGAGTGTATGTTGGGACTGTTAGGATGGAGATTCACTCTGCGTCTGACCCCGGGACCCTGTGATGGGACGGTTTGGATGGAGATTAACACTGTGTCAGACCCCGGGAGTGTGTGAAGGGACGGTGAGGAGGGAGTTTCACTCTGTTTCACACCCCGGGAGTTTGTGATGGATAGGTGTGGATGCAGATTCACTCTCAGTCTGACCCCGGGAATTTGTGATGGGACGGTGAAGAGGGAGATTCACTCTGTGTCTGAGCCCGGGCTTTTGTGATGGGACGGTGAAGAGGGAGATTCACTCTGTGTCTGACCCCGGAAGTTTGTGATGGGACGGTGTGGATGGAGATTCACTCTGTGTCTGACCCCGGGATTGTGTGATGGGACCGTGAGGAGTGAGATTTACTCTTTGTCTGACCCCGTGAGTTTGTCATGGAAAGGTGTGGATGCAGATTCTCTCTAAGTCTGACCCCGGGAATTTGTGATGGGACGGTGAAGAGGGAGATTCACTCTGTGTCTGACCCCGGGCTTTTGTGATGGGACGGTGAGGAGGGAGATTTACTCTTTGTCTGTCCCCGGGAGTTTGTCATGGAAAGGTGTGGATGCAGATTCTCTCTGTGTCTGACCCCTGGAATTTGTGATGGGATGGTGTGGAAGGAGATTCACTCATGTTTCTGACCCCGGCAATGTGTGATGGGACGGTTTGGATGCAGGTTCACTCAGTGTCTGACCCAGGTCTTTTGTGATGGGACGGTGTTTTGGGAGATTTACTCTGTGTCAGACACCGGAAGTTTGTGATGGGACGGTTTGGATGGAGATTCACTCTGTGGCTGACCCCGGGCTTTTGTGATGGGACGGTGAAGCGGGAGATTCACTCTGTGTCTGACCCCGGGAACGTGTGATGGTACGGTTTGGATGGTGGTTCACTCTGAGTCTGATCCAGGGAGTGTGTGATGGGACGGTGAAGAGGGAGATTCACTTTGTGTCTGACCCCGGGCTTTTGTGATGGGACGGTGAGGAGGGAGATTCACTCTCTGTCTGACCCCGGGAACGTGTGATGGGACGGTTGCATGGAGATTCTCTCTGTGTCTGACACCTGGCTTTTGTGATGGGACGGTGAGGAGGGCGATTCACTCTGTGTCTGACCCCGGGCTTTTGTGATGGGACGGTGAGGAGGGAGATTCACTCTCTGTCTGACCCCGGGAACGTGTGATGGTACGGTTGGATGGAGATTCTCTCTGTGTCTGACACCTGGCTTTTGTGATGGGTCGGTGAGGAGGGCGATTCACTCTGTGTCTGACCCCGAGAGTGTATGTTGGGACTGTGAGGATGGAGATTCACTCTGCGTCTGACCCCGGGATTTTGTGATGGGACGGTGAGGAGGGAGATTCAATCTGTGTCTGACCACGGCAATGTGAGATGGGACGGTTTGGATGGAGATTCACTCTGTGTCTGACCCCGGGCTTTTGTGATGGGACGGTGAGGAGGGAGATTCAATCAGTTTCTGACCGCGGGAACGTGTGATTGGACGGTTTGGATGGAGGTTCACTCCGAGTCTGACCCCGGGAGTGTGTGATGGGACGGTGAAGAGGGAGATTCGCTCTGTGTCTGACCCCGGGCTTTTGTGATGGGACGGTGAGGAGGGTGATTCACTCTCTGTCTGACCCCGGGAACTTGTGATGGAACGGTTTGGATGGAGGTTCACTCTGTGTCTGACCCCGGAAGTTTGTGATGGGACGGTGTGGATGGAGATTCACTCTGTGTCTGACCCCGGGAGTGTGTGATAGGACGGTGAGGGGTGAGATTCACTTTGTGTCTGACTCCGGGGACGTGTGATGGGACGGTTTGGATGCAGATTCACTCTGTGTCTGTCCCCGGGAGTGTGTGATGGGACCGTGAGGAGGGAGATTTACTCTTTGTCTGACCCCGGGAGTTTGTCATGGAAAGGTGTGGATGCAGATTCTCTCTATGTCTGACCCCTGGAATTTTTGATGGGATGGTGTGGAAGGAGATTCACTCTGTGTCTGACCCCGGGCAATGTGTGATGGGACTGTTTGGATGCAGGTTCACTTAGTGTCTGACCCAGGGCTTTTGTGACGGGACGGTGTGGAGGGAGATTCACTCTGTGTCTGACCCCGGGCTTTTGTGATGGGACGGTGAGGAGGGAGATTCAATCTCTGTCTGACCCCGGGAACGTGTGATGGGACGGTTGGATTGAGATTTACTCTGCATCTGACCCCGAGAGTGTATGTTGGGACTGTTAGGATGGAGATTCACTCTGCGTCTGACCCCGGGACCCTGTGATGGGACGGTTTGGATGGAGATTAACACTGTGTCAGACCCCGGGAGTGTGTGAAGGGACGGTGAGGAGGGAGTTTCACTCTGTTTCACACCCCGGGAGTTTGTGATGGATAGGTGTGGATGCAGATTCACTCTAAGTCTGACCCCGGGAATTTGTGATGGGACGGTGAAGAGGGAGATTCACTCTGTGTCTGACCCCGGGCTTTTGTGATGGGAGGGTGAGGAGGGAGATTTACTCTTTGTCTGTCCCCGGGAGTTTGTGATGGGACGGTGAAGAGGGAGATTCACTCTGTGTCTGAGCCCGGGCTTTTGTGATGGAACGGTGAAGAGGGAGATTCACTCTCTGTCTGACCCCGGGAACTTGTGATGGAACGGTTTGGATGGAGGTTCACTCTGTGTCTGACCCCGGAAGTTTGTGATGGGACGGTGTGGATGGAGATTCACTCTGTGTCTGACCCCGGGAGTGTGTGATAGGACGGTGAGGGGTGAGATTCACTTTGTGTCTGACTCCGGGGACGTGTGATGGGACGGTTTGGATGCAGATTCACTCTGTGTCTGTCCCCGGGAGTGTGTGATGGGACCGTGAGGAGGGAGATTTACTCTTTGTCTGACCCCGGGAGTTTGTCATGGAAAGGTGTGGATGCAGATTCTCTCTATGTCTGACCCCTGGAATTTTTGATGGGATGGTGTGGAAGGAGATTCACTCTGTGTCTGACCCCGGGCAATGTGTGATGGGACTGTTTGGATGCAGGTTCACTTAGTGTCTGACCCAGGGCTTTTGTGACGGGACGGTGTGGAGGGAGATTCACTCTGTGTCTGACCCCGGGCTTTTGTGATGGGACGGTGAGGAGGGAGATTCAATCTCTGTCTGACCCCGGGAACGTGTGATGGGACGGTTGGATTGAGATTTACTCTGCATCTGACCCCGAGAGTGTATGTTGGGACTGTTAGGATGGAGATTCACTCTGCGTCTGACCCCGGGACCCTGTGATGGGACGGTTTGGATGGAGATTAACACTGTGTCAGACCCCGGGAGTGTGTGAAGGGACGGTGAGGAGGGAGTTTCACTCTGTTTCACACCCCGGGAGTTTGTGATGGATAGGTGTGGATGCAGATTCACTCTAAGTCTGACCCCGGGAATTTGTGATGGGACGGTGAAGAGGGAGATTCACTCTGTGTCTGAGCCCGGGCTTTTGTGATGGGACGGTGAAGAGGGAGATTCACTCTGTGTCTGACCCCGGAAGTTTGTGATGGGACGGTGTGGATGGAGATTCACTCTGTGTCTGACCCCGGGATTGTGTGATGGGACCGTGAGGAGTGAGATTTACTCTTTGTCTGACCCCGTGAGTTTGTCATGGAAAGGTGTGGATGCAGATTCTCTCTAAGTCTGACCCCGGGAATTTGTGATGGGACGGTGAAGAGGGAGATTCACTCTGTGTCTGACCCCGGGCTTTTGTGATGGGACGGTGAGGAGGGAGATTTACTCTTTGTCTGTCCCCGGGAGTTTGTCATGGAAAGGTGTGGATGCAGATTCTCTCTGTGTCTGACCCCTGGAATTTGTGATGGGATGGTGTGGAAGGAGATTCACTCATGTTTCTGACCCCGGCAATGTGTGATGGGACGGTTTGGATGCAGGTTCACTCAGTGTCTGACCCAGGTCTTTTGTGATGGGACGGTGTTTTGGGAGATTTACTCTGTGTCAGACACCGGAAGTTTGTGATGGGACGGTTTGGATGGAGATTCACTCTGTGGCTGACCCCGGGCTTTTGTGATGGGACGGTGAAGCGGGAGATTCACTCTGTGTCTGACCCCGGGAACGTGTGATGGTACGGTTTGGATGGTGGTTCACTCTGAGTCTGATCCAGGGAGTGTGTGATGGGACGGTGAAGAGGGAGATTCACTTTGTGTCTGACCCCGGGCTTTTGTGATGGGACGGTGAGGAGGGAGATTCACTCTCTGTCTGACCCCGGGAACGTGTGATGGGACGGTTGCATGGAGATTCTCTCTGTGTCTGACACCTGGCTTTTGTGATGGGACGGTGAGGAGGGCGATTCACTCTGTGTCTGACCCCGGGCTTTTGTGATGGGACGGTGAGGAGGGAGATTCACTCTCTGTCTGACCCCGGGAACGTGTGATGGTACGGTTGGATGGAGATTCTCTCTGTGTCTGACACCTGGCTTTTGTGATGGGTCGGTGAGGAGGGCGATTCACTCTGTGTCTGACCCCGAGAGTGTATGTTGGGACTGTGAGGATGGAGATTCACTCTGCGTCTGACCCCGGGATTTTGTGATGGGACGGTGAGGAGGGAGATTCAATCTGTGTCTGACCACGGCAATGTGAGATGGGACGGTTTGGATGGAGATTCACTCTGTGTCTGACCCCGGGCTTTTGTGATGGGACGGTGAGGAGGGAGATTCAATCAGTTTCTGACCGCGGGAACGTGTGATTGGACGGTTTGGATGGAGGTTCACTCCGAGTCTGACCCCGGGAGTGTGTGATGGGACGGTGAAGAGGGAGATTCGCTCTGTGTCTGACCCCGGGCTTTTGTGATGGGACGGTGAGGAGGGTGATTCACTCTCTGTCTGACCCCGGGAACTTGCGATGGAACGGTTTGGATGGAGGTTCACTCTGTGTCTGACCCCGGAAGTTTGTGATGGGACGGTGTGGATGGAGATTCACTCTGTGTCTGACCCCGGGAGTGTGTGATAGGACGGTGAGGGGTGAGATTCACTTTGTGTCTGACTCCGGGGACGTGTGATGGGACGGTTTGGATGCAGATTCACTCTGTGTCTGTCCCCGGGAGTGTGTGATGGGACCGTGAGGAGGGAGATTTACTCTTTGTCTGACCCCGGGAGTTTGTCATGGAAAGGTGTGGATGCAGATTCTCTCTATGTCTGACCCCTGGAATTTTTGATGGGATGGTGTGGAAGGAGATTCACTCTGTGTCTGACCCCGGGCAATGTGTGATGGGACTGTTTGGATGCAGGTTCACTTAGTGTCTGACCCAGGGCTTTTGTGACGGGACGGTGTGGAGGGAGATTCACTCTGTGTCTGACCCCGGGCTTTTGTGATGGGACGGTGAGGAGGGAGATTCAATCTCTGTCTGACCCCGGGAACGTGTGATGGGACGGTTGGATTGAGATTTACTCTGCATCTGACCCCGAGAGTGTATGTTGGGACTGTTAGGATGGAGATTCACTCTGCGTCTGACCCCGGGACCCTGTGATGGGACGGTTTGGATGGAGATTAACACTGTGTCAGACCCCGGGAGTGTGTGAAGGGACGGTGAGGAGGGAGTTTCACTCTGTTTCACACCCCGGGAGTTTGTGATGGATAGGTGTGGATGCAGATTCACTCTAAGTCTGAACCCGGGAATTTGTGATGGGACGGTGAAGAGGGAGATTCACTCTGTGTCTGACCCCGGGCTTTTGTGATGGGAGGGTGAGGAGGGAGATTTACTCTTTGTCTGTCCCCGGGAGTTTGTGATGGGACGGTGAAGAGGGAGATTCACTCTGTGTCTGAGCCCGGGCTTTTGTGATGGAACGGTGAAGAGGGAGATTCACTCTGTGTCTGACCCCGGGCTTTTGTGATGGGACGGTGAGGAGGGAGATTCAATATCTGTCTGACCCCGGGCTTTTGTGATGGGACGGTGTGGAGGGAGATTCACTCTGTGTCTGACCCCTTGAGTTTGTGATGGGCCGGTGTGTATGGAGATTCACTTTGTGTCTGACCCAGGGTTTTTGTGATGGGCCGGTGTTAATGGAGATTCACCTTGTGTCTGACCCCGCCAGTGTGTGATGGGACGGTGATGAGGGAGATTCACTCTGTGTCTGACCCCGGGCTTCTGTGATGGGACGGTGAGGAGGGAGATTCAATATCTGTCTGACCCCGGGCTTTTGTGTTGGGACGGTGTGGAGGGAGATTCACTCTGTGTCTGACCCCGGGCTTTTGTGATGGGACGGTGAGTAGGGAGATTCACACAGTGTCTGACCCCGTGAGTTCGTGATGGGCCGGTGTGGATGGAGATTCCCTCTGTGTCTGACCCCGGGAGTGTGTGATGAGACGGTGTGTTTGGAAATTCACTCTGTGTCTGACCCCGGGAGTGTGTGATGGGTCGGTGAGGAGGGAGATTCACTCTGTGTCTGACCACGGGAACGTGTGATGGGACGGATTGGATGCAGATTCACTCTGTGCCTGACCACGGCATTGTGTGATGGGACGGTTTAGATGGAGGTTCACTCAGTGTCTGACCCCAGGCTTTTGTGATGGGTTTGTGTGGAGGGAGATTCACTCTGTGTCTGACCCCGGGAACTTGTGATGGTACGGTTGGATGGAGATTCTCTCTGTGTCTGACACCTGGCTTTTGTGATGGGTCGGTGAGGAGGGCGATTCACTCTGTGTCTGACCCCGAGAGTGTATGTTGGGACTGTGAGGATGGAGATTCACTCTGCGTCTGACCCCGGGATTTTGTGATGGGACGGTGAGGAGGGAGATTCAATCTGTGTCTGACCACGGCAATGTGAGATGGGACGGTTTGGATGGAGATTCACTCTGTGTCTGACCCCGGGCTTTTGTGATGGGACGGTGAGGAGGGAGATTCAATCAGTTTCTGACCGCGGGAACGTGTGATGGGACGGTTTGGATGGAGGTTCACTCCGAGTCTGACCCTTGGAGTGTGTGATGGGACGGTGAAGAGGGAGATTCACTCTGTGTCTGACCCCGGGCTTTTGTGATGGGACGGTGAGGAGGGTGATTCACTCTCTGTCTGACCCCGGGAACTTGAGATGGAACGGTTTGGATGGAGGTTCACTCTGTGTCTGACCCCGGAAGTTTGTGATGGGAGGGTGTGGATGGAGATTCACTCTGTGTCTGACCCCGGGAGTGTGTGATAGGACGGTGAGGGGTGAGATTCACTCTGTGTCTGACTCCGGGGACGTGTGATGGGACCGTGAGGAGGGAGATTTACTCTTTGTCTGACCCAGGGAGTTTGTCATGGAAAGGTGTGGATGCAGATTCTCTCTATGTCTGACCCCTGGAATTTTTGATGGGATGGTGTGGAAGGAGATTCACTCTATGTCTGATCCCGGGCAATGTGTGATGGGACGGTGTGGATGCAGGTTCACTCAGTGTCTGACCCAGGGCTTTTGTGATGGGACGGTGTGGAGGGAGATTCACTCTGTGTCTGACCCCGGGCTTTTGTGATGGGACGGTGAGGAGGGAGATTCACTCTCTGTCTGACCCCGGGCTTTTGTGATGGGACGGTTTGGATGGAGGTTCACTCTGTGTCTGACCCCGGGAGTTTAAAAGATGTGACGGTGTGGATGGAGATTCACTCTGTGTATTACCCCGGGAATGTGTGATGGGACGGTTTGGATGGAGATTCACTCTGTGACTGACCCCGGGCTTTTGTGATGGGACGGTGAAGAGGGAGATTCACTCTGTGTCTGACCCCGGGATCGTGTGATGGAACGGTTTGGATGGAGGTTCACTCTGAGTCTGAACCCGGGAGTGTGTGATGGGACGGTGAATAGGGAGATTCACTCTGTGTCTGACGCCGGGCTTTTGTGATGGGACGGTGAGGAGGGAGATTCACTCTGTGTCTGACCCCGGAAGTTTGTGATGGGACGGTGTGGATGGAGATTCACTCTGTGTTTGACCCCGGGAGTGTGTGATAGGACGGTGAGGAGGGAGATTCACTCTGTGTCTGACCCCGGGAGTGTGTGATGGGACCGTGAGGAGTGAGATTTACTCTTTGTCTGACCCCGTGAGTTTGTCATGGAAAGGTGTGAATGCAGATTCTCTCTTTGTCTGACCCCTTGAATTTGTGATGGAACGGTGTGGAAGGAGATTCACTCTGTGTCTGACCCCGGGAGTGTGTGATAGGACGGTGAGGAGGGAGATTCACTCTTTGTCTGACCCCGGGAGATTGTAATGGAAAGGTGTGGAGGGAGGTTCACTTTGTGTCTGACCCCTGGAATTTTTGATGGGATGGTGTGGAAGGAGATTCAATCTGTTTCTGACCGCGGGAACGTGTGATGGGACGGTTGGATGGAGATTCACTTTGTGTCTGACCCCTGGCTTTTGTGATGGGACGATGTGGAGGGAGATTCAATCTGTTTCTGACCGCGGGAACGTGTGATGGGACGGTTTGGATGGAGGTTCACTCGGAGTCTGACCCCGGGAGTGTGTGATGGGACGGTGAAGAGGGAGATTCACTCTGTGTCTGACCCCGGGCTTTTGTGATGGGACGGTGAGGAGGGTGATTCACTCTCTGTCTGACCCCGGGAACGTGTAATGGAACGGTTTGGATGGAGGTTCACTCTGTGTCTGACCCCGGAAGTTTGTGATGGGACGGTGTGGATGGAGATTCACTCTGTGTCTGACCCCGCGAGTGTGTGATAGGACGGTGAGGGGGGAGATTCACTCTGTGTCTGACTCCGTGGACGTGTGATGGGACGGTTTGGATGCAGATTCACTCTGTGTCTGACGGCGGGAGTGTGTGATGGGACCGTGAGGAGGGAGATTTACTCTTTGTCTGACCCCGGGAGTTTGTCATGGAAAGGTGTGGATGCAGATTCTCTCTATGTCTGACCCCTGGAATTTTTGATGGGATGGTGTGGAAGGAGATTCACTCTGTGTCTGACCCCGGGCAATGTGCGATGGGACTGTGTGGATGCAGGTTCACTCAGTGTCTGACCCAGGGCTTTTGTGATGGGACGGTGTGGAGGGAGATTCACTCTGTGTCTGACCACGGGCTTTTGTGATGGGACGGTGAGGAGGGAGATTCACTCTCTGTCTGACCCCGGCAATGTGTGATGGGACGGTTTGGATGGAGATTCACTCTGTGACTGACCCAGGGCTTTCGTGATGGGACGGTGAGGAGGGAGATTCAAACTGTTTCTGACCGAGGGAACGTGTGATGGGACGGTTGGATGGAGATTCACTTTGTGTCTGACCCCTGGCTTTTGTGATTTGACGGTGTGGAGGGAGATTCAATCTGTGTCTGACCCCGGGCTTTTGTGATGGGACGGTGTGGATGCAGGTTCACTCAGTGTCTGACCCAGAGCTTTTGTGATGGGACGGTGTGGAGGGAGATTCACTCTGTGTCTGACCACTGGCTTTTGTGATGGGACGGTGAGGAGGGAGATTCACTCTCTGTCTGACCACGGCAATGTGAGATGGGACGGTTTGGATGGAGATTCACTCTGTGTCTGACCCCGGGCTTTTGTGATGGGACGGTGAGGAGGGAGATTCAATCTGTTTCTGACGGCGGGAGTGTGTGAAGGGACGGTGAGGAGGGAGTTTCACTCTGTTTCACACCCCGGGAGTTTGTGGTGGATAGGTGTGGATGCAGATTCACTCTAAGTCTGAGCCCGGGAATTTGTGATGGGACGGTGAAGAGGGAGATTCACTCTGTGTCTGAGCCCGGGCTTTTGTGATGGGACGGTGAAGAGGGAGATTCACTCTGTGTCTGACCCCGGAAGTTTGTGATCGGACGGTGTGGATGGAGATTCACTCTGTGTCTGACCCCGGGAGTGTGTGATGGGACGGTGAGGAGGGAGATTCACTCTGTGTCTGTCCCCGGGAACGTGTGATGGGACGGTTTGGATGCAGATTCACTCTGTGTCTGACCCCGGGAGTGTGTGATGGGACCGTGAGGAGTGAGATTTACTCTTTGTCTGACCCCGTGAGTTTGTCATGGAAAGGTGTGGATGCAGATTCTCTCTATGTCTGACCCCTGGAATTTTTGATGGGATGGTGTGTAAGGATATTCACTCTGTGTCTGACCCCGGGCAATGTGTGATGGACTGTTTGGATGCAGGTTCACTCAGTGTCTGACCCAGGTCTTTTGTGATGGGACGGTGTTGAGGGAGATTCACTCTGTGTCAGACACCGGAATTTTGTGATGGGACGGTGTGGATGGAGATTCACTCTGTGTCTGACCCAGGGAGTGTGTGATGGGACGGTGAGGAGGGAGATTCACTCTGTTTCACACCCCGGGAGATTGTGATGGATAGGTGTGGATGCAGATTCACTCTAAGTCTGACCCCGGGAATTTGTGATGGGACGGTGAGGAGGGAGATTCACTCTCTGTCTGACCCCGGCAATGTGTGATGGGACGGTTTGGATGGAGGTTCACTCAGTGTCTGACCCCGGGAGTTTAAAAGATGTGACGGTGTGGATGGAGATTCACTCTGTGTATTACCCCGGGAATGTGTGATGGGACGGTTTGGATGGAGATTCACTCTGTGACTGACCACGGGCTTTTGTGATGGGACGGTGAAGAGGGAGATTCACTCTGTGTCTGACCCCGGGATCGTGTGATGGAACGGTTTGGATGGAGGTTCACTCTGAGTCTGAACCCGGGAGTGTGTGATGGGACGGTGAATAGGGAGATTCACTCTGTGTCTGACGCCGGGCTTTTGTGATGGGACGGTGAGGAGGGAGATTCACTCTGTGTCTGACCCCGGAAGTTTGTGATGGGACGGTGTGGATGGAGATTCACTCTGTGTTTGACCCCGGGAGTGTGTGATAGGACGGTGAGGAGGGAGATTCACTCTGTGTCTGACCCCGGGAGTGTGTGATGGGACCGTGAGGAGTGAGATTTACTCTTTGTCTGACCCCGTGAGTTTGTCATGGAAAGGTGTGGATGCAGATTCTCTCTTTGTCTGACCCCTTGAATTTGTGATGGAACGGTGTGGAAGGAGATTCACTCTGTGTCTGACCCCGGGAGTGTGTGATAGGACGGTGAGGAGGGAAATTCACTCTTTGTCTGACCCCGGGAGTTTGTCATGGAAAGGTGTGGATGCAGATTCTCTCTATGTCTGACCCCTGGAATTTTGTGATGGGACGGTGAGGAGGGAGATTCAATCTCTGTCTGACCCCGGGAACGTGTGATGGGACGGTTGGATTGAGATTTACTCTGTATCTGACCCCGAGAGTGTATGTTGGGACTGTTAGGATGGAGATTCACTCTGTGTCTGACCCCGGGAGTGTGTGATGGGACGGTTTGGATGCAGATTCACTCTGTGTCTGACGGCGGGAGTGTGTGATGGGACCGTGAGGAGGGAGATTTACTCTTTGTCTGACCCCGTGAGTTTGTCATGGAAAGGTGTGGATGCAGATTCTCTCTATGTCTGACCCCTTGAATTTGTGATGGAACGGTGTGGAAGGAGATTCACTCTGTGTCTGACCCCGGGAGTGTGTGATAGGACGGTGAGGAGGGAGATTCACTCTTTGTCTGACCCCGGGAGATTGTAATGGAAAGGTGTGGAGGGAGGTTCACTTTGTGTCTGACCCCTGGAATTTTTGATCGGATGGTGTGGAAGGAGATTCAATCTGTTTCTGACCGCGGGAACGTGTGATGGGACGGTTGGATGGAGATTCACTTTGTGTCTGACCCCTGGCTTTTGTGATGGGACGATGTGGAGGGAGATTCAATCTGTTTCTGACCGCGGGAACGTGTGATGGGACGGTTTGGATGGAGGTTCACTCGGAGTCTGACCCCGGGAGTGTGTGATGGGACGGTGAAGAGGGAGATTCACTCTGTGTCTGACCCCGGGCTTTTGTGATGGGACGGTGAGGAGGGTGATTCACTCTCTGTCTGACCCCGGGAACGTGTGATGGAACGGTTTGGATGGAGGTTCACTCTGTGTCTGACCCCGGAAGTTTGTGATGGGACGGTGTGGATGGAGATTCACTCTGTGTCTGACCCCGCGAGTGTGTGATAGGACGGTGAGGGGGGAGATTCACTCTGTGTCTGACTCCGTGGACGTGTGATGGGACGGTTTGGATGCAGATTCACTCTGTGTCTGACGGCGGGAGTGTGTGATGGGACCGTGAGGAGGGAGATTTACTCTTTGTCTGACCCCGGGAGTTTGTCATGGAAAGGTGTGGATGCAGATTCTCTCTATGTCTGACCCCTGGAATTTTTGATGGGATGGTGTGGAAGGAGATTCACTCTGTGTCTGACCCCGGGCAATGTGCGATGGGACGGTGTGGATGCAGGTTCACTCAGTGTCTGACCCAGGGCTTTTGTGATGGGACGGTGTGGAGGGAGATTCACTCTGTGTCTGACCACGGGCTTTTGTGATGGGACGGTGAGGAGGGAGATTCACTCTCTGTCTGACCCCGGCAATGTGTGATGGGACGGTTTGGATGGAGATTCACTCTGTGACTGACCCAGGGCTTTCGTGATGGGACGGTGAGGAGGGAGATTCAAACTGTTTCTGACCGCGGGAACGTGTGATGGGACGGTTGGATGGAGATTCACTTTGTGTCTGACCCCTGGCTTTTGTGATTTGACGGTGTGGAGGGAGATTCAATCTGTGTCTGACCCCGGGCTTTTGTGATGGGACGGTGTGGATGCAGGTTCACTCAGTGTCTGACCCAGAGCTTTTGTGATGGGACGGTGTGGAGGGAGATTCACTCTGTGTCTGACCACTGGCTTTTGTGATGGGACGGTGAGGAGGGAGATTCACTCTCTGTCTGACCACGGCAATGTGAGATGGGACGGTTTGGATGGAGATTCACTCTGTGTCTGACCCCGGGCTTTTGTGATGGGACGGTGAGGAGGGAGATTCAATCTGTTTCTGACGGCGGGAACGTGTGATGGGACGGTTTGGATGGAGGTTCACTCCGAGTCTGACCCCGGGAGTGTGTGACGGGACGGTGTGGAGGGAGATTCACTCTGTGTCTGACCCCGAGCTTTTGTGATGGGACGGTGAGGAGGGAGATTCAATCTCTGTCTGACCCCGGGAACGTGTGATGGGACGGTTGGATTGAGATTTACTCTGTATCTGACCCCGAGAGTGTATGTTGGGACTGTTAGGATGGAGATTCACTCTGCGTCTGACCCCGGGACCCTGTGATGGGACGGTTTGGATGGAGATTAACTCTGTGTCTGACCCCGGGCAATGTGTGATGGACTGTTTGGATGCAGGTTCACTCAGTGTCTGACCCAGGTCTTTTGTGATGGGACGGTGTTGAGGGAGATTCACTCTGTGTCAGACACCGGAAGTTTGTGATGGGACGGTGTGGATGGAGATTCACTCTGTGTCTGACCCAGGGAGTGTGTGATGGGACGGTGAGGAGGGAGATTCACTCTGTTTCACACCCCGGGAGATTGTGATGGATAGGTGTGGATGCAGATTCACTCTAAGTCTGACCCCGGGAATTTGTGATGGGACGGTGAAGAGGGAGATTCACTCTGTGTCTGACCCCGGGCTTTTGTGATGGGACGGTGAGGAGGGAGATTTTCTCTTTGTCTGTCCCCGGGAGTTTGTCATGGAAAGGTGTGGATGCAGATTCTCTCTAGGTCTGACCCCTGGAATTTGTGATGGGATGGTGTGGAAGGAGATTCGCTCATGTTTCTAACCCCGGCAATGTGTGATGGGACGGTTTGGATGGAGGTTCACTCAGTGTCTGACCCAGGTCTTTTGTGATGGGACGGTGTTGTGGGAGATTTACTCTGTGTCAGACACCGGAAATTTGTGATGGGTCGGTTTGGATGGAGATTCACTCTGTGGCTGACCCCGGGCTTTTGTGATGGGACGGTGAAGCGGGAGATTCACTCTGTGTCTGACCCCGGGAACGTGTGATGGAACGGTTTGGATGCTGGTTCACTCTGAGTCTGATCCAGGGAGTGTGTGATGGGACGGTGAAGAGGGAGATTCACTTTGTGTCTGACCCCGGGAACGTGTGATGGGACGGTTGGATGGAGATTCTCTCTGTGTCTGACACCTGGCTTTTGTGATGGGACGGTGAGGAGGGCGATTCACTCTGTGTCTGACCCCGGGCTTTTGTGATGGGACGGTGAGGAGGGAGATTCACTCTCTGTCTGACCCCGGGAACGTGTGATGGTACGGTTGGATGGAGATTCTCTCTGTGTCTGACACCTGGCTTTTGTGATGGGTCGGTGAGGAGGGCGATTCACTCTGTGTCTGACCCCGAGAGTGTATGTTGGGACTGTGAGGATGGAGATTCACTCTGCGTCTGACCCCGGGATTTTGTGATGGGACGGTGAGGAGGGAGATTCACTCTGTGTCTGACCCCGGGAGTGTGTGATAGGACGGTGAGGAGGGAGATTCACTCTTTGTCTGACCCCGGGAGATTGTAATGGAAAGGTGTGGAGGGAGGTTCACTTTGTGTCTGACCCCTGGAATTTTTGATGGGATGGTGTGGAAGGAGATTCAATCTGTTTCTGACCGCGGGAACGTGTGATGGGACGGTTGGATGGAGATTCACTTTGTGTCTGACCCCTGGCTTTTGTGATGGGACGATGTGGAGGGAGATTCAATCTGTTTCTGACCGCGGGAACGTGTGATGGGACGGTTTGGATGGAGGTTCACTCGGAGTCTGACCCCGGGAGTGTGTGATGGGACGGTTTGGATGGAGGTTCACTCTTTGTCTGACCCCGGAAGTTTGTGATGGGACGGTGTGGATGGAGATTCACTCTGTGTCTGACCCCGCGAGTGTGTGATAGGACGGTGAGGGGGGAGATTCACTCTGTGTCTGACTCCGTGGACGTGTGATGGGACGGTTTGGATGCAGATTCACTCTGTGTCTGACGGCGGGATTTTGTGATGGGACGGTGAGGAGGGAGATTCACTCTGTGTCTGACCCCGGGAGTGTGTGATAGGACGGTGAGGAGGGAGATTCACTCTTTGTCTGACCCCGGGAGATTGTGATGGGACGGTGAGGAGGGAGATTCACTCTGTGTCTGACCCCGGGAGTGTGTGATAGGACGGTGAGGAGGGAGATTCACTCTTTGTCTGACCCCGGGAGATTGTAATGGAAAGGTGTGGAGGGAGGTTCACTTTGTGTCTGACCCCTGGAATTTTTGATGGGATGGTGTGGAAGGAGATTCAATCTGTTTCTGACCGCGGGAACGTGTGATGGGACGGTTGGATGGAGATTCACTTTGTGTCTGACCCCTGGCTTTTGTGATGGGACGATGTGGAGGGAGATTCAATCTGTTTCTGACCGCGGGAACGTGTGATGGGACGGTTTGGATGGAGGTTCACTCGGAGTCTGACCCCGGGAGTGTGTGATGGGACGGTTTGGATGGAGGTTCACTCTTTGTCTGACCCCGGAAGTTTGAGATGGGACGGTGTGGATGGAGATTCACTCTGTGTCTGACCCCGCGAGTGTGTGATAGGACGGTGAGGGGGGAGATTCACTCTGTGTCTGACTCCGTGGACGTGTGATGGGACGGTTTGGATGCAGATTCACTCTGTGTCTGACGGCGGGAGTGTGTGATGGGACCGTGAGGAGGGAGATTTACTCTTTGTCTGACCCCGGGAGTTTGTCATAGAAAGGTGTGGATGCAGATTCTCTCTATGTCTGACCCCTGGAATTTTTGATGGGATGGTGTGGAAGGAGATTCACTCTGTGTCTGACCCCCCGGCAATGTGCGATGGGACGGTGTGGATGCAGGTTCACTCAGTGTCTGACCCAGGGCTTTTGTGATGGGACGGTGTGGAGGGAGATTCACTCTGTGTCTGACCACGGGCTTTTGTGATGGGACGGTGAGGAGGGAGATTCACTCTCTGTCTGACCCCGGCAATGTGTGATGGGACGGTTTGGATGGAGATTCACTCTGTGACTGACCCAGGGCTTTCGTGATGGGACGGTGAGGAGGGAGATTCAAACTGTTTCTGACCGCGGGAACGTGTGATGGGACGGTTGGATGGAGATTCACTTTGTGTCTGACCCCTAGCTTTTGTGATTTGACGGTGTGGAGGGAGATTCAATCTGTGTCTGACCCCGGGCTTTTGTGATGGGACGGTGTGGATGCAGGTTCACTCAGTGTCTGACCCAGAGCTTTTGTGATGGGACGGTGTGGAGGGAGATTCACTCTGTGTCTGACCACGGGCTTTTGTGATGGGAAGGTGAGGAGTGAGATTCACTCTCTGTCTGACCACGGCAATGTGAGATGGGACGGTTTGGATGGAGATCCACTCTGAGTCTGACCCAGGGCTTTTGTGATGGGACGGTGAGGAGGGAGATTCAATCTGTTTCTGACGGCGGGAACGTGTGATGGGACGGTTTGGATGGAGGTTCACTCCGAGTCTGACCCCGGGAGTGTGTGACGGGACGGTGTGGAGGGAGATTCACTCTGTGTCTGACCCCGAGCTTTTGTGATGGGACGGTGAGGAGGGAGATTCAATCTCTGTCTGACCCCGGGAACGTGTGATGGGACGGTTGGATTGAGATTTACTCTGTATCTGACCCCGAGAGTGTATGTTGGGACTGTTAGGATGGAGATTCACTCTGCGTCTGACCCCGGGACCCTGTGATGGGACGGTTTGGATGGAGATTAACTCTGTGTCAGACCCCGGGAGTGTGTGAAGGGACGGTGAGGAGGGAGTTTCACTCTGTTTCACACCCCGGGAGTTTGTGGTGGATAGGTGTGGATGCAGATTCACTCTAAGTCTGACCCCGGGAATTTGTGATGGGACGGTGAAGAGGGAGATTCACTCTGTGTCTGAGCCCGGGCTTTTGTGATGGGACGGTGAAGAGGGAGATTCACTCTGTGTCTGACCCCGGAAGTTTGTGATCGGACGGTGTGGATGGAGATTCACTCTGTGTCTGACCCCGGGAGTGTGTGATGGGACGGTGAGGAGGGAGATTCACTCTGTGTCTGTCCCCGGGAACGTGTGATGGGACGGTTTGGATGCAGATTCACTCTGTGTCTGACCCCGGGAGTGTGTGATGGGACCGTGAGGAGTGAGATTTACTCTTTGTCTGACCCCGTGAGTTTGTCATGGAAAGGTGTGGATGCAGATTCTCTCTATGTCTGACCCCTGGAATTTTTGATGGGATGGTGTGTAAGGATATTCACTCTGTGTCTGACCCCGGGCAATGTGTGATGGACTGTTTGGATGCAGGTTCACTCAGTGTCTGACCCAGGTCTTTTGTGATGGGACGGTGTTGAGGGAGATTCACTCTGTGTCAGACACCGGAAGTTTGTGATGGGACGGTGTGGATGGAGATTCACTCTGTGTCTGACCCAAGGAGTGTGTGATGGGACGGTGAGGAGGGAGATTCACTCTGTTTCACACCCCGGGAGATTGTGATGGATAGGTGTGGATGCAGATTCACTCTAAGTCTGACCCCGGGAATTTGTGATGGGACGGTGAAGAGGGAGATTGACTCTGTGTCTGACCCCGGGCTTTTGTGATGGGACGGTGAGGAGGGAGATTTTCTCTTTGTCTGTCCCCGGGAGTTTGTCATGGAAAGGTGTGGATGCAGATTCTCTCTAGGTCTGACCCCTGGAATTTGTGATGGGATGGTGTGGAAGGAGATTCGCTCATGTTTCTGACCCCGGCAATGTGTGATGGGACGGTTTGGATGGAGGTTCACTCAGTGTCTGACCCAGGTCTTTTGTGATGGGACGGTGTTGTGGGAGATTTACTCTGTGTCAGACACCGGAAGTTTGTGATGGGTCGGTTTGGATGGAGATTCATCCTGTGGCTGACCCCGGGCTTTTGTGATGGGACGGTGAAGCGGGAGATTCACTCTGTGTCTGACCCCGGGAACGTGTGATGGAACGGTTTGGATGCTGGTTCACTCTGAGTCTGATCCAGGGAGTGTGTGATGGGACGGTGAAGAGGGAGATTCACTTTGTGTCTGACCCCGGGAACGTGTGATGGGACGGTTGGATGGAGATTCTCTCTGTGTCTGACACCTGGCTTTTGTGATGGGACGGTGAGGAGGGCGATTCACTCTGTGTCTGACCCCGGGCTTTTGTGATGGGACGGTGAGGAGGGAGATTCACTCTCTGTCTGACCCCGGGAACGTGTGATGGTACGGTTGGATGGAGATTCTCTCTGTGTCTGACACCTGGCTTTTTGATGGGTCGGTGAGGAGGGCGATTCACTCTGTGTCTGACCCCGAGAGTGTATGTTGGGACTGTGAGGATGGAGATTCACTCTGCGTCTGACCCCGGGATTTTGTGATTGGACGGTGAGGAGGGAGATTCACTCTGTGTCTGACCCCGGGAGTGTGTGATGGAAAGGTGTGGAGGGAGGTTCACTTTGTGTATGACCCCTGGAATTTTTGATGGGATGGTGTGGAAGGAAATTCACTCTGTGTCTGACCCCGGGCAATGTGTGATGGGACGGTGTGGATGGAGATTCTCTCTGTGTCTGACCCCGGGCTTTTGTGATGGGACGGTGAGGAGGGAGATTCAATCTGTTTCTGACCGCGGGAACGTGTGATGGGACGGTTGGATGGAGATTCAGTTTGTGTCTGACCCCTGTCTTTTGTGATGGGACGATGTGGAGGGAGATTCAATCTGTTTCTGACCCCGGGATCGTGTGATGAAACGGTTTGGATGGAGGTTCACTCTGAGTCTGAGCCCGGGAGTGTGTGATGGGACGGTGAATAGGGAGATTCACCCTGTCTCTGACCCCGGAAGTTTGTGATAGGACGGTGAGGGGGGAGATTCACTCTGTGTCTGACTCCGGGGACGTGTGATGGGACGGTTTGGATGCAGATTCACTCTGTGTCTGACCCCGGGAGTGGGTGATGGGACCGTGAGGAGGGAGATTTACTCTTTGTCTGACCCCGGGAGTTTGTCATGGAAAGGTGTGGATGCAGATTCTCTCTATGTCTGAGCCCTGGAATTTTTGATGGGATGGTGTGGAAGGAGATTCACTCTGTGTCTGTCCCCGGGAACGTGTGATGGGACGGTTTGGATGCAGATTCACTCTGTGTCTGACCCCGGGAGTGTGTGATGGGACCGTGAGGAGTGAGATTTACTCTTTGTCTGACCCCGTGAGTTTGTCATGGAAAGGTGTGGATGCAGATTCTCTCTATGTCTGACCCCTGGAATTTTTGATGGGATGGTGTGTAAGGATATTCACTCTGTGTCTGACCCCGGGCAATGTGTGATGGACTGTTTGGATGCAGGTTCACTCAGTGTCTGACCCAGGTCTTTTGTGATGGGACGGTGTTGAGGGAGATTCACTCTGTGTCAGACACCGGAAGTTTGTGATGGGACGGTGTGGATGGAGATTCACTCTGTGTCTGACCCAGGGAGTGTGTGATGGGACGGTGAGGAGGGAGATTCACTCTGTTTCACACCCCGGGAGATTGTGATGGATAGGTGTGGATGCAGATTCACTCTAAGTCTGACCCCGGGAATTTGTGATGGGACGGTGAAGAGGGAGATTCACTCTGTGTCTGACCCCGGGCTTTTGTGATGGGACGGTGAGGAGGGAGATTTTCTCTTTGTCTGTCCCCGGGAGTTTGTCATGGAAAGGTGTGGATGCAGATTCTCTCTAGGTCTGACCCCTGGAATTTGTGATGGGATGGTGTGGAAGGAGATTCGCTCATGTTTCTAACCCCGGCAATGTGTGATGGGACGGTTTGGATGGAGGTTCACTCAGTGTCTGACCCAGGTCTTTTGTGATGGGACGGTGTTGTGGGAGATTTACTCTGTGTCAGACACCGGAAATTTTTGATGGGTCGGTTTGGATGGAGATTCACTCTGTGGCTGACCCCGGGCTTTTGTGATGGGACGGTGAAGCGGGAGATTCACTCTGTGTCTGACCCCGGGAACGTGTGATGGAACGGTTTGGATGCTGGTTCACTCTGAGTCTGATCCAGGGAGTGTGTGATGGGACGGTGAAGAGGGAGATTCACTTTGTGTCTGACCCCGGGAACGTGTGATGGGACGGTTGGATGGAGATTCTCTCTGTGTCTGACACCTGGCTTTTGTGATGGGACGGTGAGGAGGGCGATTCACTCTGTGTCTGACCCCGGGCTTTTGTGATGGGACGGTGAGGAGGGAGATTCACTCTCTGTCTGACCCCGGGAACGTGTGATGGTACGGTTGGATGGAGATTCTCTCTGTGTCTGACACCTGGCTTTTGTGATGGGTCGGTGAGGAGGGCGATTCACTCTGTGTCTGACCCCGAGAGTGTATGTTGGGACTGTGAGGATGGAGATTCACTCTGCGTCTGACCGCGGGATTTTGTGATGGGACGGTGAGGAGGGAGATTCACTCTGTGTCTGACCCCGGGAGTGTGTGATAGGACGGTGAGGAGGGAGATTCACTCTTTGTCTGACCCCGGGAGATTGTAATGGAAAGGTGTGGAGGGAGGTTCACTTTGTGTCTGACCCCTGGAATTTTTGATGGGATGGTGTGGAAGGAGATTCAATCTGTTTCTGACCGCGGGAACGTGTGATGGGACGGTTGGATGGAGATTCACTTTGTGTCTGACCCCTGGCTTTTGTGATGGGACGATGTGGAGGGAGATTCAATCTGTTTCTGACCGCGGGAACGTGTGATGGGACGGTTTGGATGGAGGTTCACTCGGAGTCTGACCCCGGGAGTGTGTGATGGGACGGTGAAGAGGGAGATTCACTCTGTGTCTGACCCCGGGCTTTTGTGATGGGACGGTGAGGAGGGTGATTCACTCTCTGTCTGACCCCGGGAACGTGTGATGGAACGGTTTGGATGGAGGTTCACTCTGTGTCTGACCCCGGAAGTTTGTGATGGGACGGTGTGGATGGAGATTCACTCTGTGTCTGACCCCGCGAGTGTGTGATAGGACGGTGAGGGGGGAGATTCACTCTGTGTCTGACTCCGTGGACGTGTGATGGGACGGTTTGGATGCAGATTCACTCTGTGTCTGACGGCGGGAGTGTGTGATGGGACCGTGAGGAGGGAGATTTACTCTTTGTCTGACCCTGGGAGTTTGTCATGGAAAGGTGTGGGTGCAGATTCTCTCTATGTCTGACCCCTGGAATTTTTGATGGGATGGTGTGGAAGGAGATTCACTCTGTGTCTGACCCCCCGGCAATGTGCGATGGGACGGTGTGGATGCAGGTTCACTCAGTGTCTGACCCAGGGCTTTTGTGATGGGACGGTGTGGAGGGAGATTCACTCTGTGTCTGACCACGGGCTTTTGTGATGGGACGGTGAGGAGGGAGATTCACTCTCTGTCTGACCCCGGCAATGTGTGATGGGACGGTTTGGATGGAGATTCACTCTGTGACTGACCCAGGGCTTTCGTGATGGGACGGTGAGGAGGGAGATTCAAACTGTTTCTGACCGCGGGAACGTGTGATGGGACGGTTGGATGGAGATTCACTTTGTGTCTGACCCCTAGCTTTTGTGATTTGACGGTGTGGAGGGAGATTCAATCTGTGTCTGACCCCGGGCTTTTGTGATGGGACGGTGTGGATGCAGGTTCACTCAGTGTCTGACCCAGAGCTTTTGTGATGGGACGGTGTGGAGGGAGATTCACTCTGTGTCTGACCACGGGCTTTTGTGATGGGACGGTGAGGAGGGAGATTCAATCTGTTTCTGACGGCGGGAACGTGTGATGGGACGGTTTGGATGGAGGTTCACTCCGAGTCTGACCCCGGGAGTGTGTGACGGGACGGTGTGGAGGGAGATTCACTCTGTGTCTGACCCCGAGCTTTTGTGATGGGACGGTGAGGAGGGAGATTCAATCTCTGTCTGACCCCGGGAACGTGTGATGGAACGGTTTGGATGGAGGTTCACTCTGTGTCTGACCCCGGAAGTTTGTGATGGGACGGTGTGGATGGAGATTCACTCTGTGTCTGACCCCGCGAGTGTGTGATAGGACGGTGAGGGGGGAGATTCACTCTGTGTCTGACTCCGTGGACGTGTGATGGGACGGTTTGGATGCAGATTCACTCTGTGTCTGACGGCGGGAGTGTGTGATGGGACCGTGAGGAGGGAGATTTACTCTTTGTCTGACCCCGGGAGTTTGTCATGGAAAGGTGTGGGTGCAGATTCTCTCTATGTCTGACCCCTGGAATTTTTGATGGGATGGTGTGGAAGGAGATTCACTCTGTGTCTGACCCCCCGGCAATGTGCGATGGGACGGTGTGGAGGGAGATTCACTTTGTGTCTGACCCCTGGAATTTTTGATGGGATGGTGTGGAAGGAGATTCAATCTGTTTCTGACCGCGGGAACGTGTGATGGGACGGTTGGATGGAGATTCACTTTGTGTCTGACCCCGGGCTTTTGTGATGGGACGGTGAGGAGGGTGATTCAATCTGTTTCTGACGGCGGGAACGTGTGATGGGACGGTTTGGATGGAGGTTCACTCCGAGTCTGACCCCGGGAGTGTGTGACGGGACGGTGTGGAGGGAGATTCACTCTGTGTCTGACCCCGAGCTTTTGTGATGGGACGGTGAGGAGGGAGATTCAATCTCTGTCTGACCCCGGGAACGTGTGATGGGACGGTTGGATTGAGATTTACTCTGTATCTGACCCCGAGAGTGTATGTTGGGACTGTTAGGATGGAGATTCACTGTGCGTCTGACCCCGGGACCCTGTGATGGGACGGTTTGGATGGAGATTAACTCTGTGTCAGACCCCGGGAGTGTGTGAAGGGACGGTGAGGAGGGAGTTTCACTCTGTTTCACACCCCGGGAGTTTGTGGTGGATAGGTGTGGATGCAGATTCACTCTAAGTCTGACCCCGGGAATTTGTGATGGGACGGTGAAGAGGGAGATTCACTCTGTGTCTGAGCCCGGGCTTTTGTGATGGGACGGTGAAGAGGGAGATTCACTCTGTGTCTGACCCCGGAAGTTTGTGATCGGACGGTGTGGATGGAGATTCACTCTGTGTCTGACCCCGGGAGTGTGTGATGGGACGGTGAGGAGGGAGATTCACTCTGTGTCTGTCCCCGGGAACGTGTGATGGGACGGCTTGGATGCAGATTCACTCTGTGTCTGACCCCGGGAGTGTGTGATGGGACCGTGAGGAGTGAGATTTACTCTTTGTCTGACCCCGTGAGTTTGTCATGGAAAGGTGTGGATGCAGATTCTCTCTATGTCTGACCCCTGGAATTTTTGATGGGATGGTGTGTAAGGATATTCACTCTGTGTCTGACCCCGGGCAATGTGTGATGGACTGTTTGGATGCAGGTTCACTCAGTGTCTGACCCAGGTCTTTTGTGATGGGACGGTGTTGAGGGAGATTCACTCTGTGTCAGACACCGGAAGTTTGTGATGGGACGGTGAGGAGGGAGATTCACTCTCTGTCTGACCCCGGCAATGTGTGATGGGACGGTGAGGAGGGAGATTCACTCTGTGACTGACCCAGGGCTTTCGTGATGGGACGGTGAGGAGGGAGATTCAAACTGTTTCTGACCGCGGGAACGTGTGATGGGACGGTTGGATGGAGATTCACTTTGTGTCTGACCCCTAGCTTTTGTGATTTGACGGTGTGGAGGGAGATTCAATCTGTGTCTGACCCCGGGCTTTTGTGATGGGACGGTGTGGATGCAGGTTCACTCAGTGTCTGACCCAGAGCTTTTGTGATGGGACGGTGTGGAGGGAGATTCACTCTGTGTCTGACCACGGGCTTTTGTGATGGGACGGTGAGGAGGGAGATTCAATCTGTTTCTGACCGCGGGAACGTGTGATGGGACGGTTGGATGGAGATTCACTTTGTGTCTGACCACTGGCTTTTGTGATGGGACGGTGTGGAGGGAGATTCAATCTGTGTCTGTCCACAGCAATGTGAGATGGGACGGTTTGGATGGAGATTCACTCTGTGTCTGACCCCGGGCTTTTGTGATGGGACGGTGAGGATGCAGGTTCACTCAGTGTCTGACCCAGAGCTTTTGTGATGGGACGGTGTGGAGGGAGATTCACTCTGTGTCTGACCACGGGCTTTTGTGATGGGACGGTGAGGAGGGAGATTCAATCTGTTTCTGACCGCGGGAACGTGTGATGGGACGGTTGGATGGAGATTCACTTTGTGTCTGACCACTGGCTTTTGTGATGGGACGGTGTGGAGGGAGATTCAATCTGTGTCTGACCCCGGGCTTTTGTGATGGGACGGTGTGGATGCAGGTTCACTCAGTGTCTGACCCAGAGCTTTTGTGATGGGACGGTGTGGAGGGAGATTCACTCTGTGTCTGACCACGGGCTTTTGTGATGGGACGGTGAGGAGGGAGATTCAATCTGTTTCTGACCGCGGGAACGTGTGATGGGACGGTTGGATGGAGATTCACTTTGTGTCTGACCACTGGCTTTTGTGATGGGAAGGTGTGGAGGGAGATTCAATCTGTGTCTGTCCACAGCAATGTGAGATGGGACGGTTTGGATGGAGATTCACTCTGTGTCTGACCCCGGGCTTTTGTGATGGGACGGTGAGGAGGGAGATTCAATCTGTTTCTGACGGCGGGAACGTGTGATGGGACGGTTTGGATGGAGGTTCACTCCGAGTCTGACCCCGGGAGTGTGTGACGGGACGGTGTGGAGGGAGATTCACTCTGTGTCTGACCCCGAGCTTTTGTGATGGGACGGTGAGGAGGGAGATTCAATCTCTGTCTGACCCCGGGAACGTGTGATGGGACGGTTGCATTGAGATTTACTCTGTATCTGACCCCGAGAGTGTATGTTGGGACTGTTAGGATGGAGATTCACTCTGCGTCTGACCCCGGGACCCTGTGATGGGACGGTTTGGATGGAGATTAACTCTGTGTCAGACCCCGGGAGTGTGTGAAGGGACGGTGAGGAGGGAGTTTCACTCTGTTTCACACCCCGGGAGTTTGTGGTGGATAGGTGTGGATGCAGATTCACTCTAAGTCTGACCCCGGGAATTTGTGATGGGACGGTGAAGAGGGAGATTCACTCTGTGTCTGAGCCCGGGCTTTTGTGATGGGACGGTGAAGAGGGAGATTCACTCTGTGTCTGACCCCGGAAGTTTGTGATCGGACGGTGTGGATGGAGATTCACTCTGTGTCTGACCCCGGGAGTGTGTGATGGGACCGTGAGGAGGGAGATTCACTCTGTGTCTGTCCCCGGGAACGTGTGATGGGACGGCTTGGATGCAGATTCACTCTGTGTCTGACCCCGGGAGTGTGTGATGGGACCGTGAGGAGTGAGATTTACTCTTTGTCTGACCCCGTGAGTTTGTCATGGAAAGGTGTGGATGCAGATTCTCTCTATGTCTGACCCCTGGAATTTTTGATGGGATGGTGTGTAAGGATATTAACTCTGTGTCTGACCCCGGGCAATGTGTGATGGACTGTTTGGATGCAGGTTCACTCAGTGTCTGACCCAGGTCTTTTGTGATGGGACGGTGTTGAGGGAGATTCACTCTGTGTCAGACACCGGAAGTTTGTGATGGGACGGTGAGGAGGGAGATTCACTCTCTGTCTGACCCCGGCAATGTGTGATGGGACGGTGAGGAGGGAGATTCACTCTGTGACTGACCCAGGGCTTTCGTGATGGGACGGTGAGGAGGGAGATTCAAACTGTTTCTGACCGCGGGAACGTGTGATGGGACGGTTGGATGGAGATTCACTTTGTGTCTGACCCCTAGCTTTTGTGATTTGACGGTGTGGAGGGAGATTCAATCTGTGTCTGACCCCGGGCTTTTGTGATGGGACGGTGTGGATGCAGGTTCACTCAGTGTCTGACCCAGAGCTTTTGTGATGGGACGGTGTGGAGGGAGATTCACTCTGTGTCTGACCACGGGCTTTTGTGATGGGACGGTGAGGAGGGAGATTCAATCTGTTTCTGACCGCGGGAACGTGTGATGGGACGGTTGGATGGAGATTCACTTTGTGTCTGACCACTGGCTTTTGTGATGGGACGGTGTGGAGGGAGATTCAATCTGTGTCTGTCCACAGCACTGTGAGATGGGACGGTTTGGATGGAGATTCACTCTGTGTCTGACCCCGGGCTTTTGTGATGGGACGGTGAGGAGGGAGATTCAATCTGTTTCTGACGGCGGGAACGTGTGATGGGACGGTTTGGATGGAGGTTCACTCCGAGTCTGACCCCGGGAGTGTGTGACGGGACGGTGTGGAGGGAGATTCACTCTGTGTCTGACCCCGAGCTTTTGTGATGGGACGGTGAGGAGGGAGATTCAATCTCTGTCTGACCCCGGGAACGTGTGATGGGACGGTTGGATTGAGATTTACTCTGTTTCTGACCCCGAGAGTGTATGTTGGGACTGTTAGGATGGAGATTCACTCTGCGTCTGACCCCGGGACCCTGTGATGGGACGGTTTGGATGGAGATTAACTCTGTGTCAGACCCCGGGAGTGTGTGAAGGGACGGTGAGGAGGGAGTTTCACTCTGTTTCACACCCCGGGAGTTTGTGGTGGATAGGTGTGGATGCAGATTCACTCTAAGTCTGACACCGGGAATTTGTGATGGGACGGTGAAGAGGGAGATTCACTCTGTGTCTGACCCCGGGCTTTTGTGATGGACTGTTTGGATGCAGGTTCACTCAGTGTCTGACCCAGGTCTTTTGTGATGGGACGGTGTTGAGGGAGATTCACTCTGTGTCAGACACCGGAAGTTTGTGATGGGACGGTGAGGAGGGAGATTCACTCTCTGTCTGACCCCGGCAATGTGTGATGGGACGGTGAGGAGGGAGATTCACTCTGTGACTGACCCAGGGCTTTCGTGATGGGACGGTGAGGAGGGAGATTCAAACTGTTTCTGACCGCGGGAACGTGTGATGGGACGGTTGGATGGAGATTCACTTTGTGTCTGACCCCTAGCTTTTGTGATTTGACGGTGTGGAGGGAGATTCAATCTGTGTCTGACACCGGGCTTTTGTGATGGGACGGTGTGGATGCAGGTTCACTCAGTGTCTGACCCAGAGCTTTTGTGATGGGACGGTGTGGAGGGAGATTCACTCTGTGTCTGACCACGGGCTTTTGTGATGGGACGGTTTGGATGCAGATTCACTCTGTGTCTGACGGCGGGAGTGTGTGATGGGACCGTGAGGAGGGAGATTTACTCTTTGTCTGACCCCGGGAGTTTGTCATGGAAAGGTGTGGGTGCAGATTCTCTCTATGTCTGACCCCTGGAATTTTTGATGGGATGGTGTGGAAGGAGATTCACTCTGTGTCTGACCCCCCGGCAATGTGCGATGGGACGGTGTGGATGCAGGTTCACTCAGTGTCTGACCCAGGGCTTTTGTGATGGGACGGTGTGGAGGGAGATTCACTCTGTGTCTGACCACGGGCTTTTGTGATGGGACGGTGAGGAGGGAGATTCACTCTCTGTCTGACCCCGGCAATGTGTGATGGGACGGTTTGGATGGAGATTCACTCTGTGACTGACCCAGGGCTTTCGTGATGGGACGGTGAGGAGGGAGATTCAAACTGTTTCTGACCGCGGGAACGTGTGATGGGACGGTTGGATGGAGATTCACTTTGTGTCTGACCCCTAGCTTTTGTGATTTGACGGTGTGGAGGGAGATTCAATCTGTGTCTGACCCCGGGCTTTTGTGATGGGACGGTGTGGATGCAGGTTCACTCAGTGTCTGACCCAGAGCTTTTGTGATGGGACGGTGTGGAGGGAGATTCACTCTGTGTCTGACCACGGGCTTTTGTGATGGGACGGTGAGGAGGGAGATTCAATCTGTTTCTGACGGCGGGAACGTGTGATGGGACGGTTTGGATGGAGGTTCACTCTGTGTCTGACCCCGAGCTTTTGTGATGGGACGGTGAGGAGGGAGATTCAATCTCTGTCTGACCCCGGGAACGTGTGATGGGACGGTTGGATTGAGATTTACTCTGTATCTGACCCCGAGAGTGTATGTTGGGACTGTTAGGATGGAGATTCACTCTGCGTCTGACCCCGGGACCCTGTGATGGGACGGTTTGGATGGAGATTAACTCTGTGTCAGACCCCGGGAGTGTGTGAAGGGACGGTGAGGAGGGAGTTTCACTCTGTTTCACACCCCGGGAGTTTGTGGTGGATAGGTGTGGATGCAGATTCACTCTAAGTCTGACCCCGGGAATTTGTGATGGGACGGTGAAGAGGGAGATTCACTCTGTGTCTGAGCCCGGGCTTTTGTGATGGGACGGTGAAGAGGGAGATTCACTCTGTGTCTGACCCCGGAAGTTTGTGATCGGACGGTGTGGATGGAGATTCACTCTGTGTCTGACCCCGGGAGTGTATGATGGGACGGTGAGGAGGGAGTTTCACTCTGTTTCACACCCCGGGAGTTTGTGGTGGATAGGTGTGGATGCAGATTCACTCTAAGTCTGACCCCGGGAATTTGTGATGGGACGGTGAAGAGGGAGATTCACTCTGTGTCTGAGCCCGGGCTTTTGTGATGGGACGGTGAAGAGGGAGATTCACTCTGTGTCTGACCCCGGAAGTTTGCGATGGGACGGTGTGGAGGGAGATTCACTTTGTGTCTGACCCCTAGCTTTTGTGATTTGACGGTGTGGAGGGAGATTCAATCTGTGTCTGACCCCGGGCTTTTGTGATGGGACGGTGAGGAGGGAGATTCACTCTCTGTCTGACCACGGCAATGTGAGATGGGACGGTTTGGATGGAGATCCACTCTGAGTCTGACCCAGGGCTTTTGTGATGGGACGGTGAGGAGGGAGATTCAATCTGTTTCTGACCGCGGGAACGTGTGATGGGACGGTTGGATGGAGATTCACTTTGTGTCTGACCACTGGCTTTTGTGATGGGACGGTGTGGAGGGAGATTCAATCTGTGCCTGTCCACAGCAATGTGAGATGGGACGGTTTGGATGGAGATTCACTCTGTGTCTGACCCCGGGCTTTTGTGATGGGACGGTGAGGAGGGAGATTCAATCTGTTTCTGACGGCGGGAACGTGTGATGGGACGGTTTGGATGGAGGTTCACTCCGAGTCTGACCCCGGGAGTGTGTGACGGGACGGTGTGGAGGGAGATTCACTCTGTGTCTGACCCCGAGCTTTTGTGATGGGACGGTGAGGAGGGAGATTCAATCTCTGTCTGACCCCGGGAACGTGTGATGGGACGGTTGGATTGAGATTTACTCTGTATCTGACCCCGAGAGTGTATGTTGGGACTGTTAGGATGGAGATTCACTCTGCGTCTGACCCCGGGACCCTGTGATGGGACGGTTTGGATGGAGATTAACTCTGTGTCAGACCCCGGGAGTGTGTGAAGGGACGGTGAGGAGGGAGTTTCACTCTGTTTCACACCCCGGGAGTTTGTGGTGGATAGGTGTGGATGCAGATTCACTCTAAGTCTGACCCCGGGAATTTGTGATGGGACGGTGAAGAGGGAGATTCACTCTGTGTCTGAGCCCGGGCTTTTGTGATGGGACGGTGAAGAGGGAGATTCACTCTGTGTCTGACCCCGGAAGTTTGTGATCGGACGGTGTGGATGGAGATTCACTCTGTGTCTGACCCCGGGAGTGTGTGATGGGACGGTGAGGAGGGAGATTCACTCTGTGTCTGTCCCCGGGAACGTGTGATGGGACGGCTTGGATGCAGATTCACTCTGTGTCTGACCCCGGGAGTGTGTGATGGGACCGTGAGGAGTGAGATTTACTCTTTGTCTGACCCCGTGAGTTTGTCATGGAAAGGTGTGGATGCAGATTCTCTCTATGTCTGACCCCTGGAATTTTTGATGGGATGGTGTGTAAGGATATTCACTCTGTGTCTGACCCCGGGCAATGTGTGATGGACTGTTTGGATGCAGGTTCACTCAGTGTCTGACCCAGGCCTTTTGTGATGGGACGGTGTTGAGGGAGATTCACTCTGTGTCAGACACCGGAAGTTTGTGATGGGACGGTGTGGATGGAGATTCACTCTGTGTCTGACCCAGGGAGTGTGTGATGGGACGGTGAGGAGGGAGATTCACTCTGTTTCACACCCCGGGAGATTGTGATGGATAGGTGTGGATGCAGATTCACTCTAAGTCTGACCCCGGGAATTTGTGATGGGACGGTGAAGAGGGAGATTCACTCTGTGTCTGACCCCGGGCTTTTGTGATGGGACGGTGAGGAGGGAGATTTTCTCTTTGTCTGTCCCCGGGAGTTTGTCATGGAAAGGTGTGGATGCAGATTCTCTCTAGGTCTGACCCCTGGAATTTGTGATGGGATGGTGTGGAAGGAGATTCGCTCATGTTTCTAACCCCGGCAATGTGTGATGGGACGGTTTGGATGGAGGTTCACTCAGTGTCTGACCCAGGTCTTTTGTGATGGGACGGTGTTGTGGGAGATTTACTCTGTGTCAGACACCGGAAATTTGT
Source organism: Hemitrygon akajei (assembly GCF_048418815.1). Lineage (NCBI taxonomy): Eukaryota > Metazoa > Chordata > Chondrichthyes > Myliobatiformes > Dasyatidae > Hemitrygon > Hemitrygon akajei. Next base: position 2,266,299 of record NW_027331992.1, on the reverse strand, counting down.
GATGGGTCGGTTTGGATGGAGATTCACTCTGTGGCTGACCCCGGGCTTTTGTGATGGGACGGTGAAGCGGGAGATTCACTCTGTGTCTGACCCCGGGAACGTGTGATGGAACGGTTTGGATGCTGGTTCACTCTGAGTCTGATCCAGGGAGTGTGTGATGGGACGGTGAAGAGGGAGATTCACTTTGTGTCTGACCCCGGGAACGTGTGATGGGACGGTTGGATGGAGATTCTCTCTGTGTCTGACACCTGGCTTTTGTGATGGGACGGTGAGGAGGGCGATTCACTCTGTGTCTGACCCCGGGCTTTTGTGATGGGACGGTGAGGAGGGAGATTCACTCTCTGTCTGACCCCGGGAACGTGTGATGGTACGGTTGGATGGAGATTCTCTCTGTGTCTGACACCTGGCTTTTGTGATGGGTCGGTGAGGAGGGCGATTCACTCTGTGTCTGACCCCGAGAGTGTATGTTGGGACTGTGAGGATGGAGATTCACTCTGCGTCTGACCCCGGGATTTTGTGATGGGACGGTGAGGAGGGAGATTCACTCTGTGTCTGACCCCGGAAGTGTGTGATAGGACGGTGAGGAGGGAGATTCACTCTTTGTCTGACCCCGGGAGATTGTAATGGAAAGGTGTGGAGGGAGGTTCACTTTGTGTCTGACCCCTGGAATTTTTGATGGGATGGTGTGGAAGGAGATTCAATCTGTTTCTGACCGCGGGAACGTGTGATGGGACGGTTGGATGGAGATTCACTTTGTGTCTGACCCCTGGCTTTTGTGATGGGACGATGTGGAGGGAGATTCAATCTGTTTCTGACCGCGGGAACGTGTGATGGGACGGTTTGGATGGAGGTTCACTCGGAGTCTGACCCCGGGAGTGTGTGATGGGACGGTGAAGAGGGAGATTCACTCTGTGTCTGACCCCGGGCTTTTGTGATGGGACGGTGAGGAGGGTGATTCACTCTCTGTCTGACCCCGGGAACGTGTGATGGAACGGTTTGGATGGAGGTTCACTCTTTGTCTGACCCCGGAAGTTTGTGATGGGACGGTGTGGATGGAGATTCACTCTGTGTCTGACCCCGCGAGTGTGTGATAGGACGGTGAGGGGGGAGATTCACTCTGTGTCTGACTCCGTGGACGTGTGATGGGACGGTTTGGATGCAGATTCACTCTGTGTCTGACGGCGGGAGTGTGTGATGGGACCGTGAGGAGGGAGATTTACTCTTTGTCTGACCCCGGGAGTTTGTCATGGAAAGGTGTGGATGCAGATTCTCTCTATGTCTGACCCCTGGAATTTTTGATCGGATGGTGTGGAAGGAGATTCACTGTGTGTCTGACCCCCCGGCAATGTGCGATGGGACGGTGTGGATGCAGGTTCACTCAGTGTCTGACCCAGGGCTTTTGTGATGGGACGGTGTGGAGGGAGATTCACTCTGTGTCTGACCACGGGCTTTTGTGATGGGACGGTGAGGAGGGAGATTCACTCTCTGTCTGACCCCGGCAATGTGTGATGGGACGGTTTGGATGGAGATTCACTCTGTGACTGACCCAGGGCTTTCGTGATGGGACGGTGAGGAGGGAGATTCAAACTGTTTCTGACCGCGGGAACGTGTGATGGGACGGTTGGATGGAGATTCACTTTGTGTCTGACCCCTAGCTTTTGTGATTTGACGGTGTGGAGGGAGATTCAATCTGTGTCTGACCCCGGGCTTTTGTGATGGGACGGTGTGGATGCAGGTTCACTCAGTGTCTGACCCAGAGCTTTTGTGATGGGACGGTGTGGAGGGAGATTCACTCTGTGTCTGACCACGGGCTTTTGTGATGGGACGGTGAGGAGGGAGATTCACTCTCTGTCTGACCACGGCAATGTGAGATGGGACGGTTTGGATGGAGATCCACTCTGAGTCTGACCCAGGGCTTTTGTGATGGGACGGTGAGGAGGGAGATTCAATCTGTTTCTGACCGCGGGAACGTGTGATGGGACGGTTGGATGGAGATTCACTTTGTGTCTGACCACTGGCTTTTGTGATGGGACGGTGTGGAGGGAGATTCAATCTGTGTCTGTCCACAGCAATGTGAGATGGGACGGTTTGGATGGAGATTCACTCTGTGTCTGACCCCGGGAGTGTGTGACGGGACGGTGTGGAGGGAGATTCACTCTGTGTCTGACCCCGAGCTTTTGTGATGGGACGGTGAGGAGGGAGATTCAATCTCTGTCTGACCCCGGGAACGTGTGATGGGACGGTTGGATTGAGATTTACTCTGTATCTGACCCCGAGAGTGTATGTTGGGACTGTTAGGATGGAGATTCACTCTGCGTCTGACCCCGGGACCCTGTGATGGGACGGTTTGGATGGAGATTAACACTGTGTCAGACCCCGGGAGTGTGTGAAGGGACGGTGAGGAGGGAGTTTCACTCTGTTTCACACCCCGGGAGTTTGTGGTGGATAGGTGTGGATGCAGATTCACTCTAAGTCTGACCCCGGGAATTTGTGATGGGACGGTGAAGAGGGAGATTCACTCTGTGTCTGAGCCCGGGCTTTTGTGATGGGACGGTGAAGAGGGAGATTCACTCTGTGTCTGACCCCGGAAGTTTGTGATCGGACGGTGTGGATGGAGATTCACTCTGTGTCTGACCCCGGGAGTGTGTGATGGGACGGTGAGGAGGGAGATTCACTCTGTGTCTGTCCCCGGGAACGTGTGATGGGACGGTTTGGATGCAGATTCACTCTGTGTCTGACCCCTGGAGTGTGTGATGGGACCGTGAGGAGTGAGATTTACTCTTTGTCTGACCCCGTGAGTTTGTCATGGAAAGGTGTGGATGCAGATTCTCTCTATGTCTGACCCCTGGAATTTTTGATGGGATGGTGTGTAAGGATATTCACTCTGTGTCTGACCCCGGGCAATGTGTGATGGACTGTTTGGATGCAGGTTCACTCAGTGTCTGACCCAGGTCTTTTGTGATGGGACGGTGTTGAGGGAGATTCACTCTGTGTCAGACACCGGAAGTTTGTGATGGGACGGTGTGGATGGAGATTCACTCTGTGTCTGACCCAGGGAGTGTGTGATGGGACGGTGAGGAGGGAGATTCACTCTGTTTCACACCCCGGGAGATTGTGATGGATAGGTGTGGATGCAGATTCACTCTAAGTCTGACCCCGGGAATTTGTGATGGGACGGTGAAGAGGGAGATTGACTCTGTGTCTGACCCCGGGCTTTTGTGATGGGACGGTGAGGAGGGAGATTTTCTCTTTGTCTGTCCCCGGGAGTTTGTCATGGAAAGGTGTGGATGCAGATTCTCTCTAGGTCTGACCCCTGGAATTTGTGATGGGATGGTGTGGAAGGAGATTCGCTCATGTTTCTGACCCCGGCAATGTGTGATGGGACGGTTTGGATGGAGGTTCACTCAGTGTCTGACCCAGGTCTTTTGTGATGGGACGGTGTTGTGGGAGATTTACTCTGTGTCAGACACCGGAAGTTTGTGATGGGTCGGTTTGGATGGAGATTCACTCTGTGGCTGACCCCGGGCTTTTGTGATGGGACGGTGAAGCGGGAGATTCACTCTGTGTCTGACCCCGGGAACGTGTGATGGAACGGTTTGGATGCTGGTTCACTCTGAGTCTGATCCAGGGAGTGTGTGATGGGACGGTGAAGAGGGAGATTCACTTTGTGTCTGACCCCGGGAACGTGTGATGGGACGGTTGGATGGAGATTCTCTCTGTGTCTGACACCTGGCTTTTGTGATGGGACGGTGAGGAGGGCGATTCACTCTGTGTCTGACCCCGGGCTTTTGTGATGGGACGGTGAGGAGGGAGATTCACTCTCTGTCTGACCCCGGGAACGTGTGATGGTACGGTTGGATGGAGATTCTCTCTGTGTCTGACACCTGGCTTTTTGATGTGTCGGTGAGGAGGGCGATTCACTCTGTGTCTGACCCCGAGAGTGTATGTTGGGACTGTGAGGATGGAGATTCACTCTGCGTCTGACCCCGGGATTTTGTGATGGGACGGTGAGGAGGGAGATTCACTCTGTGTCTGACCCCGGGAGTGTGTGATGGAAAGGTGTGGAGGGAGGTTCACTTTGTGTATGACCCCTGGAATTTTTGATGGGATGGTGTGGAAGGAAATTCACTCTGTGTCTGACCCCGGGCAATGTGTGATGGGACGGTGTGGATGGAGATTCTCTCTGTGTCTGACCCCGGGCTTTTGTGATGGGACGGTGAGGAGGGAGATTCAATCTGTTTCTGACCGCGGGAACGTGTGATGGGACGGTTGGATTGAGATTTACTCTGTATCTGACCCCGAGAGTGTATGTTGGGACTGTTAGGATGGAGATTCACTCTGCGTCTGACCCCGGGACCCTGTGATGGGACGGTTTGGATGGAGATTAACACTGTGTCAGACCCCGGGAGTGTGTGAAGGGACGGTGAGGAGGGAGTTTCACTCTGTTTCACACCCCGGGAGTTTGTGGTGGATAGGTGTGGATGCAGATTCACTCTAAGTCTGACCCCGGGAATTTGTGATGGGACGGTGAAGAGGGAGATTCACTCTGTGTCTGAGCCCGGGCTTTTGTGATGGGACGGTGAAGAGGGAGATTCACTCTGTGTCTGACCCCGGAAGTTTGTGATCGGACGGTGTGGATGGAGATTCACTCTGTGTCTGACCCCGGGAGTGTGTGATGGGACGGTGAGGAGGGAGATTCACTCTGTGTCTGTCCCCGGGAACGTGTGATGGGACGGTTTGGATGCAGATTCACTCTGTGTCTGACCCCTGGAGTGTGTGATGGGACCGTGAGGAGTGAGATTTACTCTTTGTCTGACCCCGTGAGTTTGTCATGGAAAGGTGTGGATGCAGATTCTCTCTATGTCTGACCCCTGGAATTTTTGATGGGATGGTGTGTAAGGATATTCACTCTGTGTCTGACCCCGGGCAATGTGTGATGGACTGTTTGGATGCAGGTTCACTCAGTGTCTGACCCAGGTCTTTTGTGATGGGACGGTGTTGAGGGAGATTCACTCTGTGTCAGACACCGGAAGTTTGTGATGGGACGGTGTGGATGGAGATTCACTCTGTGTCTGACCCAGGGAGTGTGTGATGGGACGGTGAGGAGGGAGATTCACTCTGTTTCACACCCCGGGAGATTGTGATGGATAGGTGTGGATGCAGATTCACTCTAAGTCTGACCCCGGGAATTTGTGATGGGACGGTGAAGAGGGAGATTGACTCTGTGTCTGACCCCGGGCTTTTGTGATGGGACGGTGAGGAGGGAGATTTTCTCTTTGTCTGTCCCCGGGAGTTTGTCATGGAAAGGTGTGGATGCAGATTCTCTCTAGGTCTGACCCCTGGAATTTGTGATGGGATGGTGTGGAAGGAGATTCGCTCATGTTTCTGACCCCGGCAATGTGTGATGGGACGGTTTGGATGGAGGTTCACTCAGTGTCTGACCCAGGTCTTTTGTGATGGGACGGTGTTGTGGGAGATTTACTCTGTGTCAGACACCGGAAGTTTGTGATGGGTCGGTTTGGATGGAGATTCACTCTGTGGCTGACCCCGGGCTTTTGTGATGGGACGGTGAAGCGGGAGATTCACTCTGTGTCTGACCCCGGGAACGTGTGATGGAACGGTTTGGATGCTGGTTCACTCTGAGTCTGATCCAGGGAGTGTGTGATGGGACGGTGAAGAGGGAGATTCACTTTGTGTCTGACCCCGGGAACGTGTGATGGGACGGTTGGATGGAGATTCTCTCTGTGTCTGACACCTGGCTTTTGTGATGGGACGGTGAGGAGGGCGATTCACTCTGTGTCTGACCCCGGGCTTTTGTGATGGGACGGTGAGGAGGGAGATTCACTCTCTGTCTGACCCCGGGAACGTGTGATGGTACGGTTGGATGGAGATTCTCTCTGTGTCTGACACCTGGCTTTTTGATGTGTCGGTGAGGAGGGCGATTCACTCTGTGTCTGACCCCGAGAGTGTATGTTGGGACTGTGAGGATGGAGATTCACTCTGCGTCTGACCCCGGGATTTTGTGATGGGACGGTGAGGAGGGAGATTCACTCTGTGTCTGACCCCGGGAGTGTGTGATGGAAAGGTGTGGAGGGAGGTTCACTTTGTGTATGACCCCTGGAATTTTTGATGGGATGGTGTGGAAGGAAATTCACTCTGTGTCTGACCCCGGGCAATGTGTGATGGGACGGTGTGGATGGAGATTCTCTCTGTGTCTGACCCCGGGCTTTTGTGATGGGACGGTGAGGAGGGAGATTCAATCTGTTTCTGACCGCGGGAACGTGTGATGGGACGGTTGGATGGAGATTCACTTTGTGTCTGACCCCTGGCTTTTGTGATGGGACGATGTGGAGGGAGATTCAATCTGTTTCTGACCCCGGGATCGTGTGATGAAACGGTTTGGATGGAGGTTCACTCTGAGTCTGAACCCGGGAGTGTGTGATGGGACGGTGAATAGGGAGATTCACCCTGTCTCTGACCCCGGAAGTTTGTGATAGGACGGTGAGGGGGGAGATTCACTCTGTGTCTGACTCCGGGGACGTGTGATGGGACGGTTTGGATGCAGATTCACTCTGTGTCTGACCCCGGGAGTGTGTGATGGGACCGTGAGGAGGGAGATTTACTCTTTGTCTGACCCCGGGAGTTTGTCATGGAAAGGTGTGGATGCAGATTCTCTCTATGTCTGAGCCCTGGAATTTTTGATGGGATGGTGTGGAAGGAGATTCACTCTGTGTCTGACCCCGGGCAATGTGTGATGGGACTGTTTGGATGCAGGTTCACTTAGTGTCTGACCCAGGGCTTTTGTGACGGGACGGTGTGGAGGGAGATTCACTCTGTGTCTGACCCCGGGCTTTTGTGATGGGACGGTGAGGAGGGAGATTCAATCTCTGTCTGACCCCGGGAACGTGTGATGGGACGGTTGGATTGAGATTTACTCTGTATCTGACCCCGAGAGTGTATGTTGGGACTGTTAGGATGGAGATTCACTCTGCGTCTGACCCAGGGACCCTGTGATGGGACGGTTTGGATGGAGATTCACTCTGCGTCAGACCCCGGGAGTCTGTGATGGGACGGTGAGGAGGGAGTTTCACTCTGTTTCACACCCCGGGAGTTTGTGATGGATAGGTTTGGATGCAGATTCACTCTAAGTCTGATCCCGGGAATTTGTGATGGGACGGTGAAGAGGGAGATTCACTCTGTGTCTGACCCCGGGCTTTTGTGATGGGACGGTAAGAAGGGAGATTTACTCTTTGTCTTTCCCCGGGAGTTTGTCAAGGAAAGGTGTGGATGCAGATTCTCTCTATGTCTGACCCCTGGAATTTGTGATGGGATGGTGTGGAAGGAGATTCACTCATGTTTCTGACCCCGGCAATGTGTGATGGGATGGTTTGGATGCAGGTTCACTCAGTGTCTGACCCAGGTCTTTTGTGATGGGACGGTGTTTTGGGAGATTTACTCTGTGTCAGACACCGGAAGTTTGTGATGGGACGGTTTGGATGGAGATTCACTCTGTGGCTGACCCCGGGCTTTTGTGATGGGACGGTGAAGCGGGAGATTCACTCTGTGTCTGACCCCGGGAACGTGTGATGGAACGGTTTGGATGGTGGTTCACTCTGAGTCTGATCCAGGGAGTGTGTGATGGGACGGTGAAGAGGGAGATTCACTTTGTGTCTGACCCCGGGCTTTTGTGATGGGACGGTGAGGAGGGTGATTCACTCTCTGTCTGACCCCGGGAACGTGTGATGGAACGGTTTGGATGGAGGTTCACTCTGTGTCTGACGGCGGGAGTGTGTGATAGGACGGTGAGGGGGGAGATTCACTCTGTGTCTGACTCCGTGGACTTGTGATGGGACGGTTTGGATGCAGATTCACTCTGTGTCTGACGGCGGGAGTGTGTGATGGGACCGTGAGGAGGGAGATTTACTCTTTGTCTGACCCCGGGAGTTTGTCATGGAAAGGTGTGGATGCAGATTCTCTCTATGTCTGACCCCTGGAATTTTTGATCGGATGGTGTGGAAGGAGATTCACTCTGTGTCTGACCCCCCGGCAATGTGCGAGGGGACGGTGTGGATGCAGGTTCACTCAGTGTCTGACCCAGGGCTTTTGTGATGGGACGGTGTGGAGGGAGATTCACTCTGTGTCTGACCACGGGCTTTTGTGATGGGACGGTGAGGAGGGAGATTCACTCTCTGTCTGACCCCGGCAATGTGTGATGGGACGGTTTGGATGGAGATTCACTCTGTGACTGACCCAGGGCTTTCGTGATGGGACGGTGAGGAGGGAGATTCAAACTGTTTCTGACCGCGGGAACGTGTGATGGGACGGTTGGATGGAGATTCACTTTGTGTCTGACCCCTAGCTTTTGTGATTTGACGGTGTGGAGGGAGATTCAATCTGTGTCTGACCCCGGGCTTTTGTGATGGGACGGTGTGGATGCAGGTTCACTCAGTGTCTGACCCACAGCTTTTGTGATGGGACGGTGTGGAGGGAGATTCACTCTGTGTCTGACCACGGGCTTTTGTGATGGGACGGTGAGGTTGGAGATTCACTCTCTGTCTGACCACGGCAATGTGAGATGGGACGGTTTGGATGGAGATCCACTCTGAGTCTGACCCAGGGCTTTTGTGATGGGACGGTGAGGAGGGAGATTCAATCTGTTTCTGACCGCGGGAACGTGTGATGGGACGGTTGGATGGAGATTCACTTTGTGTCTGACCACTGGCTTTTGTGATGGGACGGTGTGGAGGGAGATTCAATCTGTGTCTGTCCACAGCAATGTGAGATGGGACGGTTTGGATGGAGATTCACTCTGTGTCTGACCCCGGGAGTGTGTGACGGGACGGTGTGGAGGGAGATTCACTCTGTGTCTGACCCCGAGCTTTTGTGATGGGACGGTGAGGAGGGAGATTCAATCTCTGTCTGACCCCGGGAACGTGTGATGGGACGGTTGGATTGAGATTTACTCTGTATCTGACCCCGAGAGTGTATGTTGGGACTGTTAGGATGGAGATTCACTCTGCGTCTGACCCCGGGACCCTGTGATGGGACGGTTTGGATGGAGATTAACTCTGTGTCAGACCCCGGGAGTGTGTGAAGGGACGGTGAGGAGGGAGTTTCACTCTGTTTCACACCCCGGGAGTTTGTGGTGGATAGGTGTGGATGCAGATTCACTCTAAGTCTGACCCCGGGAATTTGTGATGGGACGGTGAAGAGGGAGATTCACTCTGTGTCTGAGCCCGGGCTTTTGTGATGGGACGGTGAAGAGGGAGATTCACTCTGTGTCTGACCCCGGAAGTTTGTGATCGGACGGTGTGGATGGAGATTCACTCTGTGTCTGACCCCGGGAGTGTGTGATGGGACGGTGAGGAGGGAGATTCACTCTGTGTCTGTCCCCGGGAACGTGTGATGGGACGGCTTGGATGCAGATTCACTCTGTGTCTGACCCCGGGAGTGTGTGATGGGACCGTGAGGAGTGAGATTTACTCTTTGTCTGACCCCGTGAGTTTGTCATGGAAAGGTGTGGATGCAGATTCTCTCTATGTCTGACCCCTGGAATTTTTGATGGGATGGTGTGTAAGGATATTCACTCTGTGTCTGACCCCGGGCAATGTGTGATGGACTGTTTGGATGCAGGTTCACTCAGTGTCTGACCCAGGTCTTTTGTGATGGGACGGTGTTGAGGGAGATTCACTCTGTGTCAGACACCGGAAGTTTGTGATGGGACGGTGTGGATGGAGATTCACTCTGTGTCTGACCCAGGGAGTGTGTGATGGGACGGTGAGGAGGGAGATTCACTCTGTTTCACACCCCGGGAGATTGTGATGGATAGGTGTGGATGCAGATTCACTCTAAGTCTGACCCCGGGAATTTGTGATGGGACGGTGAAGAGGGAGATTCACTCTGTGTCTGACCCCGGGCTTTTGTGATGGGACGGTGAGGAGGGAGATTTTCTCTTTGTCTGTCCCCGGGAGTTTGTCATGGAAAGGTGTGGATGCAGATTCTCTCTAGGTCTGACCCCTGGAATTTGTGATGGGATGGTGTGGAAGGAGATTCGCTCATGTTTCTAACCCCGGCAATGTGTGATGGGACGGTTTGGATGGAGGTTCACTCAGTGTCTGACCCAGGTCTTTTGTGATGGGACGGTGTTGTGGGAGATTTACTCTGTGTCAGACACCGGAAATTTGTGATGGGTCGGTTTGGATGGAGATTCACTCTGTGGCTGACCCCGGGCTTTTGTGATGGGACGGTGAAGCGGGAGATTCACTCTGTGTCTGACCCCGGGAACGTGTGATGGAACGGTTTGGATGCTGGTTCACTCTGAGTCTGATCCAGGGAGTGTGTGATGGGACGGTGAAGAGGGAGATTCACTTTGTGTCTGACCCCGGGAACGTGTGATGGGACGGTTGGATGGAGATTCTCTCTGTGTCTGACACCTGGCTTTTGTGATGGGACGGTGAGGAGGGCGATTCACTCTGTGTCTGACCCCGGGCTTTTGTGATGGGACGGTGAGGAGGGAGATTCACTCTCTGTCTGACCCCGGGAACGTGTGATGGTACGGTTGGATGGAGATTCTCTCTGTGTCTGACACCTGGCTTTTGTGATGGGTCGGTGAGGAGGGCGATTCACTCTGTGTCTGACCCCGAGAGTGTATGTTGGGACTGTGAGGATGGAGATTCACTCTGCGTCTGACCCCGGGATTTTGTGATGGGACGGTGAGGAGGGAGATTCACTCTGTGTCTGACCCCGGGAGTGTGTGATAGGACGGTGAGGAGGGAGATTCACTCTTTGTCTGACCCCGGGAGATTGTAATGGAAAGGTGTGGAGGGAGGTTCACTTTGTGTCTGACCCCTGGAATTTTTGATGGGATGGTGTGGAAGGAGATTCAATCTGTTTCTGACCGCGGGAACGTGTGATGGGACGGTTGGATGGAGATTCACTTTGTGTCTGACCCCTGGCTTTTGTGATGGGACGATGTGGAGGGAGATTCAATCTGTTTCTGACCGCGGGAACGTGTGATGGGACGGTTTGGATGGAGGTTCACTCGGAGTCTGACCCCGGGAGTGTGTGATGGGACGGTGAAGAGGGAGATTCACTCTGTGTCTGACCCCGGGCTTTTGTGATGGGACGGTGAGGAGGGTGATTCACTCTCTGTCTGACCCCGGGAACGTGTGATGGAACGGTTTGGATGGAGGTTCACTCTTTGTCTGACCCCGGAAGTTTGTGATGGGACGGTGTGGATGGAGATTCACTCTGTGTCTGACCCCGCGAGTGTGTGATAGGACGGTGAGGGGGGAGATTCACTCTGTGTCTGACTCCGTGGACGTGTGATGGGACGGTTTGGATGCAGATTCACTCTGTGTCTGACGGCGGGAGTGTGTGATGGGACCGTGAGGAGGGAGATTTACTCTTTGTCTGACCCCGGGAGTTTGTCATGGAAAGGTGTGGATGCAGATTCTCTCTATGTCTGACCCCTGGAATTTTTGATCGGATGGTGTGGAAGGAGATTCACTCTGTGTCTGACCCCCCGGCAATGTGCGATGGGACGGTGTGGATGCAGGTTCACTCAGTGTCTGACCCACGGCTTTTGTGATGGGACGGTGTGGAGGGAGATTCACTCTGTGTCTGACCACGGGCTTTTGTGATGGGACGGTGAGGAGGGAGATTCACTCTCTGTCTGACCCCGGCAATGTGTGATGGGACGGTTTGGATGGAGATTCACTCTGTGACTGACCCAGGGCTTTCGTGATGGGACGGTGAGGAGGGAGATTCAAACTGTTTCTGACCGCGGGAACGTGTGATGGGACGGTTGGATGGAGATTCACTTTGTGTCTGACCCCTAGCTTTTGTGATTTGACGGTGTGGAGGGAGATTCAATCTGTGTCTGACCCCGGGCTTTTGTGATGGGACGGTGTGGATGCAGGTTCACTCAGTGTCTGACCCAGAGCTTTTGTGATGGGACGGTGTGGAGGGAGATTCACTCTGTGTCTGACCACGGGCTTTTGTGATGGGACGGTGAGGAGGGAGATTCACTCTCTGTCTGACCACGGCAATGTGAGATGGGACGGTTTGGATGGAGATCCACTCTGAGTCTGACCCAGGGCTTTTGTGATGGGACGGTGAGGAGGGAGATTCAATCTGTTTCTGACCGCGGGAACGTGTGATGGGACGGTTGGATGGAGATTCACTTTGTGTCTGACCACTGGCTTTTGTGATGGGACGGTGTGGAGGGAGATTCAATCTGTGTCTGTCCACAGCAATGTGAGATGGGACGGTTTGGATGGAGATTCACTCTGTGTCTGACCCCGGGAGTGTGTGACGGGACGGTGTGGAGGGAGATTCACTCTGTGTCTGACCCCGAGCTTTTGTGATGGGACGGTGAGGAGGGAGATTCAATCTCTGTCTGACCCCGGGAACGTGTGATGGGACGGTTGGATTGAGATTTACTCTGTATCTGACCCCGAGAGTGTATGTTGGGACTGTTAGGATGGAGATTCACTCTGTGTCAGACCCCGGGAGTGTGTGAAGGGACGGTGAGGAGGGAGTTTCACTCTGTTTCACACCCCGGGAGTTTGTGGTGGATAGGTGTGGATGCAGATTCACTCTAAGTCTGACCCCGGGAATTTGTGATGGGACGGTGAAGAGGGAGATTCACTCTGTGTCTGAGCCCGGGCTTTTGTGATGGGACGGTGAAGAGGGAGATTCACTCTGTGTCTGACCCCGGAAGTTTGTGATCGGACGGTGTGGATGGAGATTCACTCTGTGTCTGACCCCGGGAGTGTGTGATGGGACGGTGAGGAGGGAGATTCACTCTGTGTCTGTCCCCGGGAACGTGTGATGGGACGGTTTGGATGCAGATTCACTCTGTGTCTGACCCCTGGAGTGTGTGATGGGACCGTGAGGAGTGAGATTTACTCTTTGTCTGACCCCGTGAGTTTGTCATGGAAAGGTGTGGATGCAGATTCTCTCTATGTCTGACCCCTGGAATTTTTGATGGGATGGTGTGTAAGGATATTCACTCTGTGTCTGACCCCGGGCAATGTGTGATGGACTGTTTGGATGCAGGTTCACTCAGTGTCTGACCCAGGTCTTTTGTGATGGGACGGTGTTGAGGGAGATTCACTCTGTGTCAGACACCGGAAGTTTGTGATGGGACGGTGTGGATGGAGATTCACTCTGTGTCTGACCCAGGGAGTGTGTGATGGGACGGTGAGGAGGGAGATTCACTCTGTTTCACACCCCGGGAGATTGTGATGGATAGGTGTGGATGCAGATTCACTCTAAGTCTGACCCCGGGAATTTGTGATGGGACGGTGAAGAGGGAGATTCACTCTGTGTCTGACCCCGGGCTTTTGTGATGGGACGGTGAGGAGGGAGATTTTCTCTTTGTCTGTCCCCGGGAGTTTGTCATGGAAAGGTGTGGATGCAGATTCTCTCTAGGTCTGACCCCTGGAATTTGTGATGGGATGGTGTGGAAGGAGATTCGCTCATGTTTCTGACCCCGGCAATGTGTGATGGGACGGTTTGGATGGAGGTTCACTCAGTGTCTGACCCAGGTCTTTTGTGATGGGACGGTGTTGTGGGAGATTTACTCTGTGTCAGACACCGGAAGTTTGTGATGGGTCGGATTGGATGGAGATTCACTCTGTGGCTGACCCCGGGCTTTTGTGATGGGACGGTGAAGCGGGAGATTCACTCTGTGTCTGACCCCGGGAACGTGTGATGGAACGGTTTGGATGCTGGTTCACTCTGAGTCTGATCCAGGGAGTGTGTGATGGGACGGTGAAGAGGGAGATTCACTTTGTGTCTGACCCCGGGAACGTGTGATGGGACGGTTGGATGGAGATTCTCTCTGTGTCTGACACCTGGCTTTTGTGATGGGACGGTGAGGAGGGCGATTCACTCTGTGTCTGACCCCGGGCTTTTGTGATGGGACGGTGAGGAGGGAGATTCACTCTCTGTCTGACCCCGGGAACGTGTGATGGTACGGTTGGATGGAGATTCTCTCTGTGTCTGACACCTGGCTTTTTGATGTGTCGGTGAGGAGGGCGATTCACTCTGTGTCTGACCCCGAGAGTGTATGTTGGGACTGTGAGGATGGAGATTCACTCTGCGTCTGACCCCGGGATTTTGTGATGGGACGGTGAGGAGGGAGATTCACTCTGTGTCTGACCCCGGGAGTGTGTGATGGAAAGGTGTGGAGGGAGGTTCACTTTGTGTATGACCCCTGGAATTTTTGATGGGATGGTGTGGAAGGAAATTCACTCTGTGTCTGACCCCGGGCAATGTGTGATGGGACGGTGTGGATGGAGATTCTCTCTGTGCCTGACCCCGGGCTTTTGTGATGGGACGGTGAGGAGGGAGATTCAATCTGTTTCTGACCGCGGGAACGTGTGATGGGACGGTTGGATGGAGATTCACTTTGTGTCTGACCCCTGGCTTTTGTGATGGGACGATGTGGAGGGAGATTCAATCTGTTTCTGACCCCGGGATCGTGTGATGAAACGGTTTGGATGGAGGTTCACTCTGAGTCTGAACCCGGGAGTGTGTGATGGGACGGTGAATAGGGAGATTCACCGTGTCTCTGACCCCGGAAGTTTGTGATAGGACGGTGAGGGGGGAGATTCACTCTGTGTCTGACTCCGGGGACGTGTGATGGGACGGTTTGGATGCAGATTCACTCTGTGTCTGACCCCGGGAGTGTGTGATGGGACCGTGAGGAGGGAGATTTACTCTTTGTCTGACCCCGGGAGTTTGTCATGGAAAGGTGTGGATGCAGATTCTCTCTATGTCTGAGCCCTGGAATTTTTGATGGGATGGTGTGGAAGGAGATTCACTCTGTGTCTGACCCCGGGCAATGTGTGATGGGACTGTTTGGATGCAGGTTCACTTAGTGTCTGACCCAGGGCTTTTGTGACGGGACGGTGTGGAGGGAGATTCACTCTGTGTCTGACCCCGGGCTTTTGTGATGGGACGGTGAGGAGGGAGATTCAATCTCTGTCTGACCCCGGGAACGTGTGATGGGACGGTTGGATTGAGATTTACTCTGTATCTGACCCCGAGAGTGTATGTTGGGACTGTTAGGATGGAGATTCACTCTGCGTCTGACCCAGGGACCCTGTGATGGGACGGTTTGGATGGAGACTAACTCTGCGTCAGACCCCGGGAGTCTGTGATGGGACGGTGAGGAGGGAGTTTCACTCTGTTTCACACCCCGGGAGTTTGTGATGGATAGGTGTGGATGCAGATTCACTCTAAGTCTGACCCCGGGAATTTGTGATGGGACGGTGAAGAGGGAGATTCACTCTGTGTCTGAGCCCGGGCTTTTGTGATGGGACGGTGAAGAGGGAGATTCACTCTGTGTCAGACACCGGAAGGTTGTGATGGGACGGTGTGGATGGAGATTCACTCTGTGTCTGACCCCGGGAGTGTGTGATGGGACGGTGAGGAGGGAGTTTCACTCTGTTTCACACCCCGGGAGTTTGTGATGGATAGGTTTGGATGCAGATTCACTCTAAGTCTGATCCCGGGAATTTGTGATGGGACGGTGAAGAGGGAGATTCACTCTGTGTCTGACCCCGGGCTTTTGTGATGGGACGGTAAGAAGGGAGATTTACTCTTTGTCTTTCCCCGGGAGTTTGTCAAGGAAAGGTGTGGATGCAGATTCTCTCTATGTCTGACCCCTGGAATTTGTGATGGGATGGTGTGGAAGGAGATTCACTCATGTTTCTGACCCCGGCAATGTGTGATGGGACGGTTTGGATGCAGGTTCACTCAGTGTCTGACCCAGGTCTTTTGTGATGGGACGGTGTTTTGGGAGATTTACTCTGTGTCAGACACCGGAAGTTTGTGATGGGACGGTTTGGATGGAGATTCACTCTGTGGCTGACCCCGGGCTTTTGTGATGGGACGGTGAAGCGGGAGATTCACTCTGTGTCTGACCCCGGGAACGTGTGATGGAACGGTTTGGATGGTGGTTCACTCTGAGTCTGATCCAGGGAGTGTGTGATGGGACGGTGAAGAGGGAGATTCACTTTGTGTCTGACCCCGGGCTTTTGTGATGGGACGGTGAGGAGGGAGATTCACTCTCTGTCTGACCCCGGGAACGTGTGATGGGACGGTTTGGATGGAGATGCACTCTGTGGCTGACCCCGGGCTTTTGTGATGGGACGGTGAAGCGGGAGATTCACTCTGTGTCTGACCCCGGGAACGTGTGATGGAACGGTTTGGATGGTGGTTCACTCTGAGTCTGATCCAGGGATTGTGTGATGGGTCGGTGAAGAGGGAGATTCACTTTGTGTCTGACCCCGGGCTTTTGTGATGGGACGGTGAGGAGGGAGATTCACTCTGTGTCTGACCCCAGGAACGTGTGATGGGACGGTTGCATGGAGATTCTCTCTGTGTCTGACACCTGGCTTTTGTGATGGGACGGTGAGGAGGGCGATTCACTCTGTGTCTGACCCCGGGCTTTTGTGATGGGACGGTGAGGAGGGAGATTCACTCTCTGTCTGACCCCGGGAACGTGTGATGGTACGGTTGGATGGAGATTCTCTCTGTGTCTGACACCTGGCTTTTGTGATGGGTCGGTGAGGAGGGCGATTCACTCTGTGTCTGACCCCGAGAGTGTATGTTGGGGCTGTGAGGATGGAGATTCACTCTGCGTCTGACCCCGGGATTTTGTGATGGGACGGTGAGGAGGGAGATTCAATCTGTGTCTGACCACGGCAATGTGAGATGGGACGGTTTGGATGGAGATTCACTCTGTGTCTGACCCCGGGCTTTTGTGATGGGACGGTGAGGAGGGAGATTCAATCAGTTTCTGACCGCGGGAACGTGTGATTGGACGGTTTGGATGGAGGTTCACTCCGAGTCTGACCCCGGGAGTGTGTGATGGGACGGTGAAGAGGGAGATTCGCTCTGTGTCTGACCCCGGGCTTTTGTGATGGGACGGTGAGGAGGGTGATTCACTCTCTGTCTGACCCCGGGAACTTGTGATGGAACGGTTTGGATGGAGGTTCACTCTGTGTCTGACCCCGGAAGTTTGTGATGGGACGGTGTGGATGGAGATTCACTCTGTGTCTGACCCCTGGAGTGTGTGATAGGACGGTGAGGGGTGAGATTCACTCTGTGTCTGACCCCGGGAGTTTGTCATGGAAAGGTGTGGATGCAGATTCTCTCTATGTCTGACCCCTGGAATTTTTGATGGGATGGTGTGGAAGGAGATTCACTCTGTGTCTGACCCCGGGCAATGTGTGATGGGACTGTTTGGATGCAGGTTCACTTAGTGTCTGACCCAGGGCTTTTGTGACGGGACGGTGTGGAGGGAGATTCACTCTGTGTCTGACCCCGGGCTTTTGTGATGGGAAGGTGAGGAGGGAGATTCAATCTCTGTCTGACCCCGGGAACGTGTGATGGGACGGTTGGATTGAGATTTACTCTGTATCTGACCCCGAGAGTGTATGTTGGGACTGTTAGGATGGAGATTCACTCTGCGTCTGACCCCGGGACCCTGTGATGGGACGGTTTGGATGGAGATTAACACTGTGTCAGACCCCGGGAGTGTGTGAAGGGACGGTGAGGAGGGAGTTTCACTCTGTTTCACACCCCGGGAGTTTGTGATGGATAGGTGTGGATGCAGATTCACTCTAAGTCTGACCCCGGGAATTTGTGATGGGACGGTGAAGAGGGAGATTCACTCTGTGTCTGAGCCCGGGCTTTTGTGATGGGACGGTGAAGAGGGAGATTCACTCTGTGTCTGACCCCGGAAGTTTGTGATGGGACGGTGTGGATGGAGATTCACTCTGTGTCTGACCCCGGGAGTGTGTCATGGGACCGTGAGGAGTGAGATTTACTCTTTGTCTGACCCCGTGAGTTTGTCATGGAAAGGTGTGGATGCAGATTCTCTCTAAGTCTGACCCCGGGAATTTGTGATGGGACGGTGAAGAGGGAGATTCACTCTGTGTCTGACCCCGGGCTTTTGTGATGGGACGGTGAGGAGGGAGATTTACTCTTTGTCTGTCCCCGGGAGTTTGTCATGGAAAGGTGTGGATGCAGATTCTCTCTATGTCTGACCCCTGGAATTTGTGATGGGATGGTTTGGAAGGAGATTCACTCATGTTTCTGACCCCGGCAATGTGTGATGGGACGGTTTGGATGCAGGTTCACTCAGTGTCTGACCCAGGTCTTTTGTGATGGGACGGTGTTTTGGGAGATTTACTCTGTGTCAGACACCGGAAGTTTGTGATGGGACGGTTTGGATGGAGATTCACTCTGTGGCTGACCCCGGGCTTTTGTGATGGGACGGTGAAGCGGGAGATTCACTCTGTGTCTGACCCCGGGAACGTGTGATGGTACGGTTTGGATGGTGGTTCACTCTGAGGCTGATCCAGGGAGTGTGTGATGGGACGGTGAAGAGGGAGATTCACTTTGTGTCTGACCCCGGGCTTTTGTGATGGGACGGTGAGGAGGGAGATTCACTCTCTGTCTGACCCCGGGAACGTGTGATGGGACGGTTGCATGGAGATTCTCTCTGTGTCTGACACCTGGCTTTTGTGATGGGACGGTGAGGAGGGCGATTCACTCTGTGTCTGACCCCGGGCTTTTGTGATGGAACGGTGAGGAGGGAGATTCACTCTCTGTCTGACCCCGGGAACGTGTGATTTTACGGTTGGATGGAGATTCTCTCTGTGTCTGACACCTGGCTTTTGTGATGGGTCGGTGAGGAGGGCGATTCACTCTGTGTCTGACCCCGAGAGTGTATGTTGGGACTGTGAGGATGGAGATTCACTCTGCGTCTGACCCCGGGATTTTGTGATGGGACGGTGAGGAGGGAGATTCAATCTGTGTCTGACCACGGCAATGTGAGATGGGACGGTTTGGATGGAGATTCACTCTGTGTCTGACCCCGGGCTTTTGTGATGGGACGGTGAGGAGGGAGATTCAATCAGTTTCTGACCGCGGGAACGTGTCATTGGACGGTTTGGATGGAGGTTCACTCCGAGTCTGACCCCGGGAGTGTGTGATGGGACGGTGAAGAGGGAGATTCGCTTTGTGTCTGACCCCGGGCTTTTGTGATGGGACGGTGAGGAGGGTGATTCACTCTCTGTCTGACCCCGGGAACTTGTGATGGAACGGTTTGGATGGAGATTCACTCTGTGTCTGACCCCGGAAGTTTGTGATGGGACGGTGTGGATGGAGATTCACTCTGTGTCTGACCCCGGGAGTGTGTGATAGGACGGTGAGGGGTGAGATTCACTCTGTGTCTGACTCCGGGGACGTGTGATGGGACGGTTTGGATGCAGATTCACTCTGTGTCTGACCCCGGGAGTGTGTGATGGGACCGTGAGGAGGGAGATTTACTCTTTGTCTGACCCCGGGAGTTTGTCATGGAAAGGTGTGGATGCAGATTCTCTCTATGTCTGACCCCTGGAATTTTTAATGGGATGGTGTGGAAGGAGATTCACTCTGTGTCTGTCCCCGGGCAATGTGTGATGGGACTGTTTGGATGCAGGTTCACTTAGTGTCTGACCCAGGGCTTTTGTGACGGGACGGTGCGGAGGGAGATTCACTCTGTGTCTGACCCCGGGCTTTTGTGATGGGACGGTGAGGAGGGAGATTCAATCTCTGTCTGACCCCGGGAACGTGTGATGGGACGGTTGGATTGAGATTTACTCTGTATCTGACCCCGAGAGTGTATGTTGGGACTGTTAGGATGGAGATTCACTCTGCGTCTGACCCCGGGACCCTGTGATGGGACGGTTTGGATGGAGATTAACTCTGTGTCAGACCCCGGGAGTGTGTGAAGGGACGGTGAGGAGGGAGTTTCACTCTGTTTCACACCCCGGGAGTTTGTGATGGATAGGTGTGGATGCAGATTCACTCTAAGTCTGACCCCGGGAATTTGTGATGGGACGGTGAAGAGGGAGATTCACTCTGTGTCTGAGCCCGGGCTTTTGTGATGGGACGGTGAAGAGGGAGATTCACTCTGTGTCTGACCCCGGAAGTTTGTGATGGGACGGTGTGGATGGAGATTCACTCTGTGTCTGACCCCGGGAGTGTGTGATGGGACCGTGAGGAGTGAGATTTACTCTTTGTCTGACCCCGTGAGTTTGTCATGGAAAGGTGTGGATGCAGATTCTCTCTATGTCTGACCCCTGGATTTTTGATGGGATGGTGTGTAAGGATATTCAGTCTGTGTCTGAACCCGGGCAATGTGTGATGGGACTGTTTGAAAGCAGGTTCACTCAGTGTCTGACCCAGGTCTTTTGTGATGGGACGGTGTTGAGGGAGATTCACTCTGTGTCAGACACCGGAAGTTTGTGATAGGACGGTGTGGATGGAGATTCACTCTGTGTCTGACCCCGGGAGTGTGTGATGGGACGGTGAGGAGGGAGTTTCACTCTGTTTCACACACCGGGAGTTTGTGATGGATAGGTGTGGATGCAGATTCACTCTAAGTCTGACCCCGGGAATTTGTGATGGGACGGTGAAGAGGGAGATTCACTCTGTGTCTGACCCCGGGCTTTTGTGATGGGAGGGTGAGGAGGGAGATTTACTCTTTGTCTGTCCCCGGGAGTTTGTGATGGAAAGGTGTGGATGCAGATTCACTCTATGTCTGACCACTGGAATTTGTGATGGGATGATGTGGAAGGAGATTCACTCTGTGTCTGACCACGGCATTGTGTGATGGGACGGTTTAGATGGAGGTTCACTCAGTGTCTGACCCCAGGCTTTTGTGATGGGTTTGTGTGGAGGGAGATTCACTCTGTGTCTGACCCCGGGAACGTGTGATGGTACGGTTGGATGGAGATTCACTCTGTGTCTGACCCCGGGCTTTTGTGATGGAACGGTGAAGAGGGAGATTCACTCTGTGTCTGACCCCGGGCTTTTGTGATGGGACGGTGAGGAGGGAGATTCAATATCTGTCTGACCCCGGGCTTTTGTGATGGGACGGTGTGGAGGGAGATTCACTCTGTGTCTGACCCCTTGAGTTTGTGATGGGCCGGTGTGTATGGAGATTCACTTTGTGTCTGACCCAGGGTTTTTGTGATGGGCCGGTGTTAATGGAGATTCACCTTGTGTCTGACCCCGCCAGTGTGTGATGGGACGTTGATGAGGGAGATTCACTCTGTGTCTGACCCAGGGAATGTGTGATGGGACGGTTTGGAAACAGATTCACTCTGTGTCTGACCCCGGGCTTCTGTGATGGGACGGTGAGGAGGGAGATTCAATATCTGTCTGACCCCGGGCTTTTGTGTTGGGACGGTGTGGAGGGAGATTCACTCTGTGTCTGACCCCGGGCTTTTGTGATGGGACGGTGAGTAGGGAGATTCACACAGTGTCTGACCCCGTGAGTTCGTGATGGGCCGGTGTGGATGGAGATTCCCTCTGTGTCTGACCCCGGGAGTGTGTGATGGGACGGTGTGGATGCAGGTTCACTCAGTGTCTGACCCAGAGCTTTTGTGATGGGACGGTGTGGAGGGAGATTCACTCTGTGTCTGACCACGGGCTTTTGTGATGGGACGGTGAGGAGGGAGATTCACTCTCTGTCTGACCACGGCAATGTGAGATGGGACGGTTTGGATGGAGATCCACTCTGAGTCTGACCCAGGGCTTTTGTGATGGGACGGTGAGGAGGGAGATTCAATCTGTTTCTGACCGCGGGAACGTGTGATGGGACGGTTGGATGGAGATTCACTTTGTGTCTGACCACTGGCTTTTGTGATGGGACGGTGTGGAGGGAGATTCAATCTGTGTCTGTCCACAGCAATGTGAGATGGGACGGTTTGGATGGAGATTCACTCTGTGTCTGACCCCGGGCTTTTGTGATGGGACGGTGAGGAGGGAGATTCAATCTGTTTCTGACGGCGGGAACGTGTGATGGGATGGTTTGGATGGAGGTTCACTCCGAGTCTGACCCCGGGAGTGTGTGACGGGACGGTGTGGAGGGAGATTCACTCTGTGTCTGACCCCGAGCTTTTGTGATGGGACGGTGAGGAGGGAGATTCAATCTCTGTCTGACCCCGGGAACGTGTGATGGGACGGTTGGATTGAGATTTACTCTGTATCTGACCCCGAGAGTGTATGTTGGGACTGTTAGGATGGAGATTCACTCTGCGTCTGACCCCGGGACCCTGTGATGGGACGGTTTGGATGGAGATTAACTCTGTGTCAGACCCCGGGAGTGTGTGAAGGGACGGTGAGGAGGGAGTTTCACTCTGTTTCACACCCCGGGAGTTTGTGGTGGATAGGTGTGGATGCAGATTCACTCTAAGTCTGACCCCGGGAATTTGTGATGGGACGGTGAAGAGGGAGATTCACTCTGTGTCTGAGCCCGGGCTTTTGTGATGGGACGGTGAAGAGGGAGATTCACTCTGTGTCTGACCCCGGAAGTTTGTGATCGGACGGTGTGGATGGAGATTCACTCTGTGTCTGACCCCGGGAGTGTGTGATGGGACGGTGAGGAGGGAGATTCACTCTGTGTCTGTCCCCGGGAACGTGTGATGGGACGGCTTGGATGCAGATTCACTCTGTGTCTGACCCCGGGAGTGTGTGATGGGACCGTGAGGAGTGAGATTTACTCTTTGTCTGACCCCGTGAGTTTGTCATGGAAAGGTGTGGATGCAGATTCTCTCTATGTCTGACCCCTGGAATTTTTGATGGGATGGTGTGTAAGGATATTCACTCTGTGTCTGACCCCGGGCAATGTGTGATGGACTGTTTGGATGCAGGTTCACTCAGTGTCTGACCCAGGTCTTTTGTGATGGGACGGTGTTGAGGGAGATTCACTCTGTGTCAGACACCGGAAATTTGTGATGGGACGGTGTGGATGGAGATTCACTCTGTGTCTGACCCAGGGAGTGTGTGATGGGACGGTGAGGAGGGAGATTCACTCTGTTTCACACCCCGGGAGATTGTGATGGATAGGTGTTGATGCAGATTCACTCTAAGTCTGACCCCGGGAATTTGTGATGGGACGGTGAAGAGGGAGATTCACTCTGTGTCTGACCCCGGGCTTTTGTGATGGGACGGTGAGGAGGGAGATTTTCTCTTTGTCTGTCCCCGGGAGTTTGTCATGGAAAGGTGTGGATGCAGATTCTCTCTAGGTCTGACCCCTGGAATTTGTGATGGGATGGTGTGGAAGGAGATTCGCTCATGTTTCTAACCCCGGCAATGTGTGATGGGACGGTTTGGATGGAGGTTCACTCAGTGTCTGACCCAGGTCTTTTGTGATGGGACGGTGTTGTGGGAGATTTACTCTGTGTCAGACACCGGAAATTTGTGATGGGTCGGTTTGGATGGAGATTCACTCTGTGGCTGACCCCGGGCTTTTGTGATGGGACGGTGAAGCGGGAGATTCACTCTGTGTCTGACCCCGGGAACGTGTGATGGATCGGTTTGGATGCTGGTTCACTCTGAGTCTGATCCAGGGAGTGTGTGATGGGACGGTGAAGAGGGAGATTCACTTTGTGTCTGACCCCGGGAACGTGTGATGGGACGGTTGGATGGAGATTCTCTCTGTGTCTGACACCTGGCTTTTGTGATGGGACGGTGAGGAGGGCGATTCACTCTGTGTCTGACCCCGGGCTTTTGTGATGGGACGGTGAGGAGGGAGATTCACTCTCTGTCTGACCCCGGGAACGTGTGATGGTACGGTTGGATGGAGATTCTCTCTGTGTCTGACACCTGGCTTTTGTGATGGGTCGGTGAGGAGGGCGATTCACTCTGTGTCTGACCCCGAGAGTGTATGTTGGGACTGTGAGGATGGAGATTCACTCTGCGTCTGACCCCGGGATTTTGTGTTGGGACGGTGAGGAGGGAGATTCACTCTGTGTCTGACCCCGGGAGTGTGTGATAGGACGGTGAGGAGGGAGATTCACTCTTTGTCTGACCCCGGGAGATTGTAATGGAAAGGTGTGGAGGGAGGTTCACTTTGTGTCTGACCCCTGGAATTTTTGATGGGATGGTGTGGAAGGAGATTCAATCTGTTTCTGACCGCGGGAACGTGTGATGGGACGGTTGGATGGAGATTCACTTTGTGTCTGACCCCTGGCTTTTGTGATGGGACGATGTGGAGGGAGATTCAATCTGTTTCTGACCGCGGGAACGTGTGATGGGACGGTTTGGATGGAGGTTCACTCGGAGTCTGACCCCGGGAGTGTGTGATGGGACGGTGAAGAGGGAGATTCACTCTGTGTCTGACCCCGGGCTTTTGTGATTGGACGGTGAGGAGGGTGATTCACTCTCTGTCTGACCCCGGGAACGTGTGATGGAACGGTTTGGATGGAGGTTCACTCTTTGTCTGACCCCGGAAGTTTGTGATGGGACGGTGTGGATGGAGATTCACTCTGTGTCTGACCCCGCGAGTGTGTGATAGGACGGTGAGGGGGGAGATTCACTCTGTGTCTGACTCCGTGGACGTGTGATGGGACGGTTTGGATGCAGATTCACTCTGTGTCTGACGGCGGGAGTGTGTGATGGGACCGTGAGGAGGGAGATTTACTCTTTGTCTGACCCCGGGAGTTTGTCATGGAAAGGTGTGGATGCAGATTCTCTCTATGTCTGACCCCTGGAATTTTTGATGGGATGGTGTGGAAGGAGATTCACTCTGTGTCTGACCCCCCGGCAATGTGCGATGGGACGGTGTGGATGCAGGTTCACTCAGTGTCTGACCCAGGGCTTTTGTGATGGGACGGTGTGGAGGGAGATTCACTCTGTGTCTGACCACTAGCTTTTGTGATGGGACGGTGAGGAGGGAGATTCACTCTCTGTCTGACCCCGGCAATGTGTGATGGGACGGTTTGGATGGAGATTCACTCTGTGACTGACCCAGGGCTTTCGTGATGGGACGGTGAGGAGGGAGATTCAATCTGTTTCTGACCGCGGGAACGTGTGATGGGACGGTTGGATGGAGATTCACTTTGTGTCTGACCCCTAGCTTTTGTGATGGGACGGTGTGGAGGGAGATTCAATCTGTGTCTGTCCACAGCAATGTGAGATGGGACGGTTTGGATGGAGATTCACTCTGTGTCTGACCCCGGGAGTGTGTGACGGGACGGTGTGGAGGGAGATTCACTCTGTGTCTGACCCCGAGCTTTTGTGATGGGACGGTGAGGAGGGAGATTCAATCTCTGTCTGACCCCGGGAACGTGTGATGGGACGGTTGGATTGAGATTTACTCTGTATCTGACCCCGAGAGTGTATGTTGGGACTGTTAGGATGGAGATTCACTCTGCGTCTGACCCCGGGACCCTGTGATGGGACGGTTTGGATGGAGATTAACTCTGTGTCAGACCCCGGGAGTGTGTGAAGGGACGGTGAGGAGGGAGTTTCACTCTGTTTCACACCCCGGGAGTTTGTGGTGGATAGGTGTGGATGCAGATTCACTTTAAGTCTGACCCCGGGAATTTGTGATGGGACGGTGAAGAGGGAGATTCACTCTGTGTCTGACCCCGGGCTTTTGTGATGGGACGGTGAGGAGGGAGATTCAATCTGTTTCTGACGGCGGGAACGTGTGATGGGATGGTTTGGATGGAGGTTCACTCCGAGTCTGACCCCGGGAGTGTGTGACGGGACGGTGTGGAGGGAGATTCACTCTGTGTCTGACCCCGAGCTTTTGTGATGGGACGGTGAGGAGGGAGATTCAATCTCTGTCTGACCCCGGGAACGTGTGATGGGACGGTTGGATTGAGATTTACTCTGTATCTGACCCCGAGAGTGTATGTTGGGACTGTTAGGATGGAGATTCACTCTGCGTCTGACCCCGGGACCCTGTGATGGGACGGTTTGGATGGAGATTAACTCTGTGTCAGACCCCGGGAGTGTGTGAAGGGACGGTGAGGAGGGAGTTTCACTCTGTTTCACACCCCGGGAGTTTGTGGTGGATAGGTGTGGATGCAGATTCACTCTAAGTCTGACCCCGGGAATTTGTGATGGGACGGTGAAGAGGGAGATTCACTCTGTGTCTGAGCCCGGGCTTTTGTGATGGGACGGTGAAGAGGGAGATTCACTCTGTGTCTGACCCCGGAAGTTTGTGATCGGACGGTGTGGATGGAGATTCACTCTGTGTCTGACCCCGGGAGTGTGTGATGGGACGGTGAGGAGGGAGATTCACTCTGTGTCTGTCCCCGGGAACGTGTGATGGGACGGCTTGGATGCAGATTCACTCTGTGTCTGACCCCGGGAGTGTGTGATGGGACCGTGAGGAGTGAGATTTACTCTTTGTCTGACCCCGTGAGTTTGTCATGGAAAGGTGTGGATGCAGATTCTCTCTATGTCTGACCCCTGGAATTTTTGATGGGATGGTGTGTAAGGATATTCACTCTGTGTCTGACCCCGGGCAATGTGTGATGGACTGTTTGGATGCAGGTTCACTCAGTGTCTGACCCAGGTCTTTTGTGATGGGACGGTGTTGAGGGAGATTCACTCTGTGTCAGACACCGGAAATTTGTGATGGGACGGTGTGGATGGAGATTCACTCTGTGTCTGACCCAGGGAGTGTGTGATGGGACGGTGAGGAGGGAGATTCACTCTGTTTCACACCCCGGGAGATTGTGATGGATAGGTGTTGATGCAGATTCACTCTAAGTCTGACCCCGGGAATTTGTGATGGGACGGTGAAGAGGGAGATTCACTCTGTGTCTGACCCCGGGCTTTTGTGATGGGACGGTGAGGAGGGAGATTTTCTCTTTGTCTGTCCCCGGGAGTTTGTCATGGAAAGGTGTGGATGCAGATTCTCTCTAGGTCTGACCCCTGGAATTTGTGATGGGATGGTGTGGAAGGAGATTCGCTCATGTTTCTAACCCCGGCAATGTGTGATGGGACGGTTTGGATGGAGGTTCACTCAGTGTCTGACCCAGGTCTTTTGTGATGGGACGGTGTTGTGGGAGATTTACTCTGTGTCAGACACCGGAAATTTGTGATGGGTCGGTTTGGATGGAGATTCAATCTGTGGCTGACCCCGGGCTTTTGTGATGGGACGGTGAAGCGGGAGATTCACTCTGTGTCTGACCCCGGGAACGTGTGATGGATCGGTTTGGATGCTGGTTCACTCTGAGTCTGATCCAGGGAGTGTGTGATGGGACGGTGAAGAGGGAGATTCACTTTGTGTCTGACCCCGGGAACGTGTGATGGGACCGTTGGATGGAGATTCTCTCTGTGTCTGACACCTGGCTTTTGTGATGGGACGGTGAGGAGGGCGATTCACTCTGTGTCTGACCCCGGGCTTTTGTGATGGGACGGTGAGGAGGGAGATTCACTCTCTGTCTGACCCCGGGAACGTGTGATGGTACGGTTGGATGGAGATTCTCTCTGTGTCTGACACCTGGCTTTTGTGATGGGTCGGTGAGGAGGGCGATTCACTCTGTGTCTGACCCCGAGAGTGTATGTTGGGACTGTGAGGATGGAGATTCACTCTGCGTCTGACCCCGGGATTTTGTGTTGGGACGGTGAGGAGGGAGATTCACTCTGTGTCTGACCCCGGGAGTGTGTGATAGGACGGTGAGGAGGGAGATTCACTCTTTGTCTGACCCCGGGAGATTGTAATGGAAAGGTGTGGAGGGAGGTTCACTTTGTGTCTGACCCCTGGAATTTTTGATGGGATGGTGTGGAAGGAGATTCAATCTGTTTCTGACCGCGGGAACGTGTGATGGGACGGTTGGATGGAGATTCACTTTGTGTCTGACCCCTGGCTTTTGTGATGGGACGATGTGGAGGGAGATTCAATCTGTTTCTGACCGCGGGAACGTGTGATGGGACGGTTTGGATGGAGGTTCACTCGGAGTCTGACCCCGGGAGTGTGTGATGGGACGGTGAAGAGGGAGATTCACTCTGTGTCTGACCCCGGGCTTTTGTGATTGGACGGTGAGGAGGGTGATTCACTCTCTGTCTGACCCCGGGAACGTGTGATGGAACGGTTTGGATGGAGGTTCACTCTTTGTCTGACCCCGGAAGTTTGTGATGGGACGGTGTGGATGGAGATTCACTCTGTGTCTGACCCCGCGAGTGTGTGATAGGACGGTGAGGGGGGAGATTCACTCTGTGTCTGACTCCGTGGACGTGTGATGGGACGGTTTGGATGCAGATTCACTCTGTGTCTGACGGCGGGAGTGTGTGATGGGACCGTGAGGAGGGAGATTTACTCTTTGTCTGACCCCGGGAGTTTGTCATGGAAAGGTGTGGATGCAGATTCTCTCTATGTCTGACCCCTGGAATTTTTGATGGGATGGTGTGGAAGGAGATTCACTCTGTGTCTGACCCCCCGGCAATGTGCGATGGGACGGTGTGGATGCAGGTTCACTCAGTGTCTGACCCAGGGCTTTTGTGATGGGACGGTGTGGAGGGAGATTCACTCTGTGTCTGACCACTAGCTTTTGTGATGGGACGGTGAGGAGGGAGATTCACTCTCTGTCTGACCCCGGCAATGTGTGATGGGACGGTTTGGATGGAGATTCACTCTGTGACTGACCCAGGGCTTTCGTGATGGGACGGTGAGGAGGGAGATTCAATCTGTTTCTGACCGCGGGAACGTGTGATGGGACGGTTGGATGGAGATTCACTTTGTGTCTGACCCCTAGCTTTTGTGATGGGACGGTGTGGAGGGAGATTCAATCTGTGTCTGTCCACAGCAATGTGAGATGGGACGGTTTGGATGGAGATTCACTCTGTGTCTGACCCCGGGAGTGTGTGACGGGACGGTGTGGAGGGAGATTCACTCTGTGTCTGACCCCGAGCTTTTGTGATGGGACGGTGAGGAGGGAGATTCAATCTCTGTCTGACCCCGGGAACGTGTGATGGGACGGTTGGATTGAGATTTACTCTGTATCTGACCCCGAGAGTGTATGTTGGGACTGTTAGGATGGAGATTCACTCTGCGTCTGACCCCGGGACCCTGTGATGGGACGGTTTGGATGGAGATTAACTCTGTGTCAGACCCCGGGAGTGTGTGAAGGGACGGTGAGGAGGGAGTTTCACTCTGTTTCACACCCCGGGAGTTTGTGGTGGATAGGTGTGGATGCAGATTCACTTTAAGTCTGACCCCGGGAATTTGTGATGGGACGGTGAAGAGGGAGATTCACTCTGTGTCTGACCCCGGGCTTTTGTGATGGGACGGTGAGGAGGGAGATTCAATCTGTTTCTGACGGCGGGAACGTGTGATGGGATGGTTTGGATGGAGGTTCACTCCGAGTCTGACCCCGGGAGTGTGTGACGGGACGGTGTGGAGGGAGATTCACTCTGTGTCTGACCCCGAGCTTTTGTGATGGGACGGTGAGGAGGGAGATTCAATCTCTGTCTGACCCCGGGAACGTGTGATGGGACGGTTGGATTGAGATTTACTCTGTATCTGACCCCGAGAGTGTATGTTGGGACTGTTAGGATGGAGATTCACTCTGCGTCTGACCCCGGGACCCTGTGATGGGACGGTTTGGATGGAGATTAACTCTGTGTCAGACCCCGGGAGTGTGTGAAGGGACGGTGAGGAGGGAGTTTCACTCTGTTTCACACCCCGGGAGTTTGTGGTGGATAGGTGTGGATGCAGATTCACTCTAAGTCTGACCCCGGGAATTTGTGATGGGACGGTGAAGAGGGAGATTCACTCTGTGTCTGAGCCCGGGCTTTTGTGATGGGACGGTGAAGAGGGAGATTCACTCTGTGTCTGACCCCGGAAGTTTGTGATCGGACGGTGTGGATGGAGATTCACTCTGTGTCTGACCCCGGGAGTGTGTGATGGGACGGTGAGGAGGGAGATTCACTCTGTGTCTGTCCCCGGGAACGTGTGATGGGACGGCTTGGATGCAGATTCACTCTGTGTCTGACCCCGGGAGTGTGTGATGGGACCGTGAGGAGTGAGATTTACTCTTTGTCTGACCCCGTGAGTTTGTCATGGAAAGGTGTGGATGCAGATTCTCTCTATGTCTGACCCCTGGAATTTTTGATGGGATGGTGTGTAAGGATATTCACTCTGTGTCTGACCCCGGGCAATGTGTGATGGACTGTTTGGATGCAGGTTCACTCAGTGTCTGACCCAGGTCTTTTGTGATGGGACGGTGTTGAGGGAGATTCACTCTGTGTCAGACACCGGAAATTTGTGATGGGACGGTGTGGATGGAGATTCACTCTGTGTCTGACCCAGGGAGTGTGTGATGGGACGGTGAGGAGGGAGATTCACTCTGTTTCACACCCCGGGAGATTGTGATGGATAGGTGTTGATGCAGATTCACTCTAAGTCTGACCCCGGGAATTTGTGATGGGACGGTGAAGAGGGAGATTCACTCTGTGTCTGACCCCGGGCTTTTGTGATGGGACGGTGAGGAGGGAGATTTTCTCTTTGTCTGTCCCCGGGAGTTTGTCATGGAAAGGTGTGGATGCAGATTCTCTCTAGGTCTGACCCCTGGAATTTGTGATGGGATGGTGTGGAAGGAGATTCGCTCATGTTTCTAACCCCGGCAATGTGTGATGGGACGGTTTGGATGGAGGTTCACTCAGTGTCTGACCCAGGTCTTTTGTGATGGGACGGTGTTGTGGGAGATTTACTCTGTGTCAGACACCGGAAATTTGTGATGGGTCGGTTTGGATGGAGATTCAATCTGTGGCTGACCCCGGGCTTTTGTGATGGGACGGTGAAGCGGGAGATTCACTCTGTGTCTGACCCCGGGAACGTGTGATGGATCGGTTTGGATGCTGGTTCACTCTGAGTCTGATCCAGGGAGTGTGTGATGGGACGGTGAAGAGGGAGATTCACTTTGTGTCTGACCCCGGGAACGTGTGATGGGACCGTTGGATGGAGATTCTCTCTGTGTCTGACACCTGGCTTTTGTGATGGGACGGTGAGGAGGGCGATTCACTCTGTGTCTGACCCCGGGCTTTTGTGATGGGACGGTGAGGAGGGAGATTCACTCTCTGTCTGACCCCGGGAACGTGTGATGGTACGGTTGGATGGAGATTCTCTCTGTGTCTGACACCTGGCTTTTGTGATGGGTCGGTGAGGAGGGCGATTCACTCTGTGTCTGACCCCGAGAGTGTATGTTGGGACTGTGAGGATGGAGATTCACTCTGCGTCTGACCCCGGGATTTTGTGTTGGGACGGTGAGGAGGGAGATTCACTCTGTGTCTGACCCCGGGAGTGTGTGATAGGACGGTGAGGAGGGAGATTCACTCTTTGTCTGACCCCGGGAGATTGTAATGGAAAGGTGTGGAGGGAGGTTCACTTTGTGTCTGACCCCTGGAATTTTTGATGGGATGGTGTGGAAGGAGATTCAATCTGTTTCTGACCGCGGGAACGTGTGATGGGACGGTTGGATGGAGATTCACTTTGTGTCTGACCCCTGGCTTTTGTGATGGGACGATGTGGAGGGAGATTCAATCTGTTTCTGACCGCGGGAACGTGTGATGGGACGGTTTGGATGGAGGTTCACTCGGAGTCTGACCCCGGGAGTGTGTGATGGGACGGTGAAGAGGGAGATTCACTCTGTGTCTGACCCCGGGCTTTTGTGATTGGACGGTGAGGAGGGTGATTCACTCTCTGTCTGACCCCGGGAACGTGTGATGGAACGGTTTGGATGGAGGTTCACTCTTTGTCTGACCCCGGAAGTTTGTGATGGGACGGTGTGGATGGAGATTCACTCTGTGTCTGACCCCGCGAGTGTGTGATAGGACGGTGAGGGGGGAGATTCACTCTGTGTCTGACTCCGTGGACGTGTGATGGGACGGTTTGGATGCAGATTCACTCTGTGTCTGACGGCGGGAGTGTGTGATGGGACCGTGAGGAGGGAGATTTACTCTTTGTCTGACCCCGGGAGTTTGTCATGGAAAGGTGTGGATGCAGATTCTCTCTATGTCTGACCCCTGGAATTTTTGATGGGATGGTGTGGAAGGAGATTCACTCTGTGTCTGACCCCCCGGCAATGTGCGATGGGACGGTGTGGATGCAGGTTCACTCAGTGTCTGACCCAGGGCTTTTGTGATGGGACGGTGTGGAGGGAGATTCACTCTGTGTCTGACCACTAGCTTTTGTGATGGGACGGTGAGGAGGGAGATTCACTCTCTGTCTGACCCCGGCAATGTGTGATGGGACGGTTTGGATTGAGATTCACTCTGTGACTGACCCAGGGCTTTCGTGATGGGACGGTGAGGAGGGAGATTCAATCTGTTTCTGACCGCGGGAACGTGTGATGGGACGGTTGGATGGAGATTCACTTTGTGTCTGACCCCTAGCTTTTGTGATGGGACGGTGTGGAGGGAGATTCAATCTGTGTCTGTCCACAGCAATGTGAGATGGGACGGTTTGGATGGAGATTCACTCTGTGTCTGACCCCGGGAGTGTGTGACGGGACGGTGTGGAGGGAGATTCACTCTGTGTCTGACCCCGAGCTTTTGTGATGGGACGGTGAGGAGGGAGATTCAATCTCTGTCTGACCCCGGGAACGTGTGATGGGACGGTTGGATTGAGATTTACTCTGTATCTGACCCCGAGAGTGTATGTTGGGACTGTTAGGATGGAGATTCACTCTGCGTCTGACCCCGGGACCCTGTGATGGGACGGTTTGGATGGAGATTAACTCTGTGTCAGACCCCGGGAGTGTGTGAAGGGACGGTGAGGAGGGAGTTTCACTCTGTTTCACACCCCGGGAGTTTGTGGTGGATAGGTGTGGATGCAGATTCACTTTAAGTCTGACCCCGGGAATTTGTGATGGGACGGTGAAGAGGGAGATTCACTCTGTGTCTGAGCCCGGGCTTTTGTGATGGGACGGTGAAGAGGGAGATTCACTCTGTGTCTGACCCCGGAAGTTTGTGATCGGACGGTGTGGATGGAGATTCACTCTGTGTCTGACCCCGGGAGTGTGTGATGGGACGGTGAGGAGGGAGATTCACTCTGTGTCTGTCCCCGGGAACGTGTGATGGGACGGTTTGGATGCAGATTCACTCTGTGTCTGACCCCGGGAGTGTGTGATGGGACCGTGAGGAGTGAGATTTACTCTTTGTCTGACCCCGTGAGTTTGTCATGGAAAGGTGTGGATGCAGATTATCTCTATGTCTGACCCCTGGAATTTTTGATGGGATGGTGTGTAAGGATATTCACTCTGTGTCTGACCCCGGGCAATGTGTGATGGACTGTTTGGATGCAGGTTCACTCAGTGTCTGACCCAGGTCTTTTGTGATGGGACGGTGTTGAGGGAGATTCACTCTGTGTCAGACACCGGAAGTTTGTGATGGGACGGTGTGGATGGAGATTCACTCTGTGTCTGACCCAGGGAGTGTGTGATGGGACGGTGAGGAGGGAGATTCACTCTGTTTCACACCCCGGGAGATTGTGATGGATAGGTGTGGATGCAGATTCACTCTAAGTCTGACCCCGGGAATTTGTGATGGGACGGTGAAGAGGGAGATTCACTCTGTGTCTGACCCCGGGCTTTTGTGATGGGACGGTGAGGAGGGAGATTTTCTCTTTGTCTGTCCCCGGGAGTTTGTCATGGAAAGGTGTGGATGCAGATTCTCTCTAGGTCTGACCCCTGGAATTTGTGATGGGATGGTGTGGAAGGAGATTCGCTCATGTTTCTGACCCCGGCAATGTGTGATGGGACGGTTTGGATGGAGGTTCACTCAGTGTCTGACCCAGGTCTTTTGTGATGGGACGGTGTTGTGGGAGATTTACTCTGTGTCAGACACCGGAAGTTTGTGATGGGTCGGTTTGGATGGAGATTCACTCTGTGGCTGACCCCGGGCTTTTGTGATGGGACGGTGAAGCGGGAGATTCACTCTGTGTCTGACCCCGGGAACGTGTGATGGAACGGTTTGGATGCTGGTTCACTCTGAGTCTGATCCAGGGAGTGTGTGATGGGACGGTGAAGAGGGAGATTCACTTTGTGTCTGACCCCGGGAACGTGTGATGGGACGGTTGGATGGAGATTCTCTCTGTGTCTGACACCTGGCTTTTGTGATGGGACGGTGAGGAGGGCGATTCACTCTGTGTCTGACCCCGGGCTTTTGTGATGGGACGGTGAGGAGGGAGATTCACTCTCTGTCTGACCCCGGGAACGTGTGATGGTACGGTTGGATGGAGATTCTCTCTGTGTCTGACACCTGGCTTTTTGATGTGTCGGTGAGGAGGGCGATTCACTCTGTGTCTGACCCCGAGAGTGTATGTTGGGACTGTGAGGATGGAGATTCACTCTGCGTCTGACCCCGGGATTTTGTGATGGGACGGTGAGGAGGGAGATTCACTCTGTGTCTGACCCCGGGAGTGTGTGATGGAAAGGTGTGGAGGGAGGTTCACTTTGTGTATGACCCCTGGAATTTTTGATGGGATGGTGTGGAAGGAAATTCACTCTGTGTCTGACCCCGGGCAATGTGTGATGGGACGGTGTGGATGGAGATTCTCTCTGTGTCTGACCCCGGGCTTTTGTGATGGGACGGTGAGGAGGGAGATTCAATCTGTTTCTGACCGCGGGAACGTGTGATGGGACGGTTGGATGGAGATTCACTTTGTGTCTGACCCCTGGCTTTTGTGATGGGACGATGTGGAGGGAGATTCAATCTGTTTCTGACCCCGGGATCGTGTGATGAAACGGTTTGGATGGAGGTTCACTCTGAGTCTGAACCCGGGAGTGTGTGATGGGACGGTGAATAGGGAGATTCACCCTGTCTCTGACCCCGGAAGTTTGTGATAGGACGGTGAGGGGGGAGATTCACTCTGTGTCTGACTCCGGGGACGTGTGATGGGACGGTTTGGATGCAGATTCACTCTGTGTCTGACCCCGGGAGTGTGTGATGGGACCGTGAGGAGGGAGATTTACTCTTTGTCTGACCCCGGGAGTTTGTCATGGAAAGGTGTGGATGCAGATTCTCTCTATGTCTGAGCCCTGGAATTTTTGATGGGATGGTGTGGAAGGAGATTCACTCTGTGTCTGACCCCGGGCAATGTGTGATGGGACTGTTTGGATGCAGGTTCACTTAGTGTCTGACCCAGGGCTTTTGTGACGGGACGGTGTGGAGGGAGATTCACTCTGTGTCTGACCCCGGGCTTTTGTGATGGGACGGTGAGGAGGGAGATTCAATCTCTGTCTGACCCCGGGAACGTGTGATGGGACGGTTGGATTGAGATTTACTCTGTATCTGACCCCGAGAGTGTATGTTGGGACTGTTAGGATGGAGATTCACTCTGCGTCTGACCCATGGACCCTGTGATGGGACGGTTTGGATGGAGACTAACTCTGCGTCAGACCCCGGGAGTCTGTGATGGGACGGTGAGGAGGGAGTTTCACTCTGTTTCACACCCCGGGAGTTTGTGATGGATAGGTGTGGATGCAGATTCACTCTAAGTCTGACCCCGGGAATTTGTGATGGGACGGTGAAGAGGGAGATTCACTCTGTGTCTGAGCCCGGGCTTTTGTGATGGGACGGTGAAGAGGGAGATTCACTCTGTGTCAGACACCGGAAGTTTGTGATGGGACGGTGTGGATGGAGATTCACTCTGTGTCTGACCCCGGGAGTGTGTGATGGGACGGTGAGGAGGGAGTCTCACTCTGTTTCACACCCCGGGAGTTTGTGATGGATAGGTTTGGATGCAGATTCACTCTAAGTCTGATCCCGGGAATTTGTGATGGGACGGTGAAGAGGGAGATTCACTCTGTGTCTGACCCCGGGCTTTTGTGATGGGACGGTAAGAAGGGAGATTTACTCTTTGTCTTTCCCCGGGAGTTTGTCAAGGAAAGGTGTGGATGCAGATTCTCTCTATGTCTGACCCCTGGAATTTGTGATGGGATGGTGTGGAAGGAGATTCACTCATGTTTCTGACCCCGGCAATGTGTGATGGGACGGTTTGGATGCAGGTTCACTCAGTGTCTGACCCAGGTCTTTTGTGATGGGACGGTGTTTTGGGAGATTTACTCTGTGTCAGACACCGGAAGTTTGTGATGGGACGGTTTGGATGGAGATTCACTCTGTGGCTGACCCCGGGCTTTTGTGATGGGACGGTGAAGCGGGAGATTCACTCTGTGTCTGACCCCGGGAATGTGTGATGGAACGGTTTGGATGGTGGTTCACTCTGAGTCTGATCCAGGGAGTGTGTGATGGGACGGTGAAGAGGGAGATTCACTTTGTGTCTGACCCCGGGCTTTTGTGATGGGACGGTGAGGAGGGAGATTCACTCTCTGTCTGACCCCGGGAACGTGTGATGGGACGGTTTGGATGGAGATGCACTCTGTGGCTGACCCCGGGCTTTTGTGATGGGACGGTGAAGCGGGAGATTCACTCTGTGTCTGACCCCGGGAACGTGTGATGGAACGGTTTGGATGGTGGTTCACTGAGTCTGATCCAGGGATTGTGTGATGGGTCGGTGAAGAGGGAGATTCACTTTGTGTCTGACCCCGGGCTTTTGTGATGGGACGGTGAGGAGGGAGATTCACTCTGTGTCTGACCCCAGGAACGTGTGATGGGACGGTTGCATGGAGATTCTCTCTGTGTCTGACACCTGGCTTTTGTGATGGGACGGTGAGGAGGGCGATTCACTCTGTGTCTGACCCCGGGCTTTTGTGATGGGACGGTGAGGAGGGAGATTCACTCTCTGTCTGACCCCGGGAACGTGTGATGGTACGGTTGGATGGAGATTCTCTCTGTGTCTGACACCTGGCTTTTGTGATGGGTCGGTGAGGAGGGCGATTCACTCTGTGTCTGACCCCGAGAGTGTATGTTGGGGCTGTGAGGATGGAGATTCACTCTGCGTCTGACCCCGGGATTTTGTGATGGGACGGTGAGGAGGGAGATTCAATCTGTGTCTGACCACGGCAATGTGAGATGGGACGGTTTGGATGGAGATTCACTCTGTGTCTGACCCCGGGCTTTTGTGATGGGACGGTGAGGAGGGAGATTCAATCAGTTTCTGACCGCGGGAACGTGTGATTGGACGGTTTGGATGGAGGTTCACTCCGAGTCTGACCCCGGGAGTGTGTGATGGGACGGTGAAGAGGGAGATTCGCTCTGTGTCTGACCCCGGGCTTTTGTGATGGGACGGTGAGGAGGGTGATTCACTCTCTGTCTGACCCCGGGAACTTGTGATGGGACGGTGTGGAGGGAGATTCACTCTGTGTCTGACCCCTTGAGTTTGTGATGGGCCGGTGTGTATGGAGATTCACTTTGTGTCTGACCCAGGGTTTTT
The DNA here is from genome assembly GCF_048418815.1 of Hemitrygon akajei. Taxonomy (NCBI): domain Eukaryota; kingdom Metazoa; phylum Chordata; class Chondrichthyes; order Myliobatiformes; family Dasyatidae; genus Hemitrygon; species Hemitrygon akajei. The sequence continues at coordinate 2,229,152 of NW_027331992.1, read as the reverse complement.
GTGATGGGCCGGTGTTAATGGAGATTCACCTTGTGTCTGACCCCGCCAGTGTGTGATGGGACGTTGATGAGGGAGATTCACTCTGTGTCTGACCCAGGGAATGTGTGATGGGACGGTTTGGAAACAGATTCACTCTGTGTCTGACCCCGGGCTTCTGTGATGGGACGGTGAGGAGGGAGATTCAATATCTGTCTGACCCCGGGCTTTTGTGTTGGGACGGTGTGGAGGGAGATTCACTCTGTGTCTGACCCCGGGCTTTTGTGATGGGACGGTGAGTAGGGAGATTCACACAGTGTCTGACCCCGTGAGTTCGTGATGGGCCGGTGTGGATGGAGATTCCCTCTGTGTCTGACCCCGGGAGTGTGTGATGGGACGGTGTGGATGCAGGTTCACTCAGTGTCTGACCCAGAGCTTTTGTGATGGGACGGTGTGGAGGGAGATTCACTCTGTGTCTGACCACGGGCTTTTGTGATGGGACGGTGAGGAGGGAGATTCACTCTCTGTCTGACCACGGCAATGTGAGATGGGACGGTTTGGATGGAGATCCACTCTGAGTCTGACCCAGGGCTTTTGTGATGGGACGGTGAGGAGGGAGATTCAATCTGTTTCTGACCGCGGGAACGTGTGATGGGACGGTTGGATGGAGATTCACTTTGTGTCTGACCACTGGCTTTTGTGATGGGACGGTGTGGAGGGAGATTCAATCTGTGTCTGTCCACAGCAATGTGAGATGGGACGGTTTGGATGGAGATTCACTCTGTGTCTGACCCCGGGCTTTTGTGATGGGACGGTGAGGAGGGAGATTCAATCTGTTTCTGACGGCGGGAACGTGTGATGGGACGGTTTGGATGGAGGTTCACTCCGAGTCTGACCCCGGGAGTGTGTGACGGGACGGTGTGGAGGGAGATTCACTCTGTGTCTGACCCCGAGCTTTTGTGATGGGACGGTGAGGAGGGAGATTCAATCTCTGTCTGACCCCGGGAACGTGTGATGGGACGGTTGGATTGAGATTTACTCTGTATCTGACCCCGAGAGTGTATGTTGGGACTGTTAGGATGGAGATTCACTCTGCGTCTGACCCCGGGACCCTGTGATGGGACGGTTTGGATGGAGATTAACTCTGTGTCAGACCCCGGGAGTGTGTGAAGGGACGGTGAGGAGGGAGTTTCACTCTGTTTCACACCCCGGGAATTTGTGGTGGATAGGTGTGGATGCAGATTCACTCTAAGTCTGACCCCGGGAATTTGTGATGGGACGGTGAAGAGGGAGATTCACTCTGTGTCTGAGCCCGGGCTTTTGTGATGGGACGGTGAAGAGGGAGATTCACTCTGTGTCTGACCCCGGAAGTTTGTGATCGGACGGTGTGGATGGAGATTCACTCTGTGTCTGACCCCGGGAGTGTGTGATGGGACGGTGAGGAGGGAGATTCACTCTGTGTCTGTCCCCGGGAACGTGTGATGGGACGGCTTGGATGCAGATTCACTCTGTGTCTGACCCCGGGAGTGTGTGATGGGACCGTGAGGAGTGAGATTTACTCTTTGTCTGACCCCGTGAGTTTGTCATGGAAAGGTGTGGATGCAGATTCTCTCTATGTCTGACCCCTGGAATTTTTGATGGGATGGTGTGTAAGGATATTCACTCTGTGTCTGACCCCGGGCAATGTGTGATGGACTGTTTGGATGCAGGTTCACTCAGTGTCTGACCCAGGTCTTTTGTGATGGGACGGTGTTGAGGGAGATTCACTCTGTGTCAGACACCGGAAATTTGTGATGGGACGGTGTGGCTGGAGATTCACTCTGTGTCTGACCCAGGGAGTGTGTGATGGGACGGTGAGGAGGGAGATTCACTCTGTTTCACACCCCGGGAGATTGTGATGGATAGGTGTGGATGCAGATTCACTCTAAGTCTGACCCCGGGAATTTGTGATGGGACGGTGAAGAGGGAGATTCACTCTGTGTCTGACCCCGGGCTTTTGTGATGGGACGGTGAGGAGGGAGATTTTCTCTTTGTCTGTCCCCGGGAGTTTGTCATGGAAAGGTGTGGATGCAGATTCTCTCTAGGTCTGACCCCTGGAATTTGTGATGGGATGGTGTGGAAGGAGATTCGCTCATGTTTCTAACCCCGGCAATGTGTGATGGGACGGTTTGGATGGAGGTTCACTCAGTGTCTGAACCAGGTCTTTTGTGATGGGACGGTGTTGTGGGAGATTTACTCTGTGTCAGACACCGGAAATTTGTGATGGGTCGGTTTGGATGGAGATTCACTCTGTGGCTGACCCCGGGCTTTTGTGATGGGACGGTGAAGCGGGAGATTCACTCTGTGTCTGACCCCGGGAACGTGTGATGGAACGGTTTGGATGCTGGTTCACTCTGAGTCTGATCCAGGGAGTGTGTGATGGGACGGTGAAGAGGGAGATTCACTTTGTGTCTGACCCCGGGAACGTGTGATGGGACGGTTGGATGGAGATTCTCTCTGTGTCTGACACCTGGCTTTTGTGATGGGACGGTGAGGAGGGCGATTCACTCTGTGTCTGACCCCGGGCTTTTGTGATGGGACGGTGAGGAGGGAGATTCACTCTCTGTCTGACCCCGGGAACGTGTGATGGTACGGTTGGATGGAGATTCTCTCTGTGTCTGACACCTGGCTTTTGTGATGGGTCGGTGAGGAGGGCGATTCACTCTGTGTCTGACCCCGAGAGTGTATGTTGGGACTGTGAGGTTGGAGATTCACTCTGCGTCTGACCCCGGGATTTTGTGTTGGGACGGTGAGGAGGGAGATTCACTCTGTGTCTGACCCCGGGAGTGTGTGATAGGACGGTGAGGAGGGAGATTCACTCTTTGTCTGACCCCGGGAGATTGTAATGGAAAGGTGTGGAGGGAGGTTCACTTTGTGTCTGACCCCTGGAATTTTTGATGGGATGGTGTGGAAGGAGATTCAATCTGTTTCTGACCGCGGGAACGTGTGATGGGACGGTTGGATGGAGATTCACTTTGTGTCTGACCCCTGGCTTTTGTGATGGGACGATGTGGAGGGAGATTCAATCTGTTTCTGACCGCGGGAACGTGTGATGGGACGGTTTGGATGGAGGTTCACTCGGAGTCTGACCCCGGGAGTGTGTGATGGGACGGTGAAGAGGGAGATTCACTCTGTGTCTGACCCCGGGCTTTTGTGATGGGACGGTGAGGAGGGTGATTCACTCTCTGTCTGACCCCGGGAACGTGTGATGGAACGGTTTGGATGGAGGTTCACTCTTTGTCTGACCCCGGAAGTTTGTGATGGGACGGTGTGGATGGAGATTCACTCTGTGTCTGACCCCGCGAGTGTGTGATAGGACGGTGAGGGGGGAGATTCACTCTGTGTCTGACTCCGTGGACGTGTGATGGGACGGTTTGGATGCAGATTCACTCTGTGTCTGACGGCGGGAGTGTGTGATGGGACCGTGAGGAGGGAGATTTACTCTTTGTCTGACCCCGGGAGTTTGTCATGGAAAGGTGTGGATGCAGATTCTCTCTATGTCTGACCCCTGGAATTTTTGATAGGATGGTGTGGAAGGAGATTCACTCTGTGTCTGACCCCCCGGCAATGTGCGATGGGACGGTGTGGATGCAGGTTCACTCAGTGTCTGACCCAGGGCTTTTGTGATGGGACGGTGTGGAGGGAGATTCACTCTGTGTCTGACCACGGGCTTTTGTGATGGGACGGTGAGGAGGGAGATTCACTCTCTGTCTGACCCCGGCAATGTGTGATGGGACGGTTTGGATGGAGATTCACTCTGTGACTGACCCAGGGCTTTCGTGATGGGACGGTGAGGAGGGAGATTCAAACTGTTTCTGACCGCGGGAACGTGTGATGGGACGGTTGGATGGAGATTCACTTTGTGTCTGACCCCTAGCTTTTGTGATTTGACGGTGTGGAGGGAGATTCAATCTGTGTCTGACCCCGGGCTTTTGTGATGGGACGGTGTGGATGCAGGTTCACTCAGTGTCTGACCCAGAGCTTTTGTGATGGGACGGTGTGGAGGGAGATTCACTCTGTGTCTGACCACGGGCTTTTGTGATGGGACGGTGAGGAGGGAGATTCACTCTCTGTCTGACCACGGCAATGTGAGATGGGACGGTTTGGATGGAGATCCACTCTGAGTCTGACCCAGGGCTTTTGTGATGGGACGGTGAGGAGGGAGATTCAATCTGTTTCTGACCGCGGGAACGTGTGATGGGACGGTTGGATGGAGATTCACTTTGTGTCTGACCACTGGCTTTTGTGATGGGACGGTGTGGAGGGAGATTCAATCTGTGTCTGTCCACAGCAATGTGAGATGGGACGGTTTGGATGGAGATTCACTCTGTGTCTGACCCCGGGAGTGTGTGACGGGACGGTGTGGAGGGAGATTCACTCTGTGTCTGACCCCGAGCTTTTGTGATGGGACGGTGAGGAGGGAGATTCAATCTCTGTCTGACCCCGGGAACGTGTGATGGGACGGTTGGATTGAGATTTACTCTGTATCTGACCCCGAGAGTGTATGTTGGGACTGTTAGGATGGAGATTCACTCTGCGTCTGACCCCGGGACCCTGTGATGGGACGGTTTGGATGGAGATTAACTCTGTGTCAGACCCCGGGAGTGTGTGAAGGGACGGTGAGGAGTGAGTTTCACTCTGTTTCACACCCCGGGAGTTTGTGGTGGATAGGTGTGGATGCAGATTCACTCTAAGTCTGACCCCGGGAATTTGTGATGGGACGGTGAAGAGGGAGATTCACTCTGTGTCTGAGCCCGGGCTTTTGTGATGGGACGGTGAAGAGGGAGATTCACTCTGTGTCTGACCCCGGAAGTTTGTGATCGGACGGTGTGGATGGAGATTCACTCTGTGTCTGACCCCGGGAGTGTGTGATGGGACGGTGAGGAGGGAGATTCACTCTGTGTCTGTCCCCGGGAACGTGTGATGGGACGGCTTGGATGCAGATTCACTCTGTGTCTGACCCCGGGAGTGTGTGATGGGACCGTGAGTAGTGAGATTTACTCTTTGTCTGACCCCGTGAGTTTGTCATGGAAAGGTGTGGATGCAGATTCTCTCTATGTCTGACCCCTGGAATTTTTGATGGGATGGTGTGTAAGGATATTCACTCTGTGTCTGACCCCGGGCAATGTGTGATGGACTGTTTGGATGCAGGTTCACTCAGTGTCTGACCCAGGTCTTTTGTGATGGGACGGTGTTGAGGGAGATTCACTCTGTGTCAGACACCGGAAGTTTGTGATGGGACGGTGTGGATGGAGATTCACTCTGTGTCTGACCCAGGGAGTGTGTGATGGGACGGTGAGGAGGGAGATTCACTCTGTTTCACACCCCGGGAGATTGTGATGGATAGGTGTGGATGCAGATTCACTCTAAGTCTGACCCCGGGAATTTGTGATGGGACGGTGAAGAGGGAGATTCACTCTGTGTCTGACCCCGGGCTTTTGTGATGGGACGGTGAGGAGGGAGATTTTCTCTTTGTCTGTCCCCGGGAGTTTGTCATGGAAAGGTGTGGATGCAGATTCTCTCTAGGTCTGACCCCTGGAATTTGTGATGGGATGGTGTGGAAGGAGATTCGCTCATGTTTCTAACCCCGGCAATGTGTGATGGGACGGTTTGGATGGAGGTTCACTCAGTGTCTGACCCAGGTCTTTTGTGATGGGACGGTGTTGTGGGAGATTTACTCTGTGTCAGACACCGGAAGTTTGTGATGGGTCGGTTTGGATGGAGATTCACTCTGTGGCTGACCCCGGGCTTTTGTGATGGGACGGTGAAGCGGGAGATTCACTCTGTGTCTGACCCCGGGAACGTGTGATGGAACGGTTTGGATGCTGGTTCACTCTGAGTCTGATCCAGGGAGTGTGTGATGGGTCGGTGAAGAGGGAGATTCACTTTGTGTCTGACCCCGGGAACGTGTGATGGGACGGTTGGATGGAGATTCTCTCTGTGTCTGACACCTGGCTTTTGTGATGGGACGGTGAGGAGGGCGATTCACTCTGTGTCTGACCCCGGGCTTTTGTGATGGGACGGTGAGGAGGGAGATTCACTCTCTGTCTGACCCCGGGAACGTGTGATGGTACGGTTGGATGGAGATTCTCTCTGTGTCTGACACCTGGCTTTTTGATGTGTCGGTGAGGAGGGCGATTCACTCTGTGTCTGACCCCGAGAGTGTATGTTGGGACTGTGAGGATGGAGATTCACTCTGCGTCTGACCCCGGGATTTTGTGATGGGACGGTGAGGAGGGAGATTCACTCTGTGTCTGACCCCGGGAGTGTGTGATGGAAAGGTGTGGAGGGAGGTTCACTTTGTGTATGACCCCTGGAATTTTTGATGGGATGGTGTGGAAGGAAATTCACTCTGTGTCTGACCCCGGGCAATGTGTGATGGGACGGTGTGGATGGAGATTCTCTCTGTGTCTGACCCCGGGCTTTTGTGATGGGACGGTGAGGAGGGAGATTCACTCTGTGTCTGAGCCCGGGCTTTTGTGATGGGACGGTGAAGAGGGAGATTCACTCTGTGTCTGACCCCGGAAGTTTGTGATCGGACGGTGTGGATGGAGATTCACTCTGTGTCTGACCCCGGGAGTGTGTGATGGGACGGTGAGGAGGGAGATTCACTCTGTGTCTGTCCCCGGGAACGTGTGATGGGACGGTTTGGATGCAGATTCACTCTGTGTCTGACCCCGGGAGTGTGTGATGGGACCGTGAGGAGTGAGATTTACTCTTTGTCTGACCCCGTGAGTTTGTCATGGAAAGGTGTGGATGCAGATTCTCTCTATGTCTGACCCCTGGAATTTTTGATGGGATGGTGTGTAAGGATATTCACTCTGTGTCTGACCCCGGGCAATGTGTGATGGACTGTTTGGATGCAGGTTCACTCAGTGTCTGACCCAGGTCTTTTGTGATGGGACGGTGTTGAGGGAGATTCACTCTGTGTCAGACACCGGAAGTTTGTGATGGGACGGTGTGGATGGAGATTCACTCTGTGTCTGACCCAGGGAGTGTGTGATGGGACGGTGAGGAGGTAGATTCACTCTGTTTCACACCCCGGGAGATTGTGATGGATAGGTGTGGATGCAGATTCACTCTAAGTCTGACCCCGGGAATTTGTGATGGGACGGTGAAGAGGGAGATTCACTCTGTGTCTGACCCCGGGCTTTTGTGATGGGACGGTGAGGAGGGAGATTTTCTCTTTGTCTGTCCCCGGGAGTTTGTCATGGAAAGGTGTGGATGCAGATTCTCTCTAGGTCTGACCCCTGGAATTTGTGATGGGATGGTGTGGAAGGAGATTCGCTCATGTTTCTAACCCCGGCAATATGTGATGGGACGGTTTGGATGGAGGTTCACTCAGTGTCTGACCAGGTCTTTTGTGATGGGACGGTGTTGTGGGAGATTTACTCTGTGTCAGACACCGGAAGTTTGTGATGGGTCGGTTTGGATGGAGATTCACTCTGTGGCTGACCCCGGGCTTTTGTGATGGGACGGTGAAGCGGGAGATTCACTCTGTGTCTGACCCCGGGAACGTGTGATGGAACGGTTTGGATGCTGGTTCACTCTGAGTCTGATCCAGGGAGTGTGTGATGGGACGGTGAAGAGGGAGATTCACTTTGTGTCTGACCCCGGGAACGTGTGATGGGACGGTTGGATGGAGATTCTCTCTGTGTCTGACACCTGGCTTTTGTGATGGGACGGTGAGGAGGGCGATTCACTCTGTGTCTGACCCCGGGCTTTTGTGATGGGACGGTGAGGAGGGAGATTCACTCTCTGTCTGACCCCGGGAACGTGTGATGGTACGGTTGGATGGAGATTCTCTCTGTGTCTGACACCTGGCTTTTTGATGTGTCGGTGAGGAGGGCGATTCACTCTGTGTCTGACCCCGAGAGTGTATGTTGGGACTGTGAGGATGGAGATTCACTCTGCGTCTGACCCCGGGATTTTGTGATGGGACGGTGAGGAGGGAGATTCACTCTGTGTCTGACCCCGGGAGTGTGTGATGGAAAGGTGTGGAGGGAGGTTCACTTTGTGTATGACCCCTGGAATTTTTGATGGGATGGTGTGGAAGGAAATTCACTCTGTGTCTGACCCCGGGCAATGTGTGATGGGACGGTGTGGATGGAGATTCTCTCTGTGTCTGACCCCGGGCTTTTGTGATGGGACGGTGAGGAGGGAGATTCAATCTGTTTCTGACCGCGGGAACGTGTGATGGGACGGTTGGATGGAGATTCACTTTGTGTCTGACCCCTGGCTTTTGTGATGGGACGATGTGGAGGGAGATTCAATCTGTTTCTGACCCCGGGATCGTGTGATGAAACGGTTTGGATGGAGGTTCACTCTGAGTCTGAACCCGGGAGTGTGTGATGGGACGGTGAATAGGGAGATTCACCCTGTCTCTGACCCCGGAAGTTTGTGATAGGACGGTGAGGGGGGAGATTCACTCTGTGTCTGACTCCGGGGACGTGTGATGGGACGGTTTGGATGCAGATTCACTCTGTGTCTGACCCCGGGAGTGTGTGATGGGACCGTGAGGAGGGAGATTTACTCTTTGTCTGACCCCGGGAGTTTGTCATGGAAAGGTGTGGATGCAGATTCTCTCTATGTCTGAGCCCTGGAATTTTTGATGGGATGGTGTGGAAGGAGATTCACTCTGTGTCTGACCCCGGGCAATGTGTGATGGGACTGTTTGGATGCAGGTTCACTTAGTGTCTGACCCAGGGCTTTTGTGACGGGACGGTGTGGAGGGAGATTCACTCTGTGTCTGACCCCGGGCTTTTGTGATGGGACGGTGAGGAGGGAGATTCAATCTCTGTCTGACCCCGGGAACGTGTGATGGGACGGTTGGATTGAGATTTACTCTGTATCTGACCCCGAGAGTCTATGTTGGGACTGTTAGGATGGAGATTCACTCTGCGTCTGACCCAGGGACCCTGTGATGGGACGGTTTGGATGGAGACTAACTCTGCGTCAGACCCCGGGAGTCTGTGATGGGACGGTGAGGAGGGAGTTTCACTCTGTTTCACACCCCGGGAGTTTGTGATGGATAGGTGTGGATGCAGATTCACTCTAAGTCTGACCCCGGGAATTTGTGATGGGACGGTGAAGAGGGAGATTCACTCTGTGTCTGAGCCCGGGCTTTTGTGATGGGACGGTGAAGAGGGAGATTCACTCTGTGTCAGACACCGGAAGTTTGTGATGGGACGGTGTGGATGGAGATTCACTCTGTGTCTGACCCCGGGAGTGTGTGATGGGACGGTGAGGAGGGAGTTTCACTCTGTTTCACACCCCGGGAGTTTGTGATGGATAGGTTTGGATGCAGATTCACTCTAAGTCTGATCCCGGGAATTTGTGATGGGACGGTGAAGAGGGAGATTCACTCTGTGTCTGACCCCGGGCTTTTGTGATGGGACGGTAAGAAGGGAGATTTACTCTTTGTCTTTCCCCGGGAGTTTGTCAAGGAAAGGTGTGGATGCAGATTCTCTCTATGTCTGACCCCTGGAATTTGTGATGGGATGGTGTGGAAGGAGATTCACTCATGTTTCTGACCCCGGCAATGTGTGATGGGACGGTTTGGATGCAGGTTCACTCAGTGTCTGACCCAGGTCTTTTGTGATGGGACGGTGTTTTGGGAGATTTACTCTGTGTCAGACACCGGATGTTTGTGATGGGACGGTTTGGATGGAGATTCACTCTGTGGCTGACCCCGGGCTTTTGTGATGGGACGGTGAAGCGGGAGATTCACTCTGTGTCTGACCCCGGGAACGTGTGATGGAACGGTTTGGATGGTGGTTCACTCTGAGTCTGATCCAGGGAGTGTGTGATGGGACGGTGAAGAGGGAGATTCACTTTGTGTCTGACCCCGGGCTTTTGTGATGGGACGGTGAGGAGGGAGATTCACTCTCTGTCTGACCCCGGGAACGTGTGATGGGACGGTTTGGATGGAGATGCACTCTGTGGCTGACCCCGGGCTTTTGTGATGGGACGGTGAAGCGGGAGATTCACTCTGTGTCTGACCCCGGGAACGTGTGATGGAACGGTTTGGATGGTGGTTCACTCTGAGTCTGATCCAGGGATTGTGTGATGGGTCGGTGAAGAGGGAGATTCACTTTGTGTCTGACCCCGGGCTTTTGTGATGGGACGGTGAGGAGGGAGATTCACTCTGTGTCTGACCCCAGGAACGTGTGATGGGACGGTTGCATGGAGATTCTCTCTGTGTCTGACACCTGGCTTTTGTGATGGGACGGTGAGGAGGGCGATTCACTCTGTGTCTGACCCCGGGCTTTTGTGATGGGACGGTGAGGAGGGAGATTCACTCTCTGTCTGACCCCGGGAACGTGTGATGGTACGGTTGGATGGAGATTCTCTCTGTGTCTGACACCTGGCTTTTTGATGTGTCGGTGAGGAGGGCGATTCACTCTGTGTCTGACCCCGAGAGTGTATGTTGGGACTGTGAGGATGGAGATTCACTCTGCGTCTGACCCCGGGATTTTGTGATGGGACGGTGAGGAGGGAGATTCACTCTGTGTCTGACCCCGGGAGTGTGTGATGGAAAGGTGTGGAGGGAGGTTCACTTTGTGTATGACCCCTGGAATTTTTGATGGGATGGTGTGGAAGGAAATTCACTCTGTGTCTGACCCCGGGCAATGTGTGATGGGACGGTGTGGATGGAGATTCTCTCTGTGTCTGACCCCGGGCTTTTGTGATGGGACGGTGAGGAGGGAGATTCAATCTGTTTCTGACCGCGGGAACGTGTGATGGGACGGTTGGATGGAGATTCACTTTGTGTCTGACCCCTGGCTTTTGTGATGGGACGATGTGGAGGGAGATTCAATCTGTTTCTGACCCCGGGATCGTGTGATGAAACGGTTTGGATGGAGGTTCACTCTGAGTCTGAACCCGGGAGTGTGTGATGGGACGGTGAATAGGGAGATTCACCCTGTCTCTGACCCCGGAAGTTTGTGATAGGACGGTGAGGGGGGAGATTCACTCTGTGTCTGACACCGGGGACGTGTGATGGGACGGTTTGGATGCAGATTCACTCTGTGTCTGACCCCGGGAGTGTGTGATGGGACCGTGAGGAGGGAGATTTACTCTTTGTCTGACCCCGGGAGTTTGTCATGGAAAGGTGTGGATGCAGATTCTCTCTATGTCTGAGCCCTGGAATTTTTGATGGGATGGTGTGGAAGGAGATTCACTCTGTGTCTGACCCCGGGCAATGTGTGATGGGACTGTTTGGATGCAGGTTCACTTAGTGTCTGACCCAGGGCTTTTGTGACGGGACGGTGTGGAGGGAGATTCACTCTGTGTCTGACCCCGGGCTTTTGTGATGGGACGGTGAGGAGGGAGATTCAATCTCTGTCTGACCCCGGGAACGTGTGATGGGACGGTTGGATTGAGATTTACTCTGTATCTGACCCCGAGAGTGTATGTTGGGACTGTTAGGATGGAGATTCACTCTGCGTCTGACCCAGGGACCCTGTGATGGGACGGTTTGGATGGAGACTAACTCTGCGTCAGACCCCGGGAGTCTGTGATGGGACGGTGAGGAGGGAGTTTCACTCTGTTTCACACCCTGGGAGTTTGTGATGGATAGGTGTGGATGCAGATTCACTCTAAGTCTGACCCCGGGAATTTGTGATGGGACGGTGAAGAGGGAGATTCACTCTGTGTCTGAGCCCGGGCTTTTGTGATGGGACGGTGAAGAGGGAGATTCACTCTGTGTCAGACACCGGAAGTTTGTGATGGGACGGTGTGGATGGAGATTCACTCTGTGTCTGACCCCGGGAGTGTGTGATGGGACGGTGAGGAGGGAGTTTCACTCTGTTTCACACCCCGGGAGTTTGTGATGGATAGGTTTGGATGCAGATTCACTCTAAGTCTGATCCCGGGAATTTGTGATGGGACGGTGAAGAGGGAGATTCACTCTGTGTCTGACCCCGGGCTTTTGTGATGGGACGGTAAGAAGGGAGATTTACTCTTTGTCTTTCCCCGGGAGTTTGTCAAGGAAAGGTGTGGATGCAGATTCTCTCTATGTCTGACCCCTGGAATTTGTGATGGGATGGTGTGGAAGGAGATTCACTCATGTTTCTGACCCCGGCAATGTGTGATGGGACGGTTTGGATGCAGGTTCACTCAGTGTCTGACCCAGGTCTTTTGTGATGGGACGGTGTTTTGGGAGATTTACTCTGTGTCAGACACCGGAAGTTTGTGATGGGACGGTTTGGATGGAGATTCACTCTGTGGCTGACCCCGGGCTTTTGTGATGGGACGGTGAAGCGGGAGATTCACTCTGTGTCTGACCCCGGGAACGTGTGATGGAACGGTTTGGATGGTGGTTCACTCTGAGTCTGATCCAGGGAGTGTGTGATGGGACGGTGAAGAGGGAGATTCACTTTGTGTCTGACCCCGGGCTTTTGTGATGGGACGGTGAGGAGGGAGATTCACTCTCTGTCTGACCCCGGGAACGTGTGATGGGACGGTTTGGATGGAGATGCACTCTGTGGCTGACCCCGGGCTTTTGTGATGGGACGGTGAAGCGGGAGATTCACTCTGTGTCTGACCCCGGGAACGTGTGATGGAACGGTTTGGATGGTGGTTCACTCTGAGTCTGATCCAGGGATTGTGTGATGGGTCGGTGAAGAGGGAGATTCACTTTGTGTCTGACCCCGGGCTTTTGTGATGGGACGGTGAGGAGGGAGATTCACTCTGTGTCTGACCCCAGGAACGTGTGATGGGACGGTTGCATGGAGATTCTCTCTGTGTCTGACACCTGGCTTTTGTGATGGGACGGTGAGGAGGGCGATTCACTCTGTGTCTGACCCCGGGCTTTTGTGATGGGACGGTGAGGAGGGAGATTCACTCTCTGTCTGACCCCGGGAACGTGTGATGGTACGGTTGGATGGAGATTCTCTCTGTGTCTGACACCTGGCTTTTGTGATGGGTCGGTGAGGAGGGCGATTCACTCTGTGTCTGACCCCGAGAGTGTATGTTGGGGCTGTGAGGATGGAGATTCACTCTGCGTCTGACCCCGGGATTTTGTGATGGGACGGTGAGGAGGGAGATTCAATCTGTGTCTGACCACGGCAATGTGAGATGGGACGGTTTGGATGGAGATTCACTCTGTGTCTGACCCCGGGCTTTTGTGATGGGACGGTGAGGAGGGAGATTCAATCAGATTCTGACCGCGGGAACGTGTGATTGGACGGTTTGGATGGAGGTTCACTCCGAGTCTGACCCCGGGAGTGTGTGATGGGACGGTGAAGAGGGAGATTCGCTCTGTGTCTGACCCCGGGCTTTTGTGATGGGACGGTGAGGAGGGTAATTCACTCTCTGTCTGACCCCGGGAACTTGTGATGGAACGGTTTGGATGGAGGTTCACTCTGTGTCTGACCCCGGAAGTTTGTGATGGGACGGTGTGGCTGGAGATTCACTCTGTGTCTGACCCCGGGAGTGTGTGATAGGACGGTGAGGGGTGAGATTCACTCTGTGTCTGACTCCGGGGACGTGTGATGGGACGGTTTGGATGCAGATTCACTCTGTGTCTGTCCCCGGGAGTGTGTGATGGGACCGTGAGGAGGGAGATTTACTCTTTGTCTGACCCCGGGAGTTTGTCATGGAAAGGTGTGGATGCAGATTCTCTCTATGTCTGACCCCTGGAATTTTTGATGGGATGGTGTGGAAGGAGATTCACTCTGTGTCTGACCCCGGGCAATGTGTGATGGGACTGTTTGGATGCAGGTTCACTTAGTGTCTGACCCAGGGCTTTTGTGACGGGACTGTGTGGAGGGAGATTCACTCTGTGTCTGACCCCGGGCTTTTGTGATGGGACGGTGAGGAGGGAGATTCAATCTCTGTCTGACCCCGGGAACGTGTGATGGGACGGTTGGATTGAGATTTACTCTGTATCTGACCCCGAGAGTGTATGTTGGGACTGTTAGGATGGAGATTCACTCTGCGTCTGACCCCGGGACCCTGTGATGGGACGGTTTGGATGGAGATTAACACTGTGTCAGACCCCGGGAGTGTGTGAAGGGACGGTGAGGAGGGAGTTTCACTCTGTTTCACACCCCGGGAGTTTGTGATGGATAGGTGTGGATGCAGATTCACTCTAAGTCTGACCCCGGGAATTTGTGATGGGACGGTGAAGAGGGAGATTCACTCTGTGTCTGACCCCGGAAGTTTGTGATGGGACGGTGTGGATGGAGATTCACTCTGTGTCTGACCCCGGGAGTGTGTCATGGGACCGTGAGGAGTGAGATTTACTCTTTGTCTGACCCCGTGAGTTTGTCATGGAAAGGTGTGGATGCAGATTCTCTCTAAGTCTGACCCCGGGAATTTGTGATGGGACGGTGAAGAGGGAGATTCACTCTGTGTCTGACCCCGGGCTTTTGTGTTGGGACGGTGAGGAGGGAGATTTACTCTTTGTCTGTCCCCGGGAGTTTGTCATGGAAAGGTGTGGATGCAGATTCTCTCTATGTCTGACCCCTGGAATTTGTGATGGGATGGTGTGGAAGGAGATTCACTCATGTTTCTGACCCCGGCAATGTGTGATGGGACGGTTTGGATGCAGGTTCACTCAGTGTCTGACCCAGGTCTTTTGTGATGGGACTTTGTTTTGGGAGATTTACTCTGTGTCAGACACCGGAAGTTTGTGATGGGACGGTTTGGATGGAGATTCACTCTGTGGCTGACCCCGGGCTTTTGTGATGGGACGGTGAAGCGGGAGATTCACTCTGTGTCTGACCCCGGGAACGTGTGATGGTACGGTTTGGATGGTGGTTCACTCTGAGGCTGATCCAGGGAGTGTGTGATGGGACGGTGAAGAGGGAGATTCACTTTGTGTCTGACCCCGGGCTTTTGTGATGGGACGGTGAGGAGGGAGATTCACTCTCTGTCTGACCCCGGGAACGTGTGATGGGACGGTTGCATGGAGATTCTCTCTGTGTCTGACACCTGGCTTTTGTGATGGGACGGTGAGGAGGGCGATTCACTCTGTGTCTGACCCCGGGCTTTTGTGATGGGACGGTGAGGAGGGAGATTCACTCTCTGTCTGACCCCGGGAACGTGTGATTTTACGGTTGGATGGAGATTCTCTCTGTGTCTGACACCTGGCTTTTGTGATGGGTCGGTGAGGAGGGCGATTCACTCTGTGTCTGACCCCGAGAGTGTATGTTGGGACTGTGAGGATGGAGATTCACTCTGCGTCTGACCCCGGGATTTTGTGATGGGACGGTGAGGAGGGAGATTCAATCTGTGTCTGACCACGGCAATGTGAGATGGGACGGTTTGGATGGAGATTCACTCTGTGTCTGACCCCGGGCTTTTGTGATGGGACGGTGAGGAGGGAGATTCAATCAGTTTCTGACCGCGGGAACGTGTGATTGGACGGTTTGGATGGAGGTTCACTCCGAGTCTGACCCCGGGAGTGTGTGATGGGACGGTGAAGAGGGAGATTCGCTCTGTGTCTGACCCCGGGCTTTTGTGATGGGACGGTGAGGAGGGTGATTCACTCTCTGTCTGACCCCGGGAACTTGTGATGGAACGGTTTGGATGGAGATTCACTCTGTGTCTGACCCCGGAAGTTTGTGATGGGACGGTGTGGATGGAGATTCACTCTGTGTCTGACCCCGGGAGTGTGTGATAGGACGGTGAGGGGTGAGATTCACTCTGTGTCTGACTCCGGGGACGTGTGATGGGACGGTTTGGATGCAGATTCACTCTGTGTCTGACACCGGGAGTGTGTGATGGGACCGTGAGGAGGGAGATTTACTCTTTGTCTGACCCCGGGAGTTTGTCATGGAAAGGTGTGGATGCAGATTCTCTCTATGTCTGACCCCTGGAATTTTTAATGGGATGGTGTGGAAGGAGATTCACTCTGTGTCTGACCCCGGGCAATGTGTGATGGGACTGTTTGGATGCAGGTTCACTTAGTGTCTGACCCAGGGCTTTTGTGACGGGACGGTGTGGAGGGAGATTCACTCTGTGTCTGACCCCGGGCTTTTGTGATGGGACGGTGAGGAGGGAGATTCAATCTCTGTCTGACCCCGGGAACGTGTGATGGGACGGTTGGATTGAGATTTACTCTGTATCTGACCCCGAGAGTGTATGTTGGGACTGTTAGGATGGAGATTCACTCTGCGTCTGACCCCGGGACCCTGTGATGGGACGGTTTGGATGGAGATTAACTCTGTGTCAGACCCCGGGAGTGTGTGAAGGGACGGTGAGGAGGGAGTTTCACTCTGTTTCACACCCCGGGAGTTTGTGATGGATAGGTGTGGATGCAAATTCACTCTAAGTCTGACCCCGGGAATTTGTGATGGGACGGTGAAGAGGGAGATTCACTCTGTGTCTGAGCCCGGGCTTTTGTGATGGGACGGTGAAGAGGGAGATTCACTCTGTGTCTGACCCCGGAAGTTTGTGATGGGACGGTGTGGATGGAGATTCACTCTGTGTCTGACCCCGGGAGTGTGTGATGGGACCGTGAGGAGTGAGATTTACTCTTTGTCTGACCCCGTGAGTTTGTCATGGAAAGGTGTGGATGCAGATTCTCTCTATGTCTGACCCCTGGATTTTTGATGGGATGGTGTGTAAGGATATTCAGTCTGTGTCTGAACCCGGGCAATGTGTGATGGGACTGTTTGAAAGCAGGTTCACTCAGTGTCTGACCCAGGTCTTTTGTGATGGGACGGTGTTGAGGGAGATTCACTCTGTGTCAGACACCGGAAGTTTGTGATAGGACGGTGTGGATGGAGATTCACTCTGTGTCTGACCCCGGGAGTGTGTGATGGGTCGGTGAAGAGGGAGATTCACTTTGTGTCTGACCCCGGGCTTTTGTGATGGGACGGTGAGGAGGGAGTTTCACTCTGTTTCACACCCCGGGAGTTTGTGATGGATAGGTGTGGATGCAGATTCACTCTAAGTCTGACCCCGGGAATTTGTGATGGGACGGTGAAGAGGGAGATTCACTCTGTGTCTGAGCCCGGGCTTTTGTGATGGGACGGTGAAGAGGGAGATTCACTCTGTGTCAGACACCGGAAGTTTGTGATGGGACGGTGTGGATGGAGATTCACTCTGTGTCTGACCCCGGGAGTGTGTGATGGGACGGTGAGGAGGGAGTTTCACTCTGTTTCACACCCCGGGAGTTTGTGATGGATAGGTTTGGATGCAGATTCACTCTAAGTCTGATCCCGGGAATTTGTGATGGGACGGTGAAGAGGGAGATTCACTCTGTGTCTGACCCCGGGCTTTTGTGATGGGACGGTAAGAAGGGAGATTTACTCTTTGTCTTTCCCCGGGAGTTTGTCAAGGAAAGGTGTGGATGCAGATTCTCTCTATGTCTGACCCCTGGAATTTGTGATGGGATGGTGTGGAAGGAGATTCACTCATGTTTCTGACCCCGGCAATGTGTGATGGGACGGTTTGGATGCAGGTTCACTCAGTGTCTGACCCAGGTCTTTTGTGATGGGACGGTGTTTTGGGAGATTTACTCTGTGTCAGACACCGGAAGTTTGTGATGGGACGGTTTGGATGGAGATTCACTCTGTGGCTGACCCCGGGCTTTTGTGATGGGACGGTGAAGCGGGAGATTCACTCTGTGTCTGACCCCGGGAACGTGTGATGGAACGGTTTGGATGGTGGTTCACTCTGAGTCTGATCCAGGGAGTGTGTGATGGGACGGTGAAGAGGGAGATTCACTTTGTGTCTGACCCCGGGCTTTTGTGATGGGACGGTGAGGAGGGAGATTCACTCTCTGTCTGACCCCGGGAACGTGTGATGGGACGGTTTGGATGGAGATGCACTCTGTGGCTGACCCCGGGCTTTTGTGATGGGACGGTGAAGCGGGAGATTCACTCTGTGTCTGACCCCGGGAACGTGTGATGGAACGGTTTGGATGGTGGTTCACTCTGAGTCTGATCCAGGGATTGTGTGATGGGTCGGTGAAGAGGGAGATTCACTTTGTGTCTGACCCCGGGCTTTTGTGATGGGACGGTGAGGAGGGAGATTCACTCTGTTTCTGACCCCAGGAACGTGTGATGGGACGGTTGCATGGAGATTCTCTCTGTGTCTGACACCTGGCTTTTGTGATGGGACGGTGAGGAGGGCGATTCACTCTGTGTCTGACCCCGGGCTTTTGTGATGGGACGGTGAGGAGGGAGATTCACTCTCTGTCTGACCCCGGGAACGTGTGATGGTACGGTTGGATGGAGATTCTCTCTGTGTCTGACACCTGGCTTTTGTGATGGGTCGGTGAGGAGGGCGATTCACTCTGTGTCTGACCCCGAGAGTGTATGTTGGGGCTGTGAGGATGGAGATTCACTCTGCGTCTGACCCCGGGATTTTGTGATGGGACGGTGAGGAGGGAGATTCAATCTGTGTCTGACCACGGCAATGTGAGATGGGACGGTTTGGATGGAGATTCACTCTGTGTCTGACCCCGGGCTTTTGTGATGGGACGGTGAGGAGGGAGATTCAATCAGATTCTGACCGCGGGAACGTGTGATTGGACGGTTTGGATGGAGGTTCACTCCGAGTCTGACCCCGGGAGTGTGTGATGGGACGGTGAAGAGGGAGATTCGCTCTGTGTCTGACCCCGGGCTTTTGTGATGGGACGGTGAGGAGGGTGATTCACTCTCTGTCTGACCCCGGGAACTTGTGATGGAACGGTTTGGATGGAGGTTCACTCTGTGTCTGACCCCGGAAGTTTGTGATGGGACGGTGTGGCTGGAGATTCACTCTGTGTCTGACCCCGGGAGTGTGTGATAGGACGGTGAGGGGTGAGATTCACTCTGTGTCTGACTCCGGGGACGTGTGATGGGACGGTTTGGATGCAGATTCACTCTGTGTCTGTCCCCGGGAGTGTGTGATGGGACCGTGAGGAGGGAGATTTACTCTTTGTCTGACCCCGGGAGTTTGTCATGGAAAGGTGTGGATGCAGATTCTCTCTATGTCTGACCCCTGGAATTTTTGATGGGATGGTGTGGAAGGAGATTCACTCTGTGTCTGACCCCGGGCAATGTGTGATGGGACTGTTTGGATGCAGGTTCACTTAGTGTCTGACCCAGGGCTTTTGTGACGGGACGGTGTGGAGGGAGATTCACTCTGTGTCTGACCCCGGGCTTTTGTGATGGGACGGTGAGGAGGGAGATTCAATCTCTGTCTGACCCCGGGAACGTGTGATGGGACGGTTGGATTGAGATTTACTCTGTATCTGACCCCGAGAGTGTATGTTGGGACTGTTAGGATGGAGATTCACTCTGCGTCTGACCCCGGGACACTGTGATGGGACGGTTTGGATGGAGATTAACACTGTGTCAGACCCCGGGAGTGTGTGAAGGGACGGTGAGGAGGGAGTTTCACTCTGTTTCACACCCCGGGAGTTTGTGATGGATAGGTGTGGATGCAGATTCACTCTAAGTCTGACCCCGGGAATTTGTGATGGGACGGTGAAGAGGGAGATTCACTCTGTGTCTGACCCCGGAAGTTTGTGATGGGACGGTGTGGATGGAGATTCACTCTGTGTCTGACCCCGGGAGTGTGTCATGGGACCGTGAGGAGTGAGATTTACTCTTTGTCTGACCCCGTGAGTTTGTCATGGAAAGGTGTGGATGCAGATTCTCTCTAAGTCTGACCCCGGGAATTTGTGATGGGACGGTGAAGAGGGAGATTCACTCTGTGTCTGACCCCGGGCTTTTGTGTTGGGACGGTGAGGAGGGAGATTTACTCTTTGTCTGTCCCCGGGAGTTTGTCATGGAAAGGTGTGGATGCAGATTCTCTCTATGTCTGACCCCTGGAATTTGTGATGGGATGGTGTGGAAGGAGATTCACTCATGTTTCTGACCCCGGCAATGTGTGATGGGACGGTTTGGATGCAGGTTCACTCAGTGTCTGACCCAGGTCTTTTGTGATGGGACTTTGTTTTGGGAGATTTACTCTGTGTCAGACACCGGAAGTTTGTGATGGGACGGTTTGGATGGAGATTCACTCTGTGGCTGACCCCGGGCTTTTGTGATGGGACGGTGAAGCGGGAGATTCACTCTGTGTCTGACCCCGGGAACGTGTGATAGTACGGTTTGGATGGTGGTTCACTCTGAGGCTGATCCAGGGAGTGTGTGATGGGACGGTGAAGAGGGAGATTCACTTTGTGTCTGACCCCGGGCTTTTGTGATGGGACGGTGAGGAGGGAGATTCACTCTCTGTCTGACCCCGGGAACGTGTGATGGGACGGTTGCATGGAGATTCTCTCTGTGTCTGACACCTGGCTTTTGTGATGGGACGGTGAGGAGGGCGATTCACTCTGTGTCTGACCCCGGGCTTTTGTGATGGGACGGTGAGGAGGGAGATTCACTCTCTGTCTGACCCCGGGAACGTGTGATTTTACGGTTGGATGGAGATTCTCTCTGTGTCTGACACCTGGCTTTTGTGATGGGTCGGTGAGGAGGGCGATTCACTCTGTGTCTGACCCCGAGAGTGTATGTTGGGACTGTGAGGATGGAGATTCACTCTGCGTCTGACCCCGGGATTTTGTGATGGGACGGTGAGGAGGGAGATTCAATCTGTGTCTGACCACGGCAATGTGAGATGGGACGGTTTGGATGGAGATTCACTCTGTGTCTGACCCCGGGCTTTTGTGATGGGACGGTGAGGAGGGAGATTCAATCAGTTTCTGACCCCGGGAACTTGTGATGGAACGGTTTGGATGGAGATTCACTCTGTGTCTGACCCCGGAAGTTTGTGATGGGACTGTGTGGATGGAGATTCACTCTGTGTCTGACCCCGGGAGTGTGTGATAGGACGGTGAGGGGTGAGATTCACTCTGTGTCTGACTCCGGGGACGTGTGATGGGACGGTTTGGATGCAGATTCACTCTGTGTCTGACACCGGGAGTGTGTGATGGGACCGTGAGGAGGGAGATTTACTCTTTGTCTGACCCCGGGAGTTTGTCATGGAAAGGTGTGGATGCAGATTCTCTCTATGTCTGACCCCTGGAATTTTTAATGGGATGGTGTGGAAGGAGATTCACTCTGTGTCTGACCCCGGGCAATGTGTGATGGGACTGTTTGGATGCAGGTTCACTTAGTGTCTGACCCAGGGCTTTTGTGACGGGACGGTGTGGAGGGAGATTCACTCTGTGTCTGACCCCGGGCTTTTGTGATGGGACGGTGAGGAGGGAGATTCAATCTCTGTCTGACCCCGGGAACGTGTGATGGGACGGTTGGATTGAGATTTACTCTGTATCTGACCCCGAGAGTGTATGTTGGGACTGTTAGGATGGAGATTCACTCTGCGTCTGACCCCGGGACCCTGTGATGGGACGGTTTGGATGGAGATTAACTCTGTGTCAGACCCCGGGAGTGTGTGAAGGGACGGTGAGGAGGGAGTTTCACTCTGTTTCACACCCCGGGAGTTTGTGATGGATAGGTGTGGATGCAGATTCACTCTAAGTCTGACCCCGGGAATTTGTGATGGGACGGTGAAGAGGGAGATTCACTCTGTGTCTGAGCCCGGGCTTTTGTGATGGGACGGTGAAGAGGGAGATTCACTCTGTGTCTGACCCCGGAAGTTTGTGATGGGACGGTGTGGATGGAGATTCACTCTGTGTCTGACCCCGGGAGTGTGTGATGGGACCGTGAGGAGTGAGATTTACTCTTTGTCTGACCCCGTGAGTTTGTCATGGAAAGGTGTGGATGCAGATTCTCTCTATGTCTGACCCCTGGATTTTTGATGGGATGGTGTGTAAGGATATTCAGTCTGTGTCTGAACCCGGGCAATGTGTGATGGGACTGTTTGAAAGCAGGTTCACTCAGTGTCTGACCCAGGTCTTTTGTGATGGGACGGTGTTGAGGGAGATTCACTCTGTGTCAGACACCGGAAGTTTGTGATAGGACGGTGTGGATGGAGATTCACTCTGTGTCTGACCCCGGGAGTGTGTGATGGGACGGTGAGGAGGGAGTTTCACTCTGTTTCACACACCGGGAGTTTGTGATGGATAGGTGTGGATGCAGATTCACTCTAAGTCTGACCCCGGGAATTTGTGATGGGACGGTGAAGAGGGAGATTCACTCTGTGTCTGAGCCCGGGCTTTTGTGATGGGAGGGTGAGGAGGGAGATTTACTCTTTGTCTGTCCCCGGGAGTTTGTGATGGAAAGGTGTGGATGCAGATTCACTCTATGTCTGACCACTGGAATTTGTGATGGGATGATGTGGAAGGAGATTCACTCTGTGTCTGACCACGGCATTGTGTGATGGGACGGTTTAGATGGAGGTTCACTCAGTGTCTGACCCCAGGCTTTTGTGATGGGTTTGTGTGGAGGGAGATTCACTCTGTGTCTGACCCCGGGAACGTGTGATGGTACGGTTGGATGGAGATTCACTCTGTGTCTGACCCCGGGTTTTTGTGATGGAACGGTGAAGAGGGAGATTCACTCTGTGTCTGACCCCGGGCTTTTGTGATGGGACGGTGAGGAGGGAGATTCAATATCTGTCTGACCCCGGGCTTTTGTGATGGGACGGTGTGGAGGGAGATTCACTCTGTGTCTGACCCCTTGAGTTTGTGATGGGCCGGTGTGTATGGAGATTCACTTTGTGTCTGACCCAGGGTTTTTGTGATGGGCCGGTGTTAATGGAGATTCACCTTGTGTCTGACCCCGCCAGTGTGTGATGGGACGTTGATGAGGGAGATTCACTCTGTGTCTGACCCAGGGAATGTGTGATGGGACGGTTTGGAAACAGATTCACTCTGTGTCTGACCCCGGGCTTCTGTGATGGGACGGTGAGGAGGGAGATTCAATATCTGTCTGACCCCGGGCTTTTGTGTTGGGACGGTGTGGAGGGAGATTCACTCTGTGTCTGACCCCGGGCTTTTGTGATGGGACGGTGAGTAGGGAGATTCACACAGTGTCTGACCCCGTGAGTTCGTGATGGGCCGGTGTGGATGGAGATTCCCTCTGTGTCTGACCCCGGGAGTGTGTGATGGGACGGTGTGTTTGGAAATTCACTCTGTGTCTGACCCCGGGAGTGTGTGATGGGTCGGTGAGGAGGGAGATTCACTCTGTGTCTGACCACGGGAACGTGTGATGGGACGGATTGGATGCAGATTCACTCTGTGCCTGACCACAGCATTGTGTGATGGGACGGTTTAGATGGAGGTTCACTCAGTGTCTGACCCCAGGCTTTTGTGATGGGTTTGTGTGGAGGGAGATTCACTCTGTGTCTGACCCCGGGAACGTGTGATGGTACGGTTGGATGGAGATTCTCTCTGTGTCTGACACCTGGCTTTTGTGATGGGTCGGTGAGGAGGGCGATTCACTCTGTGTCTGACCCCGAGAGTGTATGTTGGGACTGTGAGGATGGAGATTCACTCTGCGTCTGACCCCGGGATTTTGTGATGGGACGGTGAGGAGGGAGATTCAATCTGTGTCTGACCACGGCAATGTGAGATGGGACGGTTTGGATGGAGATTCACTCTGTGTCTGACCCCGGGCTTTTGTGATGGGACGGTGAGGAGGGAGATTCAATCAGTTTCTGACCGCGGGAACGTGTGATGGGACGGTTTGGATGGAGGTTCACTCCGAGTCTGACCCTTGGAGTGTGTGATGGGACGGTGAAGAGGGAGATTCACTCTGTGTCTGACCCCGGGCTTTTGTGATGGGACGGTGAGGAGGGTGATTCACTCTCTGTCTGACCCCGGGAACTTGAGATGGAACGGTTTGGATGGAGGTTCACTCTGTGTCTGACCCCGGAAGTTTGTGATGGGAGGGTGTGGATGGAGATTCACTCTGTGTCTGACCCCGGGAGTGTGTGATAGGACGGTGAGGGGTGAGATTCACTCTGTGTCTGACTCCGGGGACGTGTGATGGGACGGTTTGGATGCAGATTCACTCTGTGTCTGACCCCGGGAGTGTGTGATGGGACCGTGAGGAGGGAGATTTACTCTTTGTCTGACCCAGGGAGTTTGTCATGGAAAGGTGTTGATGCAGATTCTCTCTATGTCTGACCCCGGGAGTGTGTGATAGGACGGTGAGGGGTGAGATTCACTCTGTGTCTGACTCCGGGGACGTGTGATGGGACGGTTTGGATGCAGATTCACTCTGTGTCTGACCCCGGGAGTGTGTGATGGGACCGTGAGGAGGGAGATTTACTCTTTGTCTGACCCAGGGAGTTTGTCATGGAAAGGTGTGGATGCAGATTCTCTCTATGTCTGACCCCTGGAATTTTTGATGGGATGGTGTGGAAGGAGATTCACTCTATGTCTGATCCCGGGCAATGTGTGATGGGACGGTGTGGATGCAGGTTCACTCAGTGTCTGACCCAGGGCTTTTGTGATGGGACGGTGTGGAGGGAGATTCACTCTGTGTCTGACCCCGGGCTTTTGTGATGGGACGGTGAGGAGGGAGATTCACTCTCTGTCTGACCCCGGCAATGTGTGATGGGACGGTTTGGATGGAGGTTCACTCAGTGTCTGACCCCGGGAGTTTAAAAGATGTGACGGTGTGGATGGAGATTCACTCTGTGTATTACCCCGGGAATGTGTGATGGGACGGTTTGGATGGAGATTCACTCTGTGACTGACCCCGGGCTTTTGTGATGGGACGGTGAAGAGGGAGATTCACTCTGTGTCTGACCCCGGGATCGTGTGATGGAACGGTTTGGATGGAGGTTCACTCTGAGTCTGAACCCGGGAGTGTGTGATGGGACGGTGAATAGGGAGATTCACTCTGTGTCTGACCCCGGGAACGTGTGATGGTACGGTTTGGATGGTGGTTCACTCTGAGGCTGATCCAGGGAGCGTGTGATGGGACGGTTGGATGGAGATTCTCTCTGTGTCTGACACCTGGCTTTTGTGATGGGTCGGTGAGGAGGGCGATTCACTCTGTGTCTGACCCCGAGAGTGTATGTTGGGACTGTGAGGATGGAGATTCACTCTGCGTCTGACCCCGGGATTTTGTGATGGGACGGTGAGGAGGGAGATTCAATCTGTGTCTGACCACGGCAATGTGAGATGGGACGGTTTGGATGGAGATTCACTCTGTGTCTGACCCCGGGCTTTTGTGATGGGACGGTGAGGAGGGAGATTCAATCAGTTTCTGACCGCGGGAACGTGTGATGGGACGGTTTGGATGGAGGTTCACTCCGAGTCTGACCCTTGGAGTGTGTGATGGGACGGTGAAGAGGGAGATTCACTCTGTGTCTGACCCCGGGCTTTTGTGATGGGACGGTGAGGAGGGTGATTCACTCTCTGTCTGACCCCGGGAACTTGAGATGGAACGGTTTGGATGGAGGTTCACTCTGTGTCTGACCCCGGAAGTTTGTGATGGGAGGGTGTGGATGGAGATTCACTCTGTGTCTGACCCCGGGAGTGTGTGATAGGACGGTGAGGGGTGAGATTCACTCTGTGTCTGACTCCGGGGACGTGTGATGGGACGGTTTGGATGCAGATTCACTCTGTGTCTGACCCCGGGAGTGTGTGATGGGACCGTGAGGAGGGAGATTTACTCTTTGTCTGACCCAGGGAGTTTGTCATGGAAAGGTGTGGATGCAGATTCTCTCTATGTCTGACCCCGGGAGTGTGTGATAGGACGGTGAGGGGTGAGATTCACTCTGTGTCTGACTCCGGGGACGTGTGATGGGACGGTTTGGATGCAGATTCACTCTGTGTCTGACCCCGGGAGTGTGTGATGGGACCGTGAGGAGGGAGATTTACTCTTTGTCTGACCCAGGGAGTTTGTCATGGAAAGGTGTGGATGCAGATTCTCTCTATGTCTGACCCCTGGAATTTTTGATGGGATGGTGTGGAAGGAGATTCACTCTATGTCTGATCCCGGGCAATGTGTGATGGGACGGTGTGGATGCAGGTTCACTCAGTGTCTGACCCAGGGCTTTTGTGATGGGACGGTGTGGAGGGAGATTCACTCTGTGTCTGACCCCGGGCTTTTGTGATGGGACGGTGAGGAGGGAGATTCACTCTCTGTCTGACCCCGGCAATGTGTGATGGGACGGTTTGGATGGAGGTTCACTCAGTGTCTGACCCCGGGAGTTTAAAAGATGTGACGGTGTGGATGGAGATTCACTCTGTGTATTACCCCGGGAATGTGTGATGGGACGGTTTGGATGGAGATTCACTCTGTGACTGACCCCGGGCTTTTGTGATGGGACGGTGAAGAGGGAGATTCACTCTGTGTCTGACCCCGGGATCGTGTGATGGAACGGTTTGGATGGAGGTTCACTCTGAGTCTGAACCCGGGAGTGTGTGATGGGACGGTGAATAGGGAGATTCACTCTGTGTCTGACGCCGGGCTTTTGTGATGGGACGGTGAGGAGGGAGATTCACTCTGTGTCTGACCCCGGAAGTTTGTGATGGGACGGTGTGGATGGAGATTCACTCTGTGTTTGACCCCGGGAGTGTGTGATAGGACGGTGAGGAGGGAGATTCACTCTGTGTCTGACCCCGGGAGTGTGTGATGGGACCGTGAGGAGTGAGATTTACTCTTTGTCTGACCCCGTGAGTTTGTCATGGAAAGGTGTGGATGCAGATTCTCTCTTTGTCTGACCGCTTGAATTTGTGATGGAACGGTGTGGAAGGAGATTCACTCTGTGTCTGACCCCGGGAGTGTGTGATAGGACGGTGAGGAGGGAAATTCACTCTTTGTCTGACCCCGGGAGTTTGTCATGGAAAGGTGTGGATGCAGATTCTCTCTATGTCTGACCCCTGGAATTTTGTGATGGGACGGTGAGGAGGGAGATTCAATCTCTGTCTGACCCCGGGAACGTGTGATGGGACGGTTGGATTGAGATTTACTCTGTATCTGACCTCGAGAGTGTATGTTGGGACTGTTAGGATGGAGATTCACTCTGTGTCTGACCCCGAGAGTGTGTGATGGGACCGTGAGGAGTGAGATTTACTCTTTGTCTGACCCCGTGAGTTTGTCATGGAAAGGTGTGGATGCAGATTCTCTCTATGTCTGACCCCTTGAATTTGTGATGGAACGGTGTGGAAGGAGATTCACTCTGTATCTGACCCCGGGAGTGTGTGATAGGACGGTGAGGAGGGAGGTTCACTTTGTGTCTGACCCCTGGAATTTTTGATGGGATGGTGTGGAAGGAGATTCAATCTGTTTCTGACCGCGGGAACGTGTGATGGGACGGTTGGATGGAGATTCACTTTGTGTCTGACCCCTGGCTTTTGTGATGGGACGATGTGGAGGGAGATTCAATCTGTTTCTGACCGCGGGAACGTGTGATGGGACGGTTTGGATGGAGGTTCACTCGGAGTCTGACCCCGGGAGTGTGTGATGGGACGGTGAAGAGGGAGATTCACTCTGTGTCTGACCCCGGGCTTTTGTGATGGGACGGTGAGGAGGGTGATTCACTCTCTGTCTGACCCCGGGAACGTGTGATGGAACGGTTTGGATGGAGGTTCACTCTGTGTCTGACCCCGGAAGTTTGTGATGGGACGGTGTGGATGGAGATTCACTCTGTGTCTGACCCCGCGAGTGTGTGATAGGACGGTGAGGGGGGAGATTCACTCTGTGTCTGACTCCGTGGACGTGTGATGGGACGGTTTGGATGCAGATTCACTCTGTGTCTGACGGCGGGAGTGTGTGATGGGACCGTGAGGAGGGAGATTTACTCTTTGTCTGACCCCGGGAGTTTGTCATGGAAAGGTGTGGATGCAGATTCTCTCTATGTCTGACCCCTTGAATTTTTGATGGGACGGTGTGGATGGAGATTCACTCTGTGTCTGACCCCGGGAACGTGTGATGGGACGGTTTGGATGCAGATTCACTCTGTGTCTGACCCCGGGAGTGTGTGATGGGACCGTGAGGAGGGAGATTTACTCTTTGTCTGACCCCGTGAGTTTGTCATGGAAAGGTGTGGATGCAGATTCTCTCTTTGTCTGACCCCTTGAATTTGTGATGGAACGGTGTGGAAGGAGATTCACTCTGTGTCTGACCCCGGGAGTGTGTGATAGGACGGTGAGGAGGGAAATTCACTCTTTGTCTGACCCCGGGAGTTTGTCATGGAAAGGTGTGGATGCAGATTCTCTCTATGTCTGACCCCTGGAATTTTGTGATGGGACGGTGAGGAGGGAGATTCAATCTCTGTCTGACCCCGGGAACGTGTGATGGGACGGTTGGATTGAGATTTACTCTGTATCTGACCCCGAGAGTGTATGTTGGGACTGTTAGGATGGAGATTCACTCTGTGTCTGACCCCGGGAGTGTGTGATGGGACCGTGAGGAGTGAGATTTACTCTTTGTCTGACCCCGTGAGTTTGTCATGGAAAGGTGTGGATGCAGATTCTCTCTATGTCTGACCCCTTGAATTTGTGATGGAACGGTGTGGAAGGAGATTCACTCTGTGTCTGACCCCGGGAGTGTGTGATAGGACGGTGAGGAGGGAGATTCACTCTTTGTCTGACCCCGGGAGATTGTAATGGAAAGGTGTGGAGGGAGGTTCACTTTGTGTCTGACCCCTGGAATTTTTGATGGGATGGTGTGGAAGGAGATTCAATCTGTTTCTGACCGCGGGAACGTGTGATGGGACGGTTGGATGGAGATTCACTTTGTGTCTGACCCCTGGCTTTTGTGATGGGACGATGTGGAGGGAGATTCAATCTGTTTCTGACCGCGGGAACGTGTGATGGGACGGTTTGGATGGAGGTTCACTCGGAGTCTGACCCCGGGAGTGTGTGATGGGACGGTGAAGAGGGAGATTCACTCTGTGTCTGACCCCGGGCTTTTGTGATGGGACGGTGAGGAGGGTGATTCACTCTCTGTCTGACCCCGGGAACGTGTGATGGAACGGTTTGGATGGAGGTTCACTCTGTGTCTGACCCCGGAAGTTTGTGATGGGACGGTGTGGATGGAGATTCACTCTGTGTCTGACCCCGCGAGTGTGTGATAGGACGGTGAGGGGGGAGATTCACTCTGTGTCTGACTCCGTGGACGTGTGATGGGACGGTTTGGATGCAGATTCACTCTGTGTCTGACCCCGGGAGTTTGTCATGGAAAGGTTTGGATGCAGATTCTCTCTATGTCTGACCCCTGGAATTTTGTGATGGGACGGTGAGGAGGGAGATTCAATCTCTGTCTGACCCCGGGAACGTGTGATGGGACGGTTGGATTGAGATTTACTCTGTATCTGACCCCGAGAGTGTATGTTGGGACTGTTAGGATGGAGATTCAATCTGTGTCTGACCCCGGGAGTGTGTGATGGGACCGTGAGGAGTGAGATTTACTCTTTGTCTGACCCCGTGAGTTTGTCATGGAAAGGTGTTGATGCAGATTCTCTCTATGTCTGACCCCTTGAATTTGTGATGGAACGGTGTGGAAGGAGATTCACTCTGTGTCTGACCCCGGGAGTTTGTGATGGGACGGTGTGGAAGGAGATTCACTCTGTGTCTGACCCCGGGAGTGTGTGATAGGACGGTGAGGAGGGAGATTCACTCTTTGTCTGACCCCGGGAGATTGTAATGGAAAGGTGTGGAGGGAGGTTCACTTTGTGTCTGACCCCTGGAATTTTTGATGGGATGGTGTGGAAGGAGATTCAATCTGTTTCTGACCGCGGGAACGTGTGATGGGACGGTTGGATGGAGATTCACTTTGTGTCTGACCCCTGGCTTTTGTGATGGGACGATGTGGAGGGAGATTCAATCTGTTTCTGACCGCGGGAACGTGTGATGGGACGGTTTGGATGGAGGTTCACTCCGAGTCTGACCCCGGGAGTGTGTGATGGGACGGTGAAGAGGGAGATTCGCTCTGTGTCTGACCCCGAGCTTTTGTGATGGGACGGTGAGGAGGGAGTTTCACTCTGTTTCACACACCGGGAGTTTGTGATGGATAGGTGTGGATGCAGATTCACTCTAAGTCTGACCCCGGGAATTTGTGATGGGACGGTGAAGAGGGAGATTCACTCTGTGTCTGACCCCGGGCTTTTGTGATGGGAGGGTGAGGAGGGAGATTTACTCTTTGTCTGTCCCCGGGAGTTTGTGATGGAAAGGTGTGGATGCAGATTCACTCTATGTCTGACCACTGGAATTTGTGATGGGATGATGTGGAAGGAGATTCACTCTGTGTCTGACCACGGCATTGTGTGATGGGACGGTTTAGATGGAGGTTCACTCAGTGTCTGACCCCAGGCTTTTGTGATGGGTTTGTGTGGAGGGAGATTCACTCTGTGTCTGACCCCGGGAACGTGTGATGGTACGGTTGGATGGAGATTCACTCTGTGTCTGACCCCGGGCTTTTGTGATGGAACGGTGAAGAGGGAGATTCACTCTGTGTCTGACCCCGGGCTTTTGTGATGGGACGGTGATGAGGGAGATTCACTCTGTGTCTGACCCCTTGAGTTTGTGATGGGCCGGTGTGTATGGAGATTCACTTTGTGTCTGACCCAGGGTTTTTGTGATGGGCCGGTGTTAATGGAGATTCACCTTGTGTCTGACCCCGCCAGTGTGTGATGGGACGTTGATGAGGGAGATTCACTCTGTGTCTGACCCAGGGAATGTGTGATGGGACGGTTTGGAAACAGATTCACTCTGTGTCTGACCCCGGGCTTCTGTGATGGGACGGTGAGGAGGGAGATTCAATATCTGTCTGACCCCGGGCTTTTGTGTTGGGACGGTGTGGAGGGAGATTCACTCTGTGTCTGACCCCGGGCTTTTGTGATGGGACGGTGAGTAGGGAGATTCACACAGTGTCTGACCCCGTGAGTTCGTGATGGGCCGGTGTGGATGGAGATTCCCTCTGTGTCTGACCCCGGGAGTGTGTGATGGGACGGTGTGTTTGGAAATTCACTCTGTGTCTGACCCCGGGAGTGTGTGATGGGTCGGTGAGGAGGGAGATTCACTCTGTGTCTGACCACGGGAACGTGTGATGGGACGGATTGGATGCAGATTCACTCTGTGCCTGACCACAGCATTGTGTGATGGGACGGTTTAGATGGAGGTTCACTCAGTGTCTGACCCCAGGCTTTTGTGATGGGTTTGTGTGGAGGGAGATTCACTCTGTGTCTGACCCCGGGAACGTGTGATGGTACGGTTGGATGGAGATTCTCTCTGTGTCTGACACCTGGCTTTTGTGATGGGTCGGTGAGGAGGGCGATTCACTCTGTGTCTGACCCCGAGAGTGTATGTTGGGACTGTGAGGATGGAGATTCACTCTGCGTCTGACCCCGGGATTTTGTGATGGGACGGTGAGGAGGGAGATTCAATCTGTGTCTGACCACGGCAATGTGAGATGGGACGGTTTGGATGGAGATTCACTCTGTGTCTGACCCCGGGCTTTTGTGATGGGACGGTGAGGAGGGAGATTCAATCAGTTTCTGACCGCGGGAACGTGTGATGGGACGGTTTGGATGGAGGTTCACTCCGAGTCTGACCCTTGGAGTGTGTGATGGGACGGTGAAGAGGGAGATTCACTCTGTGTCTGACCCCGGGCTTTTGTGATGGGACGGTGAGGAGGGTGATTCACTCTCTGTCTGACCCCGGGAACTTGAGATGGAACGGTTTGGATGGAGGTTCACTCTGTGTCTGACCCCGGAAGTTTGTGATGGGAGGGTGTGGATGGAGATTCACTCTGTGTCTGACCCCGGGAGTGTGTGATAGGACGGTGAGGGGTGAGATTCACTCTGTGTCTGAATCCGGGGACGTGTGATGGGACGGTTTGGATGCAGATTCTCTCTATGTCTGACCCCGGGAGTGTGTGATAGGACGGTGAGGGGTGAGATTCACTCTGTGTCTGACTCCGGGGACGTGTGATGGGACGGTTTGGATGCAGATTCACTCTGTGTCTGACCCCGGGAGTGTGTGATGGGACCGTGAGGAGGGAGATTTACTCTTTGTCTGACCCAGGGAGTTTGTCATGGAAAGGTGTGGATGCAGATTCTCTCTATGTCTGACCCCTTGAATTTGTGATGGAACGGTGTGGAAGGAGATTCACTCTGTATCTGACCCCGGGAGTGTGTGATAGGACGGTGAGGAGGGAGGTTCACTTTGTGTCTGACCCCTGGAATTTTTGATGGGATGGTGTGGAAGGAGATTCAATCTGTTTCTGACCGCGGGAACGTGTGATGGGACGGTTGGATGGAGATTCACTTTGTGTCTGACCCCTGGCTTTTGTGATGGGACGATGTGGAGGGAGATTCAATCTGTTTCTGACCGCGGGAACGTGTGATGGGACAGTTTGGATGGAGGTTCACTCGGAGTCTGACCCCGGGAGTGTGTGATGGGACGGTGAAGAGGGAGATTCACTCTGTGTCTGACCCCGGGCTTTTGTGATGGGACGGTGAGGAGGGTGATTCACTCTCTGTCTGACCCCGGGAACGTGTGATGGAACGGTTTGGATGGAGGTTCACTCTGTGTCTGACCCCGGAAGTTTGTGATGGGACGGTGTGGATGGAGATTCACTCTGTGTCTGACCCCGCGAGTGTGTGATAGGACGGTGAGGGGGGAGATTCACTCTGTGTCTGACTCCGTGGACGTGTGATGGGACGGTTTGGATGCAGATTCACTCTGTGTCTGACGGCGGGAGTGTGTGATGGGACCGTGAGGAGGGAGATTTACTCTTTGTCTGACCCCGGGAGTTTGTCATGGAAAGGTGTGGATGCAGATTCTCTCTATGTCTGACCCCTGGAATTTTTGATGGGACGGTGTGGATGGAGATTCACTCTGTGTTTGACCCCGGGAGTGTGTGATAGGACGGTGAGGAGGGAGATTCACTCTGTGTCTGACCCCGGGAGTGTGTGATGGGACCGTGAGGAGTGAGATTTACTCTTTGTCTGACCCCGTGAGTTTGTCATGGAAAGGTGTGGATGCAGATTCTCTCTATGTCTGACCCCTGGAATTTTGTGATGGGACGGTGAGGAGGGAGATTCAATCTCTGTCTGACCCCGGGAACGTGTGATGGGACGGTTGGATTGAGATTTACTCTGTATCTGACCCCGAGAGTGTATGTTGGGACTGTTAGGATGGAGATTCACTCTGTGTCTGACCCCGGGAGTGTGTGATGGGACCGTGAGGAGTGAGATTTACTCTTTGTCTGACCCCGTGAGTTTGTCATGGAAAGGTGTGGATGCAGATTCTCTCTATGTCTGACCCCTTGAATTTGTGATGGAACGGTGTGGAAGGAGATTCACTCTGTGTCTGACCCCGGAAGTTTGTGATGGGAGGGTGTGGATGGAGATTCACTCTGTGTCTGACCCCTTGAGTGTGTGATAGGACGGTGAGGGGTGAGATTCACTCTGTGTCTGACTCCGGGGACGTGTGATGGGACGGTTTGGATGCAGATTCACTCTGTGTCTGACCCCGGGAGTGTGTGATTGGACCGTGAGGAGGGAGATTTACTCTTTGTCTGACCCAGGGAGTTTGTCATGGAAAGGTGTGGATGCAGATTCTCTCTATGTCTGACCCCTGGAATTTTTGATGGGATGGTGTGGAAGGAGATTCACTCTATGTCTGATCCCGGGCAATGTGTGATGGGACGGTTTGGATGGAGATTCACTCAGTGTCTGACCCAGGGCTTTTGTGATGGGACGGTGAGGAGGGAGATTCACTCTCTGTCTGACCCCGGCAATGTGTGATGGGACGGTTTGGATGGAGGTTCACTCAGTGTCTGACCCCGGGAGTTTAAAAGATGTGACGGTGTGGATGGAGATTCACTCTGTGTATTACCCCGGGAATGTGTGATGGGACGGTTTGGATGGAGATTCACTCTGTGACTGACCCCGGGCTTTTGTGATGGGACGGTGAAGAGGGAGATTCACTCTGTGTCTGACCCCGGGATCGTGTGATGGAACGGTTTGGATGGAGGTTCACTCTGAGTCTGAACCCGGGAGTGTGTGATGGGACGGTGAATAGGGAGATTCACTCTGTGTCTGACGCCGGGCTTTTGTGATGGGACGGTGAGGAGGGAGATTCACTCTGTGTCTGACCCCGGAAGTTTGTGATGGGACGGTGTGGATGGAGATTCACTCTGTGTTTGACCCCGGGAGTGTGTGATAGGACGGTGAGGAGGGAGATTCACTCTGTGTCTGACCCCGGGAGTGTGTGATGGGACCGTGAGGAGTGAGATTTACTCTTTGTCTGACCCCGTGAGTTTGTCATGGAAAGGTGTGGATGCAGATTCTCTCTTTGTCTGACCGCTTGAATTTGTGATGGAACGGTGTGGAAGGAGATTCACTCTGTGTCTGACCCCGGGAGTGTGTGATAGGACGGTGAGGAGGGAAATTCACTCTTTGTCTGACCCCGGGAGTTTGTCATGGAAAGGTGTGGATGCAGATTCTCTCTATGTCTGACCCCTGGAATTTTGTGATGGGACGGTGAGGAGGGAGATTCAATCTCTGTCTGACCCCGGGAACGTGTGATGGGACGGTTGGATTGAGATTTACTCTGTATCTGACCTCGAGAGTGTATGTTGGGACTGTTAGGATGGAGATTCACTCTGTGTCTGACCCCGAGAGTGTGTGATGGGACCGTGAGGAGTGAGATTTACTCTTTGTCTGACCCCGTGAGTTTGTCATGGAAAGGTGTGGATGCAGATTCTCTCTATGTCTGACCCCTTGAATTTGTGATGGAACGGTGTGGAAGGAGATTCACTCTGTATCTGACCCCGGGAGTGTGTGATAGGACGGTGAGGAGGGAGGTTCACTTTGTGTCTGACCCCTGGAATTTTTGATGGGATGGTGTGGAAGGAGATTCAATCTGTTTCTGACCGCGGGAACGTGTGATGGGACGGTTGGATGGAGATTCACTTTGTGTCTGACCCCTGGCTTTTGTGATGGGACGATGTGGAGGGAGATTCAATCTGTTTCTGACCGCGGGAACGTGTGATGGGACGGTTTGGATGGAGGTTCACTCGGAGTCTGACCCCGGGAGTGTGTGATGGGACGGTGAAGAGGGAGATTCACTCTGTGTCTGACCCCGGGCTTTTGTGATGGGACGGTGAGGAGGGTGATTCACTCTCTGTCTGACCACGGGAACGTGTGATGGAACGGTTTGGATGGAGGTTCACTCTGTGTCTGACCCCGGAAGTTTGTGATGGGACGGTGTGGATGGAGATTCACTCTGTGTCTGACCCCGCGAGTGTGTGATAGGACGGTGAGGGGGGAGATTCACTCTGTGTCTGACTCCGTGGACGTGTGATGGGACGGTTTGGATGCAGATTCACTCTGTGTCTGACGGCGGGAGTGTGTGATGGGACCG
This sequence comes from Hemitrygon akajei, assembly GCF_048418815.1. Classification (NCBI taxonomy): domain Eukaryota; kingdom Metazoa; phylum Chordata; class Chondrichthyes; order Myliobatiformes; family Dasyatidae; genus Hemitrygon; species Hemitrygon akajei. The sequence continues at coordinate 2,193,952 of NW_027331992.1, read as the reverse complement.
TGAGGAGGGAGATTTACTCTTTGTCTGACCCCGGGAGTTTGTCATGGAAAGGTGTGGATGCAGATTCTCTCTATGTCTGACCCCTGGAATTTTTGATGGGACGGTGTGGATGGAGATTCACTCTGTGTTTGACCCCGGGAGTGTGTGATAGGACGGTGAGGAGGGAGATTCACTCTGTGTCTGACCCCGGGAGTGTGTGATGGGACCGTGAGGAGTGAGATTTACTCTTTGTCTGACCCCGTGAGTTTGTCATGGAAAGGTGTGGATGCAGATTCTCTCTTTGTCTGACCCCTTGAATTTGTGATGGAACGGTGTGGAAGGAGATTCACTCTGTGTCTGACCCCGGGAGTGTGTGATAGGACGGTGAGGAGGGAAATTCACTCTTTGTCTGACCCCGGGAGTTTGTCATGGAAAGGTGTGGATGCAGATTCTCTCTATGTCTGACCCCTGGAATTTTGTGATGGGACGGTGAGGAGGGAGATTCAATCTCTGTCTGACCCCGGGAACGTGTGATGGGACGGTTGGATTGAGATTTACTCTGTATCTGACCCCCAGAGTGTATGTTGGGACTGTTAGGATGGAGATTCACTCTGTGTCTGACCCCGGGAGTGTGTGATGGGACCGTGAGGAGTGAGATTTACTCTTTGTCTGACCCCGTGAGTTTGTCATGGAAAGGTGTGGATGCAGATTCTCTCTATGTCTGACCCCTTGAATTTGTGATGGAACGGTGTGGAAGGAGATTCACTCTGTGTCTGACCCCGGGAGTGTGTGATAGGACGGTGAGGAGGGAGATTCACTCTTTGTCTGACCCCGGGAGATTGTAATGGAAAGGTGTGGAGGGAGGTTCACTTTGTGTCTGACCCCTGGAATTTTTGATGGGATGGTGTGGAAGGAGATTCAATCTGTTTCTGACCGCGGGAACGTGTGATGGGACGGTTGGATGGAGATTCACTTTGTGTCTGACCCCTGGCTTTTGTGATGGGACGATGTGGAGGGAGATTCAATCTGTTTCTGACCGCGGGAACGTGTGATGGGACGGTTTGGATGGAGGTTCACTCGGAGTCTGACCCCGGGAGTGTGTGATGGGACGGTGAAGAGGGAGATTCACTCTGTGTCTGACCCCGGGCTTTTGTGATGGGACGGTGAGGAGGGTGATTCACTCTCTGTCTGACCCCGGGAACGTGTGATGGAACGGTTTGGATGGAGGTTCACTCTGTGTCTGACCCCGGAAGTTTGTGATGGGACGGTGTGGATGGAGATTCACTCTGTGTCTGACCCCGCGAGTGTGTGATAGGACGGTGAGGGGGGAGATTCACTCTGTGTCTGACTCCGTGGACGTGTGATGGGACGGTTTGGATGCAGATTCACTCTGTGTCTGACCCCGGGAGTTTGTCATGGAAAGGTTTGGATGCAGATTCTCTCTATGTCTGACCCCTGGAATTTTGTGATGGGACGGTGAGGAGGGAGATTCAATCTCTGTCTGACCCCGGGAACGTGTGATGGGACGGTTGGATTGAGATTTACTCTGTATCTGACCCCGAGAGTGTATGTTGGGACTGTTAGGATGGAGATTCACTCTGTGTCTGACCCCGGGAGTGTGTGATGGGACCGTGAGGAGTGAGATTTACTCTTTGTCTGACCCCGTGAGTTTGTCATGGAAAGGTGTTGATGCAGATTCTCTCTATGTCTGACCCCTTGAATTTGTGATGGAACGGTGTGGAAGGAGATTCACTCTGTGTCTGACCCCGGGAGTGTGTGATAGGACGGTGAGGAGGGAGATTCACTCTTTGTCTGACCCCGGGAGATTGTAATGGAAAGGTGTGGAGGGAGGTTCACTTTGTGTCTGACCCCTGGAATTTTTGATGGGATGGTGTGGAAGGAGATTCAATCTGTTTCTGACCGCGGGAACGTGTGATGGGACGGTTGGATGGAGATTCACTTTGTTTCTGACCCCTGGCTTTTGTGATGGGACGATGTGGAGGGAGATTCAATCTGTTTCTGACCGCGGGAACGTGTGATGGGACGGTTTGGATGGAGGTTCACTCGGAGTCTGACCCCGGGAGTGTGTGATGGGACGGTGAAGAGGGAGATTCACTCTGTGTCTGACCCCGGGCTTTTGTGATGGGACGGTGAGGAGGGTGATTCACTCTCTGTCTGACCCCGGGAACGTGTGATGGAACGGTTTGGATGGAGGTTCACTCTGTGTCTGACCCCGGAAGTTTGTGATGGGACGGTGTGGATGGAGATTCACTCTGTGTCTGACCCCGCGAGTGTGTGATAGGACGGTGAGGGGGGAGATTCACTCTGTGTCTGACTCCTTGGACGTGTGATGGGACAGTTTGGATGCAGATTCACTCTGTGTCTGACGGCGGGAGTGTGTGATGGGACCGTGAGGAGGGAGATTTATCTTTGTCTGACCCCGGGAGTTTGTCATGGAAAGGTGTGGATGCAGATTCTCTCTATGTCTGACCCCTGGAATTTTTGATGGGATGGTGTGGAAGGAGATTCACTCTGTGTCTGACCCCGGGCAATGTGCGATGGGACGGTGTGGATGCAGGTTCACTCAGTGTCTGACCCAGGGCTTTTGTGATGGGACGGTGTGGAGGGAGATTCACTCTGTGTCTGACCACGGGCTTTTGTGATGGGACGGTGAGGAGGGAGATTCACTCTCTGTCTGATCCCGGCAATGTGTGATGGGACGGTTTGTATGGAGATTCACTCTGTGACTGACCCAGGGCTTTCGTGATGGGACGGTGAGGAGGGAGATTCAAACTGTTTCTGACCGCGGGAACGTGTGATGGGACGGTTGGATGGAGATTCACTTTGTGTCTGACCCCTGGCTTTTGTGATTTGACGGTGTGGAGGGAGATTCAATCTGTGTCTGACCCCGGGCTTTTGTGATGGGACGGTGAGGAGGGAGATTCAATCTGTTTCTGACGGCGGGAACGTGTGATGGGACGGTTTGGATGGAGGTTCACTCCGAGTCTGACCCCGGGAGTGTGTGACGGGACGGTGTGGAGGGAGATTCACTCTGTGTCTGACCCCGAGCTTTTGTGATGGGACGGTGAGGAGGGAGATTCAATCTCTGTCTGACCCCGGGAACGTGTGATGGGACGGTTGGATTGAGATTTACTCTGTATCTGACCCCGAGAGTGTATGTTGGGACTGTTAGGATGGAGATTCACTCTGCGTCTGACCCCGGGACCCTGTGATGGGACGGTTTGGATGGAGATTAACTCTGTGTCAGACCCCGGGAGTGTGTGAAGGGACGGTGAGGAGGGAGTTTCACTCTGTTTCACACCCCTGGAGTTTGTGGTGGATAGGTGTGGATGCAGATTCACTCTAAGTCTGACCCCGGGAATTTGTGATGGGACGGTGAAGAGGGAGATTCACTCTGTGTCTGAGCCCGGGCTTTTGTGATGGGACGGTGAAGAGGGAGATTCACTCTGTGTCTGACCCCGGAAGTTTGTGATCGGACGGTGTGGATGGAGATTCACTCTGTGTCTGACCCCGGGAGTGTGTGATGGGACGGTGAGGAGGGAGATTCACTCTGTGTCTGTCCCCGGGAACGTGTGATGGGACGGTTTGGATGCAGATTCACTCTGTGTCTGACCCCGGGAGTGTGTGATGGGACCGTGAGGAGTGAGATTTACTCTTTGTCTGACCCCGTGAGTTTGTCATGGAAAGGTGTGGATGCAGATTCTCTCTATGTCTGACCCCTGGAATTTTTGATGGGATGGTGTGTAAGGATATTCACTCTGTGTCTGACCCCGGGCAATGTGTGATGGACTGTTTGGATGCAGGTTCACTCAGTGTCTGACCCAGGTCTTTTGTGATGGGACGGTGTTGAGGGAGATTCACTCTGTGTCAGACACCGGAAGTTTGTGATGGGACGGTGTGGATGGAGATTCACTCTGTGTCTGACCCCGGGAGTGTGTGATGGGACGGTGAGGAGGGAGATTCACTCTGTTTCACACCCCGGGAGATTGTGATGGATAGGTGTGGATGCAGATTCACTCTAAGTCTGACCCCGGGAATTTGTGATGGGACGGTGAAGAGGGAGATTCACTCTGTGTCTGACCCCGGGCTTTTGTGATGGGACGGTGAGGAGGGAGATTTTCTCTTTGTCTGTCCCCGGGAGTTTGTCATGGAAAGGTGTGGATGCAGATTCTCTCTAGGTCTGACCCCTGGAATTTGTGATGGGATGGTGTGGAAGGAGATTCGCTCATGTTTCTGACCCCGGCAATGTGTGATGGGACGGTTTGGATGGAGGTTCACTCAGTGTCTGACCCAGGTCTTTTGTGATGGGACGGTGTTGTGGGAGATTTACTCTGTGTCAGACACCGGAAGTTTGTGATGGGTCGGTTTGGATGGAGATTCACTCTGTGGCTGACCCCGGGCTTTTGTGATGGGACGGTGAAGCGGGAGATTCACTCTGTGTCTGACCCCGGGAACGTGTGATGGAACGGTTTGGATGCTGGTTCACTCTGAGTCTGATCCAGGGAGTGTGTGATGGGACGGTGAAGAGGGAGATTCACTTTGTGTCTGACCCAGGGAACGTGTGATGGGACGGTTGGATGGAGATTCTCTCTGTGTCTGACACCTGGCTTTTGTGATGGGACGGTGAGGAGGGCGATTCACTCTGTGTCTGACCCCGGGCTTTTGTGATGGGACGGTGAGGAGGGAGATTCACTCTCTGTCTGACCCCGGGAACGTGTGATGGTACGGTTGGATGGAGATTCTCTCTGTGTCTGACACCTGGCTTTTGTGATGGGTCGGTGAGCAGGGCGATTCACTCTGTGTCTGACCCCGAGAGTGTATGTTGGGACTGTGAGGATGGAGATTCACTCTGCGTCTGACCCCGGGATTTTGTGATGGGACGGTGAGGAGGGAGATTCACTCTGTGTCTGACCCCGGGAGTGTGTGATAGGACGGTGAGGAGCGAGATTCACTCTTTGTCTGACCCCGGGAGATTGTAATGGAAAGGTGTGGAGGGAGGTTCACTTTGTGTCTGACCCCTGGAATTTTTGATGGGATGGTGTGGAAGGAGATTCAATCTGTTTCTGACCGCGGGAACGTGTGATGGGACGGTTGGATGGAGATTCACTTTGTGTCTGACCCCTGGCTTTTGTGATGGGACGATGTGGAGGGAGATTCAATCTGTTTCTGACCGCGGGAACGTGTGATGGGACGGTTTGGATGGAGGTTCTCTCGGAGTCTGACCCCGGGAGTGTGTGATGGGACGGTGAAGAGGGAGATTCACTCTGTGTCTGACCCCGGGCTTTTGTGATGGGACGGTGAGGAGGGTGATTCACTCTCTGTCTGACCCCGGGAACGTGTGATGGAAAGGTTTGGATGGAGGTTCACTCTGTGTCTGACCCCGGAAGTTTGTGATGGGACGGTGTGGATGGAGATTCACTCTGTGTCTGACCCCGCGAGTGTGTGATAGGACGGAGAGGGGGGAGATTCACTCTGTGTCTGACTCCGTGGACGTGTGATGGGACGGTTTGGATGCAGATTCACTCTGTGTCTGACGGCGGGAGTGTGTGATGGGACCGTGAGGAGGGAGATTTACACTTTGTCTGACCCCGGGAGTTTGTCATGGAAAGGTGTGGATGCAGATTCTCTCTATGTCTGACCCCTGGAATTTTTGATGGGATGGTGTGGAAGGAGATTCACTCTGTGTCTGACCCCCCGGCAATGTGCGATGGGACGGTGTGGATGCAGGTTCACTCAGTGTCAGACCCAGGGCTTTTGTGATGGGACGGTGTGGAGGGAGATTCACTCTGTGTCTGACCACGGGCTTTTGTGATGGGACGGTGAGGAGGGAGATTCACTCTCTGTCTGACCCCGGCAATGTGTGATGGGACGGTTTGGATGGAGATTCACTCTGTGACTGACCCAGGGCTTTCGTGATGGGACGGTGAGGAGGGAGATTCAAACTGTTTCTGACCGCGGGAACGTGTGATGGGACGGTTGGATGGAGATTCACTTTGTGTCTGACCCCTGGCTTTTGTGATTTGACGGTGTGGAGGGAGATTCAATCTGTGTCTGACCCCGGGCTTTTGTGATGGGACGGTGTGGATGCAGGTTCACTCAGTGTCTGACCCCGGGCTTTTGTGATGGGACGGTGAGGAGGGAGATTCAATCTGTTTCTGAAGGCGGGAACGTGTGATGGGACGGTTTGGATGGAGGTTCACTCCGAGTCTGACCCCGGGAGTGTGTGACGGGACGGTGTGGAGGGAGATTCACTCTGTGTCTGACCCCGAGCTTTTGTGATGGGACGGTGAGGAGGGAGATTCAATCTCTGTCTGACCCCGGGAACGTGTGATGGGACGGTTGGATTGAGATTTACTCTCTATCTGACCCCGAGAGTGTATGTTGGGACTGTTAGGATGGAGATTCACTCTGCGTCTGACCCCGGGACCCTGTGATGGGACGGTTTGGATGGAGATTAACTCTGTGTCAGACCCCGGGAGTGTGTGAAGGGACGGTGAGGAGGGAGTTTCACTCTGTTTCACACCCCGGGAGTTTGTGGTGGATAGGTGTGGATGCAGATTCACTCTAAGTCTGACCCCGGGAATTTGTGATGGGACGGTGAAGAGGGAGATTCACTTTGTGTCTGAGCCCGGGCTTTTGTGATGGGACGGTGAAGAGGGAGATTCACTCTGTGTCTGACCCCGGAAGTTTGTGATCGGACGGTGTGGATGGAGATTCACTCTGTGTCTGACCCCGGGAGTGTGTGATGGGACGGTGAGGAGGGAGATTCACTCTGTCTGTCCCCGGGAACGTGTGATGGGACGGTTTGGATGCAGATTCACTCTGTGTCTGACCCCGGGAGTGTGTGATGGGACCGTGAGGAGTGAGATTTACTCTTTGTCTGACCCCGTGAGTTTGTCATGGAAAGGTGTGGATGCAGATTCTCTCTATGTCTGACCCCTGGAATTTTTGATGGGATGGTGTGTAAGGATATTCACTCTGTGTCTGACCCCGGGCAATGTGTGATGGACTGTTTGGATGCAGGTTCACTCAGTGTCTGACCCAGGTCTTTTGTGATGGGACGGTGTTGAGGGAGATTCACTCTGTGTCAGACACCGGAAGTTTGTGATGGGACGGTGTGGATGGAGATTCACTCTGTGTCTGACCCCGGGAGTGTGTGATGGGACGGTGAGGAGGGAGATTCACTCTGTTTCACACCCCGGGAGATTGTGATGGATAGGTGTGGATGCAGATTCACTCTAAGTCTGACCCCGGGAATTTGTGATGGGACGGTGAAGAGGGAGATTCACTCTGTGTCTGACCCCGGGCTTTTGTGATGGGACGGTGAGGAGGGAGATTTTCTCTTTGTCTGTCCCCGGGAGTTTGTCATGGAAAGGTGTGGATGCAGATTCTCTCTAGGTCTGACCCCTGGAATTTGTGATGGGATGGTGTGGAAGGAGATTCGCTCATGTTTCTGACCCCGGCAATGTGTGATGGGACGGTTTGGATGGAGGTTCACTCAGTGTCTGACCCAGGTCTTTTGTGATGGGACGGTGTTGTGGGAGATTTACTCTGTGTCAGACACCGGAAGTTTGTGATGGGTCGGTTTGGATGGAGATACACTCTGTGGCTGACCCCGGGCTTTTGTGATGGGACGGTGAAGCGGGAGATTCACTCTGTGTCTGACCCCGGGAACGTGTGATGGAACGGTTTGGATGCTGGTTCACTCTGAGTCTGATCCAGGGAGTGTGTGATGGGACGGTGAAGAGGGAGATTCACTTTGTGTCTGACCCAGGGAACGTGTGATGGGACGGTTGGATGGAGATTCTCTCTGTGTCTGACACCTGGCTTTTGTGATGGGACGGTGAGGAGGGCGATTCACTCTGTGTCTGACCCCGGGCTTTTGTGATGGGACGGTGAGGAGGGAGATTCACTCTCTGTCTGACCCCGGGAACGTGTGATGGTACGGTTGGATGGAGATTCTCTCTGTGTCTGACACCTGGCTTTTGTGATGGGTCGGTGAGCAGGGCGATTCACTCTGTGTCTGACCCCGAGAGTGTATGTTGGGACTGTGAGGATGGAGATTCACTCTGCGTCTGACCCCGGGATTTTGTGATGGGACGGTGAGGAGGGAGATTCACTCTGTGTCTGACCCCGGGAGTGTGTGATAGGACGGTGAGGAGGGAGATTCACTCTTTGTCTGACCCCGGGAGATTGTAATGGAAAGGTGTGGAGGGAGGTTCACTTTGTGTCTGACCCCTGGAATTTTTGATGGGATGGTGTGGAAGGAGATTCAATCTGTTTCTGACCGCGGGAACGTGTGATGGGACGGTTGGATGGAGATTCACTTTGTGTCTGACCCCTGGCTTTTGTGATGGGACGATGTGGAGGGAGATTCAATCTGTTTCTGACCGCGGGAACGTGTGATGGGACGGTTTGGATGGAGGTTCACTCGGAGTCTGACCCCGGGAGTGTGTGATGGGACGGTGAAGAGGGAGATTCACTCTGTGTCTGACCCCGGGCTTTTGTGATGGGACGGTGAGGAGGGTGATTCACTCTCTGTCTGACCCCGGGAACGTGTGATGGAACGGTTTGGATGGAGGTTCACTCTGTGTCTGACCCCGGAAGTTTGTGATGGGATGGTGTGGATGGAGATTCACTCTGTGTCTGACCCCGCGAGTGTGTGATAGGACGGAGAGGGGGGAGATTCACTGTGTGTCTGACTCCGTGGACGTGTGATGGGACGGTTTGGATGCAGATTCACTCTGTGTCTGACGGCGGGAGTGTGTGATGGGACCGTGAGGAGGGAGATTTACTCTTTGTCTGACCCCGGGAGTTTGTCATGGAAAGGTGTGGATGCAGATTCTCTCTATGTCTGACCCCTGGAATTTTTGATGGGATGGTGTGGAAGGAGATTCACTCTGTGTCTGACCCCCCGGCAATGTGCGATGGGACGGTGTGGATGCAGGTTCACTCAGTGTCAGACCCAGGGCTTTTGTGATGGGACGGTGTGGAGGGAGATTCACTCTGTGTCTGACCACGGGCTTTTGTGATGGGACGGTGAGGAGGGAGATTCACTCTCTGTCTGACCCCGGCAATGTGTGATGGGACGGTTTGGATGGAGATTCACTCTGTGACTGACCCAGGGCTTTCGTGATGGGACGGTGAGGAGGGAGATTCAAACTGTTTCTGACCGCGGGAACGTGTGATGGGACGGTTGGATGGAGATTCACTTTGTGTCTGACCCCTGGCTTTTGTGATTTGACGGTGTGGAGGGAGATTCAATCTGTGTCTGACCCCGGGCTTTTGTGATGGGACGGTGTGGATGCAGGTTCACTCAGTGTCTGACCCAGAGCTTTTGTGATGGGACGGTGTGGAGGGAGATTCACTCTGTGTCTGACCACGGGCTTTTGTGATGGGACGGTGAGGAGGGAGATTCACTCTCTGTCTGACCACGGCAATGTGAGATGGGACGGTTTGAATGGAGATCCACTCTGAGTCTGACCCAGGGCTTTTGTGATGGGACGGTGAGGAGGGAGATTCAATCTGTTTCTGACCGCGGGAACGTGTGATGGGACGGTTGGATGGAGATTCACTTTGTGTCTGACCACTGGCTTTTGTGATGGGACGGTGTGGAGGGAGATTCAATCTGTGTCTGTCCACAGCAATGTGAGATGGGACGGTTTGGATGGAGATTCACTCTGTGTCTGACCCCGGGCTTTTGTGATGGGACGGTGAGGAGGGAGATTCAATCTGTTTCTGAAGGCGGGAACGTGTGATGGGACGGTTTGGATGGAGGTTCACTCCGAGTCTGACCCCGGGAGTGTGTGACGGGACGGTGTGGAGGGAGATTCACTCTGTGTCTGACCCCGAGCTTTTGTGATGGGACGGTGAGGAGGGAGATTCAATCTCTGTCTGACCCCGGGAACGTGTGATGGGACGGTTGGATTGAGATTTACTCTGTATCTGACCCCGAGAGTGTATGTTGGGACTGTTAGGATGGAGATTCACTCTGCGTCTGACCCCGGGACCCTGTGATGGGACGGTTTGGATGGAGATTAACTCTGTGTCAGACCCCGGGAGTGTGTGAAGGGACGGTGAGGAGGGAGTTTCACTCTGTTTCACACCCCGGGAGTTTGTGGTGGATAGGTGTGGATGCAGATTCACTCTAAGTCTGACCCCGGGAATTTGTGATGGGACGGTGAAGAGGGAGATTCACTCTGTGTCTGAGCCCGGGCTTTTGTGATGGGACGGTGAAGAGGGAGATTCACTCTGTGTCTGACCCCGGAAGTTTGTGATCGGACGGTGTGGATGGAGATTCACTCTGTGTCTGACCCCGGGAGTGTGTGATGGGACGGTGAGGAGGGAGATTCACTCTGTGTCTGTCCCCGGGAACGTGTGATGGGACGGTTTGGATGCAGATTCACTCTGTGTCTGACCCCGGGAGTGTGTGATGGGACCGTGAGGAGTGAGATTTACTCTTTGTCTGACCCCGTGAGTTTGCCATGGAAAGGTGTGGATGCAGATTCTCTCTATGTCTGACCCCTGGAATTTTTGATGGGATGGTGTGTAAGGATATTCACTCTGTGTCTGACCCCGGGCAATGTGTGATGGACTGTTTGGATGCAGGTTCACTCAGTGTCTGACCCAGGTCTTTTGTGATGGGACGGTGTTGAGGGAGATTCACTCTGTGTCAGACACCGGAAGTTTGTGATGGGACGGTGTGGATGGAGATTCACTCTGTGTCTGACCCCGGGAGTGTGTGATGGGACGGTGAGGAGGGAGATTCACTCTGTTTCACACCCCGGGAGATTGTGATGGATAGGTGTGGATGCAGATTCACTCTAAGTCTGACCCCGGGAATTTGTGATGGGACGGTGAAGAGGGAGATTCACTCTGTGTCTGACCCCGGGCTTTTGTGATGGGACGGTGAGGAGGGTGATTCACTCTCTGTCTGACCCCGGGAACGTGTGATGGAACGGTTTGGATGGAGGTTCACTCTGTGTCTGACCCCGGAAGTTTGTGATGGGATGGTGTGGATGGAGATTCACTCTGTGTCTGACCCCGCGAGTGTGTGATAGGACGGAGAGGGGGGAGATTCACTCTGTGTCTGACTCCGTGGACGTGTGATGGGACGGTTTGGATGCAGATTCACTCTGTGTCTGACGGCGGGAGTGTGTGATGGGACCGTGAGGAGGGAGATTTACTCTTTGTCTGACCCCGGGAGTTTGTCATGGAAAGGTGTGGATGCAGATTCTCTCTATGTCTGACCCCTGGAATTTTTGATGGGATGGTGTGGAAGGAGATTCACTCTGTGTCTGACCCCCCGGCAATGTGCGATGGGACGGTGTGGATGCAGGTTCACTCAGTGTCAGACCCAGGGCTTTTGTGATGGGACGGTGTGGAGGGAGATTCACTCTGTGTCTGACCACGGGCTTTTGTGATGGGACGGTGAGGAGGGAGATTCACTCTCTGTCTGACCCCGGCAATGTGTGATGGGACGGTTTGGATGGAGATTCACTCTGTGACTGACCCAGGGCTTTCGTGATGGGACGGTGAGGAGGGAGATTCAAACTGTTTCTGACCGCGGGAACGTGTGATGGGACGGTTGGATGGAGATTCACTTTGTGTCTGACCCCTGGATTTTGTGATTTGACGGTGTGGAGGGAGATTCAATCTGTGTCTGACCCCGGGCTTTTGTGATGGGACGGTGTGGATGCAGGTTCACTCAGTGTCTGACCCAGAGCTTTTGTGATGGGACGGTGTGGAGGGAGATTCACTCTGTGTCTGACCACGGGCTTTTGTGATGGGACGGTGAGGAGGGAGATTCACTCTCTGTCTGACCACGGCAATGTGAGATGGGACGGTTTGAATGGAGATCCACTCTGAGTCTGACCCAGGGCTTTTGTGATGGGACGGTGAGGAGGGAGATTCAATCTGTTTCTGACCGCGGGAACGTGTGATGGGACGGTTGGATGGAGATTCACTTTGTGTCTGACCACTGGCTTTTGTGATGGGACGGTGTGGAGGGAGATTCAATCTGTGTCTGTCCACAGCAATGTGAGATGGGACGGTTTGGATGGAGATTCACTCTGTGTCTGACCCCGGGCTTTTGTGATGGGACGGTGAGGAGGGAGATTCAATCTGTTTCTGAAGGCGGGAACGTGTGATGGGACGGTTTGGATGGAGGTTCACTCCGAGTCTGACCCCGGGAGTGTGTGACGGGACGGTGTGGAGGGAGATTCACTCTGTGTCTGACCCCGAGCTTTTGTGATGGGACGGTGAGGAGGGAGATTCAATCTCTGTCTGACCCCGGGAACGTGTGATGGGACGGTTGGATTGAGATTTACTCTGTATCTGACCCCGAGAGTGTATGTTGGGACTGTTAGGATGGAGATTCACTCTGCGTCTGACCCCGGGACCCTGTGATGGGACGGTTTGGATGGAGATTAACTCTGTGTCAGACCCCGGGAGTGTGTGAAGGGACGGTGAGGAGGGAGTTTCACTCTGTTTCACACCCCGGGAGTTTGTGGTGGATAGGTGTGGATGCAGATTCACTCTAAGTCTGACCCCGGGAATTTGTGATGGGACGGTGAAGAGGGAGATTCACTCTGTGTCTGAGCCCGGGCTTTTGTGATGGGACGGTGAAGAGGGAGATTCACTCTGTGTCTGACCCCGGAAGTTTGTGATCGGACGGTGTGGATGGAGATTCACTCTGTGTCTGACCCCGGGAGTGTGTGATGGGACGGTGAGGAGGGAGATTCACTCTGTGTCTGTCCCCGGGAACGTGTGATGGGACGGTTTGGATGCAGATTCACTCTGTGTCTGACCCCGGGAGTGTGTGATGGGACCGTGAGGAGTGAGATTTACTCTTTGTCTGACCCCGTGAGTTTGCCATGGAAAGGTGTGGATGCAGATTCTCTCTATGTCTGACCCCTGGAATTTTTGATGGGATGGTGTGTAAGGATATTCACTCTGTGTCTGACCCCGGGCAATGTGTGATGGACTGTTTGGATGCAGGTTCACTCAGTGTCTGACCCAGGTCTTTTGTGATGGGACGGTGTGGATGGAGATTCACTCTGTGTCTGACCCCGGGAGTGTGTGATGGGACGGTGAGGAGGGAGATTCACTCTGTTTCACACCCCGGGAGATTGTGATGGATAGGTGTGGATGCAGATTCACTCTAAGTCTGACCCCGGGAATTTGTGATGGGACGGTGAAGAGGGAGATTCACTCTGTGTCTGACCCCGGGCTTTTGTGATGGGACGGTGAGGAGGGAGATTTTCTCTTTGTCTGTCCCCGGGAGTTTGTCATGGAAAGGTGTGGATGCAGATTCTCTCTAGGTCTGACCCCTGGAATTTGTGATGGGATGGTGTGGAAGGAGATTCGCTCATGTTTCTGACCCCGGCAATGTGTGATGGGACGGTTTGGATGGAGGTTCACTCAGTGTCTGACCCAGGTCTTTTGTGATGGGACGGTGTTGTGGGAGATTTACTCTGTGTCAGACACCGGAAGTTTGTGATGGGTCGGTTTGGATGGAGATTCACTCTGTGGCTGACCCCGGGCTTTTGTGATGGGACGGTGAAGCGGGAGATTCACTCTGTGTCTGACCCCGGGAACGTGTGATGGAACGGTTTGGATGCTGGTTCACTCTGAGTCTGATCCAGGGAGTGTGTGATGGGACGGTGAAGAGGGAGATTCACTTTGTGTCTGACCCCGGGAACGTGTGATGGGACGGTTGGATGGAGATTCTCTCTGTGTCTGACACCTGGCTTTTGTGATGGGACGGTGAGGAGGGCGATTCACTCTGTGTCTGACCCCGGGCTTTTGTGATGGGACGGTGAGGAGGGAGATTCACTCTCTGTCTGACCCCGGGAACGTGTGATGGTACGGTTGGATATAGATTCTCTCTGTGTCTGACACCTGGCTTTTGTGATGGGTCGGTGAGGAGGGCGATTCACTCTGTGTCTGACCCCGAGAGTGTATGTTGGGACTGTGAGGATGGAGATTCACTCTGCGTCTGACCCCGGGATTTTGTGATGGGACGGTGAGGAGGGAGATTCACTCTGTGTCTGACCCCGGGAGTGTGTGATGGAAAGGTGTGGAGGGAGGTTCACTTTGTGTATGACCCCTGGAATTTTTGATGGGATGGTGTGGAAGGAAATTCACTCTGTGTCTGACCCCGGGCAATGTGTGATGGGACGGTGTGGATGGAGATTCTCTCTGTGTCTGACCCCGGGCTTTTGTGATGGGACGGTGAGGAGGGAGATTCAATCTGTTTCTGACCGCGGGAACGTGTGATGGGACGGTTGGATGGAGATTCACTTTGTGTCTGACCCCTGGCTTTTGTGATGGGACGATGTGGAGGGAGATTCAATCTGTTTCTGACCCCGGGATCGTGTGATGAAACGGTTTGGATGGAGGTTCACTCTGAGTCTGAACCCGGGAGTGTGTGATGGGACGGTGAATAGGGAGATTCACCCTGTGTCTGACGCCGGGCTTTTGTGATGGGACGGTGAGGAGGGAGATTCACTCTGTGTCTGACCCCGGAAGTTTGTGATGGGACGGTGTGGATGGAGATTCACTCTGTGTCTGACTCCGGGAGTGTGTGATAGGACGGTGAGGAGGGAGATTCACACTGTGTCTGACCCCGGGAGTGAGTGATGGGACCGTGAGGAGTGAGATTTACTCTTGGTCTGACCCCGTGAGTTTGTCATGGAAAGGTGTGGATGCAGATTCTCTCTATGTCTGACCCCTTGAATTTGTGATGGAACGGTGTGGAAGGAGATTCACTCTGTGTCTGACCCCGGGAGTGTGTGATAGGAAGGTGAGGAGGGAGATTCACTCTTTGTCTGACCCCGGGAGTTTGTCATGGAAAGGTGTGGATGCAGATTCTCTCTATGTCTGACCCCTTGAATTTGTGATGGAACGGTGTGGAAGGAGATTCACTCTGTGTCTGACCCCGGGAGTGTGTGATAGGACGGTGAGGAGGGAGATTCACTCTTTGTCTGACCCCGGGAGTTTGTAATGGAAAGGTGTGGAGGGAGGTTCACTTTGTGTCTGACCCCTGGAATTTTTGATGGGATGGTGTGGAAGGAGATTCACTCTGTGTCTGACCCCGGGCAATGTGTGATGGGACGGTGTGGATGGAGATTCACTTTGTGTCTGACCCCTGGCTTTTGTGATGGGACGATGTGGAGGGAGATTCAATCTGTTTCTGACCCCGGGATCGTGTGATGGAACGGTTTGGATGGAGGTTCACTCTGAGTCTGAACCCGGGAGTGTGTGATGGGACGGTGAATAGGGAGATTCACTCTGTGTCTGACGCCGGGCTTTTGTGATGGGACGGTTTGGATGGAGATTCAATCTCTATCTGACACCGGGCTTTTCTGATGGGCCTGTGTGTATGGAGATTCACTTTGTGTCTGACCCCGGTCTATTGTGATTGGACGGTGTGGAGGGAGATTCAACTGTGTCTGACCCCGTGAGTTTGTGATGGGACGGTGTGATTGGAAATTCACTCTGTGTCTGACCCCGGGAGTGTGTGATGGGTCGGTGAGGAG
The DNA here is from genome assembly GCF_048418815.1 of Hemitrygon akajei. Taxonomy (NCBI): domain Eukaryota; kingdom Metazoa; phylum Chordata; class Chondrichthyes; order Myliobatiformes; family Dasyatidae; genus Hemitrygon; species Hemitrygon akajei. The sequence goes on along the minus strand of NW_027331992.1, from coordinate 2,178,410 downwards.
GGAGTTTCACTCTGTGTCTGACCACGGGAACGTGTGATGGGACGGATTGGATGCAGATTCACTCTGTGCCTGTCGCCGGGAGTGTGTGATGGGACGGTGAGGAGGGAGATTTACTCTTTGTCTGACCCCGGGAGTTTGTGACGGAAAGGTGTGGATGCAGATTCACTCTATGTCTGACCACTGGAATTTGTGATGGGATGATGTGGAAGGAGATTCACTCTGTGTCTGACCACGGCATTGAGTGATGGGACGGTTTAGATGGAGGTTCACTCAGTGTCTGACCCCAGGCTTTTGTGATGGGTTTGTGTGGAGGGAGATTCACTCTGTTTCTGACCCCGGGAGATTGTGATGGGACGGTTTGGATGGGGATTCACTCTGTGTCTGACCGCGGGGAAGTGTTAAGGGGCGATTCGGATGTAGATTCACTCTGTGTCTGACCCCGGGCTTTTGTGATGGGAAGGTCTGAATGGAGATTCACTCTGTGTCTGACCCCGGGAGTTTGTGATGGGACGGTGTGGATGGAGACTCACTCTGTGTCAGACCCCGGGAGAGTGTGATGGGACGGTGTGGAGGGAGATTCACTCTGTTTCTGACCCCGGGAGTTTGTGATGGCAATGTGTGGTTGCAGATTCACTCTATGTCTGACCACGGAATTTGTGAATGGACGGTGTGGAGGGAGTTTCAATCTGTGTCTGACATCGGCAATGTGTGATGGGACGGTTTGGATGGAGATTCACTCTGTGTCTGACCCCGGGCTTTTGTGATGGAACGGTGAGGAGGGAGATTCACTCTGTGTCTGACCCCGGGCTTTTGTGATGGGACGGTGAGGAGGGCGATTCAATATCTGTCTGAACCAGGGCTTTTGTGATGGGACGGTGTGGAAGGAGATTCACTCTGTGTCAGACCCCGGGAGTGTGTAATAGGACGGTGAGGAGGGAGATTTACTCTTTGTCTGACCCCGGGAGTTTGTCATGGAAAGGTGTGGATGCAGATTCTCTCTTTGTCTGACCCCGGGAGTTTGTCATGGAAAGGTGTGGATGCAGATTCATTCTGTGTCTGACCCCGGGAGTGTGTGATAGGACGATGAGGAGGGAGATTCACTCTGTGTCTGACCCCGGGAGTGTGCGATGGGACCGTGAGGAGTGAGATTTACTCTTTGTCTGACCCCGTGAGTTTGTCATGGAAAGGTGTGGATGCAGATTCTCTCTTTGTCTGACCCCTGGAATTTTGTGATGGTACGGTGTGGAAGGAGATTCACTCTGTGTCTGACCCCGGGAGTGTGTGATAGGACGGTGAGGAGGGAGATTCACTCTTTGTCTGACCCCGGGAGTTTGTCATGGAAAGGTGTGAATGCAGATTCTCTCTATGTCTGACCCCTGGAATTTTGTGATGGGACGGTGAGGAGGGAGATTCAATCTCTGTCTGACCCCGGGAACGTGTGAAGGGACGGTTGGATTGAGATTTACTCTGTATCTGACCCCGAGAGTGGATGTTGGGACTGTTAGGATGGAGATTCACTCTGCGTCTGACCCCGGGACCCTGTGATGGGACGGTTTGGATGGAGATTCACTCTGTGTCAGACCCCGGGAGTGTGTGAAGGGACGGTGAGGAGGGAGTTTCACTCTGTTTCACACCCCGGGAGTTTGTGATGGATAGGTGTGGATGCAGATTCACTCTAAGTCTGACCCCGGGAATATGTGATGGGACGGTGAAGAGGGAGATTCACTCTGTGTCTGAGCCCGGCAATGTGTGATGGGACGGTTTGGATGGAGGTTCACTCTGTGTCTGACCCCTGGAATTTGTGAAGGGATTGTGAGGAGGGAGGTTCACTTTGTGTCTGACCCCTGGAGTTTATGATGTGACGGTGTGGAGGGAGATTCAATCTGTGTCTGACCACGGCAATGTGAGATGGGACGGTTTGGATGGAGATTCTCTCTGTGTCTGACCCCGGGCTTTTGTGATGGGACGGTGAGGAGGGAGATTCAATCTGTTTCTGACCGCGGGAATGTGTGATGGGACGGTTGGATGGAGATTCACTTTGTGTCTGACCCCTGGCTTTTGTGATGGGACGATGTGGAGGGAGATTCAATCTGTTTCTGACCCCGGAATCGTGTGATGGAACGGTTTGGATGGAGGTTCACTCTGTGTCTGAACCCGGGAGTGTGTGATGGGACGGTGAATAGGGAGATTCACTCTGTGTCTGACGCCGGGCTTTTGTGATGGGACGGTGAGGAGGGAGATTCACTCTGTGTCTGACCCCGGGTGTGTGTGATGGGACCGTGAGGAGTGAGATTTACTCTTTGTCTGACCCCATGAGTTTGTCATGGAAAGGTGTGGATGCAGATTCTCTCTATTTCTGACCCCTTGAAATTGTGATGGGACGGTGTGGATGGAGATTCACTCTGTGTCAGACCCCGGGAGTGTGTAATAGGACGGTGAGGAGGGAGATTTACTCTTTGTCTGACCCCGGGAGTTTGTCATGGAAAGGTGTGGATGCAGATTCTCTCTTTGTCTGACCCCGGGAGTTTGTCATGGAAAGGTCTGGATGCAGATTCATTCTGTGTCTGACCCCGGGAGTGTGTGATAGGACGATGAGGAGGGAGATTCACTCTGTGTCTGACCCCGGGAGTGTGTGATGGGACCGTGAGGAGTGAGATTTACTCTTTGTCTGACCCCGTGAGTTTGTCATGGAAAGGTGTGGATGCAGATTCTCTCTATGTCTGACCCCTTGAATTTGTGATGGTACGGTGTGGAAGGAGATTCACTCTGTGTCTGACCCCGGGAGTGTGTGATAGGACGGTGAGGAGGGAGATTCACTCTTTGTATTACCCCGGGAATGTGTGATGGGACGGTTTGGATGGAGATTCACTCTGTGACTGACCCCGGGCTTTTGTGATGGGACGGTGAAGAGGGAGATTCACTCTGTGTCTGACCCCGGGATCGTGTGATGGAACGGTTTGTATGGAGGTTCACTCTGAGTCTGAACCCGGGAGTGTGTGATGGGACGGTGAATAGGGAGATTCACTCTGTGTCTGACGCCGGGCTTTTGTGATGGGACGGTGAGGAGGGAGATTCACTCTGTGTCTCACCCCGGAACTTTGTGATGGGACGGTGTGGATGGAGATTCACTCTGTGTCTGACCCCGGGAGTGTGTGATAGGACAGTGAGGAGGGAGATTCACTCTGTGTCTGACCCCGGGAACGTGTGATGGGACGGTTTGGATGCAGATTCACTCTGTGTCTGACCCCGGGAGTGTGTGATGGGACCGTGAGGAGTGAGATTTACTCTTTGTCTGACCCCGTGAGTTTGTCATGGAAAGGTGTGGATGCAGATTCTCTCTATGTCTGACCCCTTGAATTTGTGATGGAACGGTGTGGAAGGAGATTCACTCTGTGTCTGACCCCGGGAGTGTGTGATAGGACGGTGAGGAGGGAGATTCACTCTTTGTCTGATCCCGGGAGTTTGTCATGGAAAGGTGTGGATGCAGATTCTCTCTATGTCTGACCCCTGGAATTTTGTGATGGGACGGTGAGGAGGGAGATTCAATCTCTGTCTGACCCCGGGAACGTGTGAAGGGACGGTTGGATTGAGATTTACTCTGTATCTGACCCCGAGAGTGGATGTTGGGACTGTTAGGATGGAGATTCACTCTGCGTCTGACCCCGGGACCCTGTGATGGGACGGTTTGGATGGAGATTCACTCTGTGTCAGACCCCGGGAGTGTGTGAAGGGACGGTGAGGAGGGAGTTTCACTCTGTTTCACACCCCGGGAGTTTGTGATGGATAGGTGTGAATGCAGATTCACTCTAAGTCTGACCCCGGGAATATGTGATGGGACGGTGAACAGGGAGATTCACTCTGTGTCTGAGCCCGGGCTTTTGTGATGGGACGGTGAGGAGGGAGATTTACTCTATGTCTGACCCCTGGAATTTGTGATGGGATGGTGTGGAAGGAGATTCACTCTGTTTCTGACCCCGGCAATGTGTGATGGGACGGTTTGGATGGAGGTTCACTCTGTGTCTGACCCCTGGAATTTGTGATTGGATTGTGTGGAGGGAGGTTCACTTTGTGTCTGACCCCTGGAGTTTATGATGTGACGGTGTGGAGGGAGATTCAATCTGTGTCTGACCACGGCAATGTGAGATGGGACGGTTTGGATGGAGATTCTCTCTGTGTCTGACCCCGGGCTTTTGTGATGGGACGGTGAGGAGGGAGATTCAATCTGTTTCTGACCGCGGGAACGTGTGATGGGACGGTTGGATGGAGATTCACTTTGTGTCTGACCCCTGGCTTTTGTCATGGGACGATGTGGAGGGAGATTCAATCTGTGTCTGAACACGGCAATGTGAGATGGCAAGGTTTGGATGGAGATTCACTCTGTGTCTGACCCCGGGCTTTTGTGATGGGACGGTGAGGAGGGAGATTCAATCTGTTTCTGACCGCGGGAACGTGTGATGGGACGGTTTGGATGGAGGTTCACTCCGAGTCTGACCCCGGGAGTGTGTGATGGGACGGTGAAGAGGGAGATTCACTCTGTGTCTGACCCTGGGCTTTTGTGATGGGACGGTGAGGAGGGTGATTCACTCTCTGTCTGACCCCGGGAACGTGTGATGGAACGGTTTGGATGGAGTTTCACTCTGTGTCTGACCCCGGAAGTTTGTGATGGGACGGTGTGGATGGAGATTCACTCTGTGTATTACCCCGGGAATGTGTGATGGGACGGTTTGGATGGAGATTCACTCTGTGACTGACCCCGGGCTTTTGTGATGGGACGGTGAAGAGGGAGATTCACTCTGTGTCTGACCCCGGGATCGTGTGATGGAACGGTATGGATGGAGGTTCACTCTGTGTCTGACGCCGGGCTTTTGTGATGGGACGGTGAGGAAGGAGATTCACTCTGTGTCTGACCCCGGAAGTTTGTGATGGGACGGTGTGGATGGAGATTCACTCTGTGTCTGACCCCGGGAGTGTGTGATAGGACGGTGAGGAGGGAGATTCACTCTGTGTCTGACCCCGGGAACGTGTGATGGGACGGTTTGGATGCAGATTCACTCTGTGTATTACCCCGGGAATGTGTGATGGGACGGTTTGGATGGAGATTCACTCTGTGACTGACCCCGGGCTTTTGTGATGGGACGGTGAAGAGGGAGATTCACTCTGTGTCTGACCCCGGGATCGTGTGATGGAACGGTTTGAATGGAGGTTCACTCTGAGTCTGAACCCGGGAGTGTGTGATGGGACGGTGAATAGGGAGATTCACTCTGTGTCTGACGCCGGGCTTTTGTGATGGGACGGTGAGGAGGGAGATTCACTCTGTGTCTGACCCCGGAAGTTTGTGATGGGACGGTGTGGATGGAGATTCACTCTGTGTCTGACCCCGGGAGTGTGTGATAGGACGGTGAGGAGGGAGATTCACTCTGTGTCTGACCCCGGGAACGTGTGATGGGACGGTTTGGATGCAGATTCACTCTGTGTCTGACCCCTGAATTTGTGATGGAACGGTGTGGAAGGAGATTCACTCTGTGTCTGACCCCGGGAGTGTGTGATAGGACGGTGAGGAGGGAGATTCACTCTGTGTCTGACCCCGGGAACGTGTGATGGGACGGTTTGGATGCAGATTCTCTCTATGTCTGACCCCTTGAATTTGTGATGGAACGGTGTGGAAGGAGATTCACTCTGTGTCTGACCCCGGGAATGTGTGATAGGACGGTGAGGAGGGAGATTCACTCTTTGTCTGACCCCGGGAGTTTATCATGGAAAGGTGTGGATGCAGATTCTCTCTATGTCTGACCCCTGGAATTTTGTGATGGGACGGTGAGGAGGGAGATTCAATCTCTGTCTGACCCCGGGAGTGTGTGATAGGACGGTGAGGAGGGAGATTCACTCTGTGTCTGACCCCGGGAACGTGTGATGGGACGGTTCGGATGCAGATTCACTCTGTGTCTGACCCCGGGAGTGTGTGATGGGACCGTGAGGAGTGAGATTTACTCTTTGTCTGACCCCGTGAGTTTGTCATGGAAAGGTGTGGATGCAGATTCTCTCTATGTCTGACCCCTTGAATTTGTGATGGAACGGTGTGGAAGGAGATTCACTCTGTGTCTGACCCCGGGAGTGTGTGATAGGACGGTGAGGAGGGAGATTCACTCTTTGTCTGACCCCGGGAGTTTATCATGGAAAGGTGTGGATGCAGATTCTCTCTATGTCTGACCCCTGGAATTTTGTGATGGGACGGTGGGGAGGGAGATTCAATCTCTGTCTGACCCCGGGAACGTGTGAAGGGACGGTTGGATTGAGATTTACTCTGTATCTGACCCCGAGAGTGTATGTTGGGACTGTTAGGATGGAGATTCACTCTGCGTCTGACCCCGGGACCCTGTGATGGGACGGTTTGGATGGAGATTCACTCTGTGTCAGACCCCTGGAGTGTGTGAAGGGACAGTGAGGAGGGAGATTTACTCTATGTCTGACCCCTGGAATTTGTGATGGGATGGTGTGGAAGGAGATTCACTCTGTTTCTGACCCCGGCAATGTGTGACGGGACGGTTTGGATGGAGGTTCACTCTGTGTCTGACCCCTGGAATTTGTGATGGGATTGTGTGGAGGGAGGTTCACTTTGTGTCTGACCCCTGGAGTTTATGATGTGACGGTGTGGAGGGAGATTCAATCTGTGTCTGACCGCGGGAACGTGTGATGGGACGGTTGGATGGAGATTCACTTTGTGTCTGACCACTGGCTTTTGTGATGGGACGATGAGGAGGGAGATTCAATCTGTGTCTGACCACGGGCTTTTGTGATGGGACGGTGAGGAGGGAGATTCAATCTGTTTCTGACCGCGGGAACGTGTGATGGGACGGTTGGATGGAGATTCACTTTGTGTCTGACCACTGGCTTTTGTGATGGGACGATGAGGAGGGAGATTCAATCTGTGTCTGACCACGGCAATGTGAGATGGGACGGTTTGGATGGAGATTCACTCTGTGTCTGACCCCTGGCTTTTGTGATGGGACGGTGAGGAGGGAGATTCAATCTGTTTCTGACCGCGGGAACGTGTGATGGGACGGTTTGGATGGAGGTTCACTCCGAGTCTGACCCCGGGAGTGTGTGATGGGACGGTGAAGAGGGAGATTCACTCTGTGTCTGACCCCGGGCTTTTGTGATGGGACGGTGAGGAAGGTGATTCACTCTCTGTCTGACCCCGGGAACGTGTGATGGAACGGTTTGGATGGAGTTTCACTCTGTGTCTGACCCCGGAAGTTTGTGATGGGACGGTGTGGATGGAGATTCACTCTGTGTCTGACCCCGGGAGTGTGTGATAGGACGGTGAGGGGGGAGATTCACTCTGTGTCTGACTCCGGGGACGTGTGATGGGACGGTTTGGATGCAGATTCACTCTGTGTCTGACCCCGGGAGTGTGTGATGGGACCGTGAGGAGGGAGATTTACTCTTTGTCTGACCCCGGGAGTTTGTCATGGAAAGGTGTGGATGCAGATTCTCTCTATGTCTGACCCCTGGAATTTTTGATGGGATGGTGCGGAAGGAGATTCACTCTGTGTCTGACCCCGGGCAATGTGCGATGGGACGGTGTGGATGCAGTTTCACTTAGTGTCTGACCACGGGCTTTTGTGATGGGACGGTGAGGAGGGAGATTCAATCTGTTTCTGACCGCGGGAACGTATGATGGGACGGTTGGATGGAGATTCACTTTGTGTCTGACCCCTGGCTTTTGTGATGGGACGATGTGGAGGGAGATTCAATCTGTGTCTGACCACGGCAATGTGAGATGGGACGGTTTTGATGGAGATTCACTCTGTGTCTGACCCCGGGCTTTTGTGATGGGAAGGTGAGGAGGGAGATTCAATTTGTTTCTGACCGCGGGAACGTGTGATGGGACGGTTTGGATGGAGGTTCACTCCGAGTCTGACCCCGGGAGTGTGTGATGGGACGGTGAAGAGGGAGATTCACTCTGTGTCTGACCCCGGGCTTTTGTGATGGGACGGTGAGGAGGGTGATTCACTCTCTGTCTGACCCCGGGAACGTGTGATGGAACGGTTTGGATGGAGTTTCACTCTGTGTCTGACCCCGGAAGTTTGTGATGGGACGGTGTGGATGGAGATTCACTCTGTGTCTGACCCCGGGAGTGTGTGATAGGACGGTGAGCGGGGAGATTCACTCTGTGTCTGACTCCGGGGACGTGTGATGGGACGGTTTGGATGCAGATTCACTCTGTGTCTGACCCCGGGAGTGTGTGATGGGACCGTGAGGAGGGAGATTTACTCTTTGTCTGACCCCGGGAGTTTGTCATGGAAAGGTGTGGATGCAGATTCTCTCTATGTCTGACCCCTGGAATTTTTGATGGGATGGTGTGGAAGGAGATTCACTCTGTGTCTGACCCCGGGCAATGTGCGATGGGACGGTGTGGATGCAGGTTCACTCAGTGTCTGACCACGGGCTTTTGTGATGGGACGGTGAGGAGGGAGATTCACTCTCTGTCTGACCCCGGCAATGTGTGATGGGACGGTTTGGATGGAGATTCACTCTGTGACTGACCCAGGGCTTTCGTGTAGGGACGGTGTGGAGGAAGATTCACTTTGTTTCTGACCCCGGGAGTTTTTCATGGAAATGTGTGGATGCAGATTCACTCTGTGTCTGACCCCGGGCAATGTGTGATTGGACGGTTTGGATGCAGGTTCACTGAGTGTCTGACCCCGGGTTTTTGTGATAGAATTGTGTGGAGGGAGATTCACTCTGTGTCTGACCACGTGAAAGTGTGATGGGACCGTTTGGATGGAGATTCACTCAGTGTCTGACCCCGGGCTTTTGTGATGGGATTGTGTGGAGCGAGATTCACTCTGTGTCTGACCCCGTGAGTTTGTGATGGACGGTGTGGATGGAGATTCACTCTATGTCTTACCCCTGGAATTTGTGATGGGCCGGTGTGTATGGAGATTCACTTTGTGTCTGACCCAGGGTTTTTGTGATGGGCCGGTGTTAATGGAGATTCACTTTGTGTCTGACCCCGCCAGTGTGTGATGGGACGGTGATGAGGGAGATTCACTCTGTGTCTGACCCAGGGAATGTGTGATGGGACGGTGAGGAGGGAGATTCAATATATGTCTGACCCCGGGCTTTTGTGTTGGGACGGTGTGGAGGGAGATTCACTCTGTGTCTGACCCAAGGCTTTTGTGATGGGACGGTGAGTAGGGAGATTCAATCTGTTTCTGACCGCGGGAACGTGTGATGGGACGGTTTGGATGGAGGTTCACTCCGAGTCTGACCCCGGGAGTGTGTGATGGGACGGTGAAGAGGGAGATTCACTCTGTGTCTGACCCCGGGCTTTTGTGATGGGACGGTGAGGAAGGTGATTCACTCTCTGTCTGACCCCGGGAACGTGTGATGGAACGGTTTGGATGGAGTTTCACTCTGTGTCTGACCCCTGGAATTTGTGATGGGATTGTGTGGAGGGAGGTTCACTTTGTGTCTGACCCCTGGAGTTTATGATGTGACGGTGTGGAGGGAGATTCAATCTGTGTCTGACCGCGGGAACGTGTGATGGGACGGTTGGATGGAGATTCACTTTGTGTCTGACCACTGGCTTTTGTGATGGGACGATGAGGAGGGAGATTCAATCTGTGTCTGACCACGGGCTTTTGTGATGGGACGGTGAGGAGGGAGATTCAATCTGTTTCTGACCGCGGGAACGTGTGATGGGACGGTTGGATGGAGATTCACTTTGTGTCTGACCACTGGCTTTTGTGATGGGACGATGAGGAGGGAGATTCAATCTGTGTCTGACCACGGCAATGTGAGATGGGACGGTTTGGATGGAGATTCACTCTGTGTCTGACCCCGGGCTTTTGTGATGGGACGGTGAGGAGGGAGATTCAATCTGTTTCTGACCGCGGGAACGTGTGATGGGACGGTTTGGATGGAGGTTCACTCCGAGTCTGACCCCGGGAGTGTGTGATGGGACGGTGAAGAGGGAGATTCACTCTGTGTCTGACCCCGGGCTTTTGTGATGGGACGGTGAGGAAGGTGATTCACTCTCTGTCTGACCCCGGGAACGTGTGATGGAACGGTTTGGATGGAGTTTCACTCTGTGTCTGACCCCGGAAGTTTGTGATAGGACGGTGTGGATGGAGATTCACTCTGTGTCTGACCCCGGGAGTGTGTGATAGGACGGTGAGGGGGGAGATTCACTCTGTGTCTGACTCCGGGGACGTGTGATGGGACGGTTTGGATGCAGATTCACTCAGTGTCTGACCCCGGGAGTGTGTGATGGGACCGTGAGGAGGGAGATTTACTCTTTGTCTGACCCCGGGAGTTTGTCATGGAAAGGTGTGGATGCAGATTCTCTCTATGTCTGACCCCTGGAATTTTTGATGGGATGGTGCGGAAGGAGATTCACTCTGTGTCTGACCCCGGGCAATGTGCGATGGGACGGTGTGGATGCAGTTTCACTTAGTGTCTGACCACGGGCTTTTGTGATGGGACGGTGAGGAGGGAGATTCAATCTGTTTCTGACCGCGGGAACGTATGATGGGACGGTTGGATGGAGATTCACTTTGTGTCTGACCCCTGGCTTTTGTGATGGGACGATGTGGAGGGAGATTCAATCTGTGTCTGACCACGGCAATGTGAGATGGGACGGTTTTGATGGAGATTCACTCTGTGTCTGACCCCGGGCTTTTGTGATGGGAAGGTGAGGAGGGAGATTCAATTTGTTTCTGACCGCGGGAACGTGTGATGGGACGGTTTGGATGGAGGTTCACTCCGAGTCTGACCCCGGGAGTGTGTGATGGGACGGTGAAGAGGGAGATTCACTCTGTGTCTGACCCCGGGCTTTTGTGATGGGACGGTGAGGAGGGTGATTCACTCTCTGTCTGACCCCGGGAACGTGTGATGGAACGGTTTGGATGGAGTTTCACTCTGTGTCTGACCCCGGAAGTTTGTGATGGGACGGTGTGGATGGAGATTCACTCTGTGTCTGACCCCGGGAGTGTGTGATAGGACGGTGAGCGGGGAGATTCACTCTGTGTCTGACTCCGGGGACGTGTGATGGGACGGTTTGGATGCAGATTCACTCTGTGTCTGACCCCGGGAGTGTGTGATGGGACCGTGAGGAGGGAGATTTACTCTTTGTCTGACCCCGGGAGTTTGTCATGGAAAGGTGTGGATGCAGATTCTCTCTATGTCTGACCCCTGGAATTTTTGATGGGATGGTGTGGAAGGAGATTCACTCTGTGTCTGACCCCGGGCAATGTGCGATGGGACGGTGTGGATGCAGGTTCACTCAGTGTCTGACCACGGGCTTTTGTGATGGGACGGTGAGGAGGGAGATTCACTCTCTGTCTGACCCCGGCAATGTGTGATGGGACGGTTTGGATGGAGATTCACTCTGTGACTGACCCAGGGCTTTCGTGTAGGGACGGTGTGGAGGAAGATTCACTTTGTTTCTGACCCCGGGAGTTTTTCATGGAAATGTGTGGATGCAGATTCACTCTGTGTCTGACCCCGGGCAATGTGTGATTGGACGGTTTGGATGCAGGTTCACTGAGTGTCTGACCCCGGGTTTTTGTGATAGAATTGTGTGGAGGGAGATTCACTCTGTGTCTGACCACGTGAAAGTGTGATGGGACCGTTTGGATGGAGATTCACTCAGTGTCTGACCCCGGGCTTTTGTGATGGGATTGTGTGGAGCGAGATTCACTCTGTGTCTGACCCCGTGAGTTTGTGATGGACGGTGTGGATGGAGATTCACTCTATGTCTTACCCCTGGAATTTGTGATGGGCCGGTGTGTATGGAGATTCACTTTGTGTCTGACCCAGGGTTTTTGTGATGGGCCGGTGTTAATGGAGATTCACTTTGTGTCTGACCCCGCCAGTGTGTGATGGGACGGTGATGAGGGAGATTCACTCTGTGTCTGACCCAGGGAATGTGTGATGGGACGGTTTGGATGCAGATTCACTCTGTGTCTGACCCCGGGCTTTTGTGATGGGACGGTGAGGAGGGAGATTCAATATATGTCTGACCCCGGGCTTTTGTGTTGGGACGGTGTGGAGGGAGATTCACTCTGTGTCTGACCCCGGGCTTTTGTGATGGGACGGTGAGTAGGGAGATTCAATCTGTTTCTGACCGCGGGAACGTGTGATGGGACGGTTTGGATGGAGGTTCACTCCGAGTCTGACCCCGGGAGTGTGTGATGGGACGGTGAAGAGGGAGATTCACTCTGTGTCTGACCCCGGGCTTTTGTGATGGGACGGTGAGGAAGGTGATTCACTCTCTGTCTGACCCCGGGAACGTGTGATGGAACGGTTTGGATGGAGTTTCACTCTGTGTCTGACCCCGGAAGTTTGTGATGGGACGGTGTGGATGGAGATTCACTCTGTGTCTGACCCCGGGAGTGTGTGATAGGACGGTGAGGGGGGAGATTCACTCTGTGTCTGACTCCGGGGACGTGTGATGGGACGGTTTGGATGCAGATTCACTCTGTGTCTGACCCCGGGAGTGTGTGATGGGACCGTGAGGAGGGAGATTTACTCTTTGTCTGACCCCGGGAGTTTGTCATGGAAAGGTGTGGATGCAGATTCTCTCTATGTCTGACCCCTGGAATTTTTGATGGGATGGTGCGGAAGGAGATTCACTCTGTGTCTGACCCCGGGCAATGTGCGATGGGACGGTGTGGATGCAGGTTCACTTAGTGTCTGACCACGGGCTTTTGTGATGGGACGGTGAGGAGGGAGATTCAATCTGTTTCTGACCGCGGGAACGTATGATGGGACGGTTGGATGGAGATTCACTTTGTGTCTGAACCCTGGCTTTTGTGATGGGACGATGTGGAGGGAGATTCAATCTGTGTCTGACCACGGCAATGTGAGATGGGACGGTTTTGATGGAGATTCACTCTGTGTCTGACCCCGGGCTTTTGTGATGGGAAGGTGAGGAGGGAGATTCAATCTGTTTCTGACCGCGGGAACGTGTGATGGGACGGTTTGGATGGAGGTTCACTCCGAGTCTGACCCCGGGAGTGTGTGATGGGACGGTGAAGAGGGAGATTCACTCTGTGTCTGACCCCGGACTTTTGTGATGGGACGGTGAGGAGGGTGATTCACTCTCTGTCTGACCCCGGGAACGTGTGATGGAACGGTTTGGATGGAGTTTCACTCTGTGTCTGACCCCGGAAGTTTGTGATGGGACGGTGTGGATGGAGATTCACTCTGTGTCTGACACCGGGAGTGTGTGATAGGACGGTGAGGGGGGAGATTCACTCTGTGTCTGACTCCGGGGACGTGTGATGGGACGGTTTGGATGCAGATTCACTCTGTGTCTGACCCCGGGAGTGTGTGATGGGACCGTGAGGAGGGAGATTTACTCTTTGTCTGACCCCGGGAGTTTGTCATGGAAAGGTGTGGATGCAGATTCTCTCTATGTCTGACCCCTGGAATTTTTGATGGGATGGTGTGGAAGGAGATTCACTCTGTGTCTGACCCCGGGCAATGTGCGATGGGACGGTGTGGATGCAGGTTCACTCAGTGTCTGACCACGGGCTTTTGTGATGGGACGGTGAGGAGGGAGATTCACTCTCTGTCTGACCCCGGCAATGTGTGATGGGACGGTTTGGATGGAGATTCACTCTGTGACTGACCCAGGGCTTTCGTGTAGGGACGGTGTGGGGGAAGATTCACTTTGTTTCTGACCCCGGGAGTTTTTCATGGAAATGTGTGGATGCAGATTCACTCTGTGTCTGACCCCGGGCAATGTGTGATTGGACGGTTTGGATGCAGGTTCACTGAGTGTCTGACCCCGGGCTTTTGTGATAGAATTGTGTGGAGGGAGATTCACTCTGTGTCTGACCACGTGAAAGTGTGATGGGTCCGTTTGGATGGAGATTCACTCAGTGTCTCACCCCGGGCTTTTTTGATGGGATTGTGTGGAGGGAGATTCACTCTGTGTCTGACCCCGTGAGTTTGTGATGGACGGTGTGGATGGAGATTCACTCTATGTCTTACCCCTGGAATTTGTGATGGGCCGGTGTGTATGGAGATTCACTTTGTGTCTGACCCAGGGTTTTTGTGATGGGCCGGTGTTAATGGAGATTCACTTTGTGTCTGACCCCGCCAGTGTGTGATGGGACGGTGTTGAGGAAGATTCACTCTGTGTCTGACCCAGGGAATGTGTGATGGGACGGTTTGGATGCAGATTCACTCTGTGTCTGACCCCGGGCTTTTGTGATGGGACGGTGAGGAGGGAGATTCAATATATGTCTGACCCCGTGCTCGTGTGATGGGACGGTTGGATGGAGATTCACTTTGTGTCTGACCCCTGGCTTTTGTGATGGGACGATGTGGAGGGAGATTCAATCTGTGTCTGACCACGGCAATGTGAGATGGGACGGTTTTGATGGAGATTCACTCTGTGTCTGACCCCGGGCTTTTGTGATGGGACGGTGAGGAGGGAGATTCAATCTGTTTCTGACCGCGGGAACGTGTGATGGGACGGTTTGGATGGAGGTTCACTCCGAGTCTGACCCCGGGAGTGTGTGATGGGACGGTGAAGAGGGAGATTCACTCTGTGTCTGACCCCGGGCTTTTGTGATGGGACGGTGAGGAGGGTGATTCACTCTCTGTCTGACCCCGGGAACGAGTGACGGAACGGTTTGGATGGAGTTTCACTCTGTGTCTGACCCCGGAAGTTTGTGATGGGACGGTGTGGATGGAGATTCACTCTGTGTCTGACCCCGGGAGTGTGTGATAGGACGGTGAGGGGGGAGATTCACTCTGTGTCTGACTCCGGGGACGTGTGATGGGACGGTTTGGATGCAGATTCACTCTGTGTCTGACCCCGGGAGTGTGTGATGGGACCGTGAGGAGGGAGATTTACTCTTTGTCTGACCCCGGGAGTTTGTCATGGAAAGGTGTGGATGCAGATTCTCTCTATGTCTGACCCCTGGAATTTTTGATGGGATGGTGTGGAAGGAGATTCACTCTGTGTCTGACCCCGGGCAATGTGCGATGGGACGGTGTGGATGCAGGTTCACTCAGTGTCTGACCACGGGCTTTTGTGATGGGACGGTGAGGAGGGAGATTCACTCTCTGTCTGACCCCGGCAATGTGTGATGGGACGGTTTGGATGGAGATTCACTCTGTGACTGACCCAGGGCTTTCGTGTAGGGACGGTGTGGAGGAAGATTCACTTTGTTTCTGACCCCGGGAGTTTTTCATGGAAATGTGTGGATGCAGATTCACTCTGTGTCTGACCCCGGGCAATGTGTGATTGGACGGTTTGGATGCAGGTTCACTGAGTGTCTGACCCCGGGCTTTTGTGATAGAATTGTGTGGATGGAGATTCACTCAGTGTCTGACCCCGGGCTTTTGTGATGGGATTGTGTGGAGCGAGATTCACTCTGTGTCTGACCCCGTGAGTTTGTGATGGACGGTGTGGATGGAGATTCACTCTATGTCTTACCCCTGGAATTTGTGATGGGCCGGTGTGTATGGAGATTCACTTTGTGTCTGACCCAGGGTTTTTGTGATGGGCCGGTGTTAATGGAGATTCACTTTGTGTCTGACCCCGCCAGTGTGTGATGGGACGGTGATGAGGGAGATTCACTCTGTGTCTGACCCAGGGAATGTGTGATGGGACGGTTTGGATGCAGATTCACTCTGTGTCTGACCCCGGGCTTTTGTGATGGGACGGTGAGGAGGGAGATTCAATATATGTCTGACCCCGGGCTTTTGTGTTGGGACGGTGTGGCGGGAGATTCACTCTGTGTCTGACCCCGGGCTTTTGTGATGGGACGGTGAGTAGGGAGATTCACTCTGTGTCTGACCCCGTGAGATCGTGATGGGCCGGTGTGGATGGAGATTCCCTCTGTGTCTGACCCCGGGAGTGTGTGATGGGACGGTGTGTTTGGAAATTCACTCTGTGTCTGACCCCGGGAGTGTGTGATGGGTCGGTTAGGAGGGAGATTCACTCTGTGTCTGACCCCGGGCTTTTGTGATGGGACGGTGTGGATGGAGATTCACTCTGAGTCTGACCCAGGGAAAGTATGATGGGACGGTTTGGATGGACATTCACTTTGTGTCTGACCCCGGGTTTTTGTGATGGGAAGGTCTGGATGGAGATTCACTCTGTGTCTGACCCCGGGAAATAATGATGGGCCGGTGTGTATGGAGATTCACCTTCTGTCTGACCCCGGGTTTTTGTGATGGTCCGGTGTGGATGGAGATTCACTCTGTGTCTGACCCCGGGAGTTTGTGAAGGGACGATGTGTAGGGAGTTTCAATCTGTGTCTGACATCGGCAATGTGTGATGGGACGGTTTGGATGGAGATTCACTCTGTGTCTGACCCCGGGAGTCTGTGATTGGACGATGAGAAGGGAGCTTTACTCTTTGTCTGACCCCGGGAGTATGTGATGGAAAGGTGTGGATGCAGATTCACTCTATGTCTGACCCATGGAATTTGTGATAGGATGGTGTGGAAGGAGAATTACTCTGTGTCTGACCCCGGCAATGTGTGATGAGACGGTTTGGATGGAGGTTCACTCAGTGTCTGACCCCGAGGGGTTTAAGATGGGACGGTGTGGAACGAGATTCACTCTGTGTCTGACCACGGGAACGTGTGATGAGACGGTTTGGATGGAGGTTCACTCCGAGTCTGACCACAGGAGTGTGTGATGGGACGGTGAAGATGGAGATTCACTCTGTGTCAGACCCCGGGAACGTGTGATGGGACGGTTTGGATGGAGATTCAATCTCTATCTGACACCGGGCTTTTCTGATGGGCCGGTGTGTATGGAGATTCACTTTGTGTCTGACCCCGGTATATTGTGATTGGACGGTGTGGAGGGAGATTCACACTGTGTCTGACCCCGTGAGTTTGTGATGGGACGGTGTGATTGGAAATTCACTCTGTGTCTGACCCCGGGAGTGTGTGATAGGACGGTGAGGGGGGAGATTCACTCTGTGTCTGACTCCGGGAACGTGTGATGGAACGGTTTGGATGGAGTTTCACTCTGTGTCTGACCCCGGAAGTTTGTGATGGGACGGTGTGGATGGAGATTCACTCTGTGTCTGACCCCGGGAGTGTGTGATAGGACGGTGAGGGGGGAGATTCACTCTGTGTCTGACTCCGGGGACGTGTGATGGGACGGTTTGGATGCAGATTCACTCTGTGTCTGACCCCGGGAGTGTGTGATGGGACCGTGAGGAGGGAGATTTACTCTTTGTCTGACCCCGGGAGTTTGTCATGGAAAGGTGTGGATGCAGATTCTCTCTATGTCTGACCCCTGGAATTTTTGATGGGATGGTGCGGAAGGAGATTCACTCTGTGTCTGACCCCGGGCAATGTGCGATGGGACGGTGTGGATGCAGGTTCACTTAGTGTCTGACCACGGGCTTTTGTGATGGGACGGTGAGGAGGGAGATTCAATCTGTTTCTGACCGCGGGAACGTCTGATGGGACGGTTGGATGGAGATTCACTTTGTGTCTGACCCCTGGCTTTTGTGATGGGACGATGTGGAGGGAGATTCAATCTGTGTCTGACCACGGCAATGTGAGATGGGACGGTTTTGATGGAGATTCACTCTGTGTCTGACCCCGGGCTTTTGTGATGGGAAGGTGAGGAGGGAGATTCAATCTGTTTCTGACCGCGGGAACGTGTGATGGGACGGTTTGGATGGAGGTTCACTCCGAGTCTGACCCCGGGAGTGTGTGATGGGACGGTGAAGAGGGAGATTCACTCTGTGTCTGACCCCGGGCTTTTGTGATGGGACGGTGAGGAGGGTGATTCACTCTCTGTCTGACCCCGGGAACGTGTGATGGAACGGTTTGGATGGAGTTTCACTCTGTGTCTGACCCCGGAAGTTTGTGATGGGACGGTGTGGATGGAGATTCACTCTGTGTCTGACCCCGGGAGTGTGTGATAGGACGGTGAGGGGGGAGATTCACTCTGTGTCTGACTCCGGGGACGTGTGATGGGACGGTTTGGATGCAGATTCACTCTGTGTCTGACCCCGGGAGTGTGTGATGGGACCGTGAGGAGGGAGATTTACTCTTTGTCTGACCCCGGGAGTTTGTCATGGAAAGGTGTGGATGCAGATTCTCTCTATGTCTGACCCCTGGAATTTTTGATGGGATGGTGTGGAAGGAGATTCACTCTGTGTCTGACCCCGGGCAATGTGCGATGGGACGGTGTGGATGCAGGTTCACTCAGTGTCTGACCACGGGCTTTTGTGATGGGACGGTGAGGAGGGAGATTCACTCTCTGTCTGACCCCGGCAATGTGTGATGGGACGGTTTGGATGGAGATTCACTCTGTGACTGACCCAGGGCTTTCGTGTAGGGACGGTGTGGAGGAAGATTCACTTTGTTTCTGACCCCGGGAGTTTTTCATGGAAATGTGTGGATGCAGATTCACTCTGTGTCTGACCCCGGGCAATGTGTGATTGGACGGTTTGGATGCAGGTTCACTGAGTGTCTGACCCCGGGCTTTTGTGATAGAATTGTGTGGAGGGAGATTCACTCTGTGTCTGACCACGTGAAAGTGTGATGGGTCCGTTTGGATGGAGATTCACTCAGTGTCTCACCCCGGGCTTTTGTGATGGGATTGTGTGGAGGGAGATTCACTCTGTGTCTGACCCCGTGAGTTTGTGATGGACGGTGTGGATGGAGATTCACTCTATGTCTTACCCCTGGAATTTGTGATGGGCCGGTGTGTATGGAGATTCACTTTGTGTCTGACCCAGGGTTTTTGTGATGGGCCGGTGTTAATGGAGATTCACTTTGTGTCTGACCCCGCCAGTGTGTGATGGGACGGTGTTGAGGGAGATTCACTCTGTGTCTGACCCAGGGAATGTGTGATGGGACGGTTTGGATGCAGATTCACTCTGTGTCTGACCCCGGGCTTTTGTGATGGGACGGTGAGGAGGGAGATTCAATATATGTCTGACCCCGTGCTCGTGTGATGGGACGGTTGGATGGAGATTCACTTTGTGTCTGACCCCTGGCTTTTGTGATGGGACGATGTGGAGGGAGATTCAATCTGTGTCTGACCACGGCAATGTGAGATGGGACGGTTTTGATGGAGATTCACTCTGTGTCTGACCCCGGGCTTTTGTGATGGGACGGTGAGGAGGGAGATTCAATCTGTTTCTGACCGCGGGAACGTGTGATGGGACGGTTTGGATGGAGGTTCACTCCGAGTCTGACCCCGGGAGTGTGTGATGGGACGGTGAAGAGGGTGATTCACTCTCTGTCTGACCCCGGGAACGTGAGATGGGACGGTTTGGATGGAGTTTCACTCTGTGTCTGACCCCGGAAGTTTGTGATGGGACGGTGTGGATGGAGATTCACTCTGTGTCTGACCCCGGGAGTGTGTGATAGGACGGTGAGGGGGGAGATTCACTCTGTGTCTGACTCCGGGGACGTGTGATGGGACGGTTTGGATGCAGATTCACTCTGTGTCTGACCCCGGGAGTGTGTGATGGGACCGTGAGGAGGGAGATTTACTCTTTGTCTGACCCCGGGAGTTTGTCATGGAAAGGTGTGGATGCAGATTCTCTCTATGTCTGACCCCTGGAGTTTTTGATGGGATGGTGTGGAAGGAGATTCACTCTGTGTCTGACCCCGGGCAATGTGCGATGGGACGGTGTGGATGCAGGTTCACTCAGTGTCTGACCACGGGCTTTTGTGATGGGACGGTGAGGAGGGAGATTCACTCTCTGTCTGACCCCGGCAATGTGTGATGGGACGGTTTGGATGGAGATTCACTCTGTGACTGACCCAGGGCTTTCGTGTAGGGACGGTGTGGAGGAAGATTCACTTTGTTTCTGACCCCGGGAGTTTTTCATGGAAATGTGTGGATGCAGATTCACTCTGTGTCTGACCCCGGGCAATGTGTGATTGGACGGTTTGGATGCAGGTTCACTGAGTGTCTGACCCCGGGCTTTTGTGATAGAATTGTGTGGAGGGAGATTCACTCTGTGTCTGACCACGTGAAAGTGTGATGGGACCGTTTGGATGGAGATTCACTCAGTGTCTGACCCCGGGCTTTTGTGATGGGATTGTGTGGAGCGAGATTCACTCTGTGTCTGACCCCGTGAGTTTGTGATGGACGGTGTGGATGGAGATTCACTCTATGTCTTACCCCTGGAATTTGTGATGGGCCGGTGTGTATGGAGATTCACTTTGTGTCTGACCCAGGGTTTTTGTGATGGGCCGGTGTTAATGGAGATTCACTTTGTGTCTGACCCCGCCAGTGTGTGATGGGACGGTGATGAGGGAGATTCACTCTGTGTCTGACCCAGGGAATGTGTGATGGGACGGTTTGGATGCAGATTCACTCTGTGTCTGACCCCGGGCTTTTGTGATGGGACGGTGAGGAGGGAGATTCAATATATGTCTGACCCCGGGCTTTTGTGTTGGGACGGTGTGGAGGGAGATTCACTCTGTGTCTGACCCCGGGCTTTTGTGATGGGACGGTGAGTAGGGAGATTCACTCTGTGTCTGACCCCGTGAGATCGTGATGGGCCGGTGTGGATGGAGATTCCCTCTGTGTCTGACCCCGGGAGTGTGTGATGGGACGGTGTGTTTGGAAATTCACTCTGTGTCTGACCCCGGGAGTGTGTGATGGGTCGGTTAGGAGGGAGATTCACTCTGTGTCTGACCCCGGGCTTTTGTGATGGGACGGTGTGGATGGAGATTCACTCTGAGTCTGACCCAGGGAAAGTATGATGGGACGGTTTGGATGGACATTCACTTTGTGTCTGACCCCGGGTTTTTGTGATGGGAAGGTCTGGATGGAGATTCACTCTGTGTCTGACCCCGGGAAATTATGATGGGCCGGTGTGTATGGAGATTCACCTTCTGTCTGACCCCGGGTTTTTGTGATGGTCCGGTGTGGATGGAGATTCACTCTGTGTCTGACCCCGGGAGTTTGTGAAGGGACGATGTGTAGGGAGTTTCAATCTGTGTCTGACATCGGCAATGTGTGATGGGACGGTTTGGATGGAGATTCACTCTGTGTCTGACCCCGGGAGTATGTGATGGAAAGGTGTGGATGCAGATTCACTCTATGTCTGACCCCTGGAATTTGTGATAGGATGGTGTGGAAGGAGAATTACTCTGTGTCTGACCCCGGCAATGTGTGATGAGACGGTTTGGATGGAGGTTCACTCAGTGTCTGACCCCGAGGGGTTTAAGATGGGACGGTGTGGAACGAGATTCACTCTGTGTCTGACCACGGGAACGTGTGATGAGACGGTTTGGATGGAGGTTCACTCCGAGTCTGACCACAGGAGTGTGTGATGGGACGGTGAAGATGGAGATTCACTCTGTGTCAGACCCCGGGAACGTGTGATGGGACGGTTTGGATGGAGATTCAATCTCTATCTGACACCGGGCTTTTCTGATGGGCCGGTGTGTATGGAGATTCACTTTGTGTCTGACCCCGGTCTATTGTGATTGGACGGTGTGGAGGGAGATTCACACTGTGTCTGACCCCGTGAGTTTGTGATGGGACGGTGTGATTGGAAATTCACTCTGTGTCTGACCCCGGGAGTGTGTGATGGGTTTGTGAGGAGGGAGATTCACTCTGTGTCTGACCACGGGTACGTGTGATCGGACGGATTGGATGCAGATTCACTCTGTGCCTCTCGCCGGGCGTGTGTGATGGGACGGTGAGGAGGGAGATTCACTCTATGTCTGACCACTGGAATTTGTGATGGGATGATGTGGAAGGAGATTCACTCTGTGTCTGACCAGGGCATTGTGTGATGGGACGGTTTAGATGGCGGTTCACTCAGTGTCTGACCCCAGGCTTTTGTGATGGGTTTGTGTGGAGGGAGATTCACTCTGTGTCTGACCGCGGGGAAGCGTTAAGGGGCGTTTTGGATGTAGATTCACTCTGTGTCTGACCCCGGGAGTGTGTAATAGGACGGTGAGGAGGGAGATTTACTCTTTGTCTGACCCCGGGAGTTTGTCATGGAAAGGTGTGGATGCAGATTCATTCTGTGTCTGACCCCGGGAGTGTGTGATGGGACGGTTTGGATGCAGATTCATTCTGTGTCTGACCCCGGGAGTGTGTGATAGGACGGTGAGGAGGGAGATTCACTCTGTGTCTGACCCCGGGAGTGTGTGATGGGACCGTGAGGAGTGAGATTTACTCTTTGTCTGACCCCGTGAGTTTGTCATGGAAAGGTGTGGATGCAGATTCTCTCTATGTCTGACCCCTTGAATTTGTGATGGTACGGTGTGGAAGGAGATTCACTCTGTGTCTGACCCCGGGAGTGTGTGATAGGACGGTGAGGAGGGAGATTCACTCTTTGTCTGACCCCGGGAGTTTGTCATGGAAAGGTGTGGATGCAGATTCTCTCTATGTCTGACCCCTGGAATTTTGTGATGGGACGGTGAGGAGGGAGATTCAGTCTCTGTCTGACCCCGGGAACGTGTGAAGGGACGGTTGGATTGAGATTTACTCTGTATCTGACCCCGAGAGTGTATGTTGGGACTGTTAGGATGGAGATTCACTCTGCGTCTGACCCCGGGACCCTGTGATGGGACGGTTTGGATGGAGATTCACTCTGTGTCAGACCCCGGGAGTGTGTGAAGGGACGGTGAGGAGGGAGTTTCACTCTGTTTCACACCCCGGGAGTTTGTGATGGATAGGTGTGGATGCAGATTCACTCTAAGTCTGACCCCGGGAATATGTGATGGGACGGTGAAGAGGGAGATTCACTCTGTGTCTGAGCCCGGGCTTTTGTGGTGGGACGGTGAGGAGGGAGATTTACTCTATGTCTGACCCCTGGAATTTGTGATGGGATGGTGTGGAAGGAGATTCACTCTGTTTCTGACCCCGGCAATGTGTGATGGGACGGTTTGGATGGAGGTTCACTCTGTGTCTGACCCCTGGAATTTGTGATGGGATTGTGAGGAGGGAGGTTCACTTTGTGTCTGACCCCTGGAGTTTATGATGTGACGGTGTGGAGGGAGATTCAATCTGTGTCTGACCACGGCAATGTGAGAGGGGACGGTTTGGATGGAGATTCTCTCTGTGTCTGACCCCGGGCTTTTGTGATGGGACGGTGAGGAGGGAGATTCAATCTGTTTCTGACCGCGGGAACGTGTGATGGGACGGTTGGATGGAGATTCACTTTGTGTCTGACCCCTGGCTTTTGTGATGGGACGATGTGGAGGGAGATTCAATCTGTTTCTGACCCCGGAATCGTGTGATGGAACGGTTTGGATGGAGGTTCACTCTGAGTCTGAACCCGGGAGTGTGTGATGGGACGGTGAATAGGGAGATTCACAATGTGTCTGACGCCGGGCTTTTGTGATGGGACGGTGAGGAGGGAGATTCACTCTGTGTCTGACCCCGGAAGTTTGTGATGGGACGGTGTGGATGGAGATTCACTCTGTGTCTGACCCCGGGAGTGTGTGATAGGACGGTGAGGAGGGAGATTCACTCTCTGTCTGACCCCGGCAATGTGTGATGGGACGGTTTGGATGGAGGTTCACTCAGTGTCTGACCCCGGGAGTTTAAAAGATGTGACGGTGTGGATGGAGATTCACTCTGTGTATTACCCCGGGAATGTGTGATGGGAAGGTTTGGATGGAGATTCACTCTGTGACTGACCCCGGGCTTTTGTGATGGGACGGTGAAGAGGGAGATTCACTCTGTGTCTGACCCCGGGATCGTGTGATGGAACGGTTTGGATGGAGGTTCACTCTGAGTCTGAACCCGGGAGTGTGTGATGGGACCGTGAGGAGTGAGATTTACTCTTTGTCTGACCCCGTGAGTTTGTCATGGAAAGGTGTGGATGCAGATTCTCTCTATGTCTGACCCCTTGAATTTGTGATGGAACGGTGTGGAAGGAGATTCACTCTGTGTCTGACCCCGGGAGTGTGTGATAGGACGGTGAGGAGGGAGATTCACTCTTTGTCTGACCCCGGGAGTTTGTCATGGAAAGGTGTGGATGCAGATTCTCTCTATGTCTGACCCCTGGAATTTTGTGATGGGACGGTGAGGAGGGAGATTCGATCTCTGTCTGACCCCGGGAACGTGTGAAGGGACGGTTGGATTGAGATTTACTCTGTATCTGACCCCGAGAGTGGATGTTGGGACTGTTAGGATGGAGATTCACTCTGCGTCTGACCCCGGGACCCTGTGATGGGACGGTTTGGATGGAGATTCACTCTGTGTCAGACCCCGGGAGTGTGTGAAGGGACGGTGAGGAGGGAGTTTCACTCTGTTTCACACCCCGGGAGTTTGTGATGGATAGGTGTGAATGCAGATTCACTCTAAGTCTGACCCCGGGAATATGTGATGGGACGGTGAACAGGGAGATTTACTCTGTGTCTGAGCCCGGGCTTTTGTGATGGGACGGTGAGGAGGGAGATTTACTCTATGTCTGACCCCTGGAATTTGTGATGGGATGGTGTGGTAGGAGATTCACTCTGTTTCTGACCCCGGCAATGTGTGATGGGACGGTTTGGATGGAGGTTCACTCTGTGTCTGACCCCTGGAATTTGTGATGGGATGGTGTGGAAGGAGATTCACTCTGTTTCTGACCCCGGCGATGTGTGATGGGACGGTTTGGATGGAGGTTCACTCTGTGTCTGACCCCTGGAATTTGTGATGAGATTGTGTGGAGGGAGGTTCACTTTGTGTCTGACCCCTGGAGTTTATGATGTGACGGTGTGGAGGGAGATTCAATCTGTGTCTGACCACGGCAATGTGAGATGGGACGGTTTGGATGGAGATTCTCTCTGTGTCTGACCCCGGGCTTTTGTGATGGGACGGTGAGGAGGGAGATTCAATCTGTTTCTGACCGCGGGAACGTGTGATGGGACGGTTGGATGGAGATTCACTTTGTGTCTGACCCCTGGCTTTTGTGATGGGACGATGTGGAGGGAGATTCAATCTGTTTCTGACCGCGGGAACGTGTGATGGGACGGTTTGGATGGAGGTTCACTCGGAGTCTGACCCCGGGAGTGTGTGATGGGACGGTGAAGAGGGAGATTCACTCTGTGTCTGACCCCGGGCTTTTGTGATGGGACGGTGAGGAGGGTGATTCACTCTCTGTCTGACCCCGGGAACGTGTGATGGAACGGTTTGGATGGAGTTTCACTCTGAGTCTGACCCCGGAAGTTTGTGATGGGACGGTGTGGATGGAGATTCACTCTGTGTATTACCCCGGGAATGTGTGATGGGACGGTTTGGATGGAGATTCACTCTGTGACTGACCCCGGGCTTTTGTGATGGGACGGTGAAGAGGGAGATTCACTCTGTGTCTGACCCCGGGATCGTGTGATGGAACGGTTTGGATGGAGGTTCACTCTGTGTCTGACGCCGGGCTTTTGTGATGGGACGGTGAGGAAGGAGATTCACTCTGTGTCTGACCCCGGAAGTTTGTGATGGGACGGTGTGGATGGAGATTCACTCTGTGTCTGACCCCGGGAGTGTGTGATAGGACGGTGAGGAGGGAGATTCACTCTGTGTCTGACCCCGGGAACGTGTGATGGGACGGTTTGGATGCAGATTCACTCTGTGTCTGACCCCGGGAGTGTGTGATGGGACCGTGAGGAGTGAGATTTACTCTTTGTCTGACCCCGTGAGTTTGTCATGGAAAGGTGTGGATGCAGATTCTCTCTATGTCTGACCCCTTGAATTTGTGATGGAACGGTGTGGAAGGAGATTCACTCTGTGTCTGACCCCGGGAGTGTGTGATAGGACGGTGAGGAGGGAGATTCACTCTTTGTCTGACCCCGGGAGTTTGTCATGGAAAGTTGTGGATGCAGATTCTCTCTATGTCTGACCCCTGGAATTTTGTGATGGGACGGTGAGGAGGGAGATTCTATCTCTGTCTGACCCCGGGAACGTGTGAAGGGACGGTTGGATTGAGATTTACTCTGTATCTGACCCCGAGAGTGTATGTTGGGACTGTTAGGATGGAGATTCACTCTGCGTCTGACCCCGGGACCCTGTGATGGGACGGTTTGGATGGAGATTCACTCTGTGTCAGACCCCGGGAGTGTGTGAAGGGACGGTGAGGAGGGAGATTTACTCTATGTCTGACCCCTGGAATTTGTGATGGGATGGTGTGGAAGGAGATTCACTCTGTTTCTGACCCCGGCAATGTGTGACGGGACGGTTTGGATGGAGGTTCACTCTGTGTCTGACCCCTGGAATTTGTGATGGGATTGTGTGGAGGGAGGTTCACTTTGTGTCTGACCCCTGGAGTTTATGATGTGACGGTGTGGAGGGAGATTCAATCTGTGTCTGACCACGGCAATGTGAGATGGGACGGTTTGGATGGAGATTCTCTCTGTGTCTGACCCCGGGCTTTTGTGATGGGACGGTGAGGAGGGAGATTCAATCTGTTTCTGACCGCGGGAACGTGTGATGGGACGGTTGGATTGAGATTCACTTTGTGTCTGACCACTGGCTTTTGTGATGGGACGATGAGGAGGGAGATTCAATCTGTGTCTGACCACGGCAATGTGAGATGGGACGGTTTGGATGGAGATTCACGCTGTGTCTGACCCCGGGCTTTTGTGATGGGACGGTGAGGAGGGAGATTCAATCTGTTTCTGACCGCGGGAACGTGTGATGGGACGGTTTGGATGGAGGTTCACTCCGAGTCTGACCCCGGGAGTGTGTGATGGGACGGTGAAGAGGGAGATTCACTCTGTGTTTGACCCCGGGCTTTTGTGATGGGACGGTGAGGAAGGTGATTCACTCTCTGTCTGACCCCGGGAACGTGTGATGGAACGGTTTGGATGGAGTTTCACTCTGTGTCTGACCCCGGAAGTTTGTGATGGGACGGTGTGGATGGAGATTCACTCTGTGTCTGACCCCGGGAGTGTGTGATAGGACGGTGAGGGGGGAGATTCACTCTGTGTCTGACTCCGGGGACGTGTGATGGGACGGTTTGGATGCAGATTCACTCTGTGTCTGACCCCGGGAGTGTGTGATGGGACCGTGAGGAGGGAGATTTACTCTTTGTCTGACCCCGGGAGTTTGTCATGGAAAGGTGTGGATGCAGATTCTCTCTATGTCTGACCCCTGGAATTTTTGATGGGATGGTGCGGAAGGAGATTCACTCTGTGTCTGACCCCGGGCAATGTGCGATGGGACGGTGTGGATGCAGGTACACTTAGTGTCTGACCACGGGCTTTTGTGATGGGACGGTGAGGAGGGAGATTCAATCTGTTTCTGACCGCGGGAACGTGTGATGGGACGGTTGGATGGAGAATCACTTTGTGTCTGACCCCTGGCTTTTGTGATGGGACGATGTGGAGGGAGATTCAATCTGTGTCTGACCACGGCAATGTGAGATGGGACGGTTTTGATGGAGATTCACTCTGTGTCTGACCCCGGGCTTTTGTGATGGGACGGTGAGGAGGGAGATTCAATCTGTTTCTGACCGCGGGAACGTGTGATGGGACGGTTTGGATGGAGGTTTACTCCGAGTCTGACCCCGGGAGTGTGTGATGGGACGGTGAAGAGGGAGATTCACTCTGTGTCTGACCCCGGGCTTTTGTGATGGGACGGTGAGGAGGGTGATTCACTCTCTGTCTGACCCCGGGAACGTGTGATGGAACGGTTTGGATGGAGTTTCACTCTGTGTCTGACCCCGGAAGTTTGTGATGGGACGGTGTGGATGGAGATTCACTCTGTGTCTGACCCCGGGAGTGTGTGATAGGACGGTGAGGGGGGAGATTCACTCTGTGTCTGACTCCGGGGACGTGTGATGGGACGGTTTGGATGCAGATTCACTCTGTGTCTGACCCCGGGAGTGTGTGATGGGACCGTGAGGAGGGAGATTTACTCTTTGTCTGACCCCGGGAGTTTGTCATGGAAAGGTGTGGATGCAGATTCTCTCTATGTCTGACCCCTGGAGTTTTTGATGGGATGGTGTGGAAGGAGATTCACTCTGTGTCTGACCCCGGGCAATGTGCGATGGGACGGTGTGGATGCAGGTTCACTCAGTGTCTGACCACGGGCTTTTGTGATGGGACGGTGAAGAGGGAGATTCACTCTGTGTCTGACCCCGGGCTTTTGTGATGGGACGGTGAGGAGGGTGATTCACTCTCTGTCTGACCCCGGGAACGTGTGATGGAACGGTTTGGATGGAGTTTCACTCTGAGTCTGACCCCGGAAGTTTGTGATGGGACGGTGTGGATGGAGATTCACTCTGTGTATTACCCCGGGAATGTGTGATGGGACGGTTTGGATGGAGATTCACTCTGTGACTGACCCCGGGCTTTTGTGATGGGACGGTGAAGAGGGAGATTCACTCTGTGTCTGACCCCGGGATCGTGTGATGGAACGGTTTGGATGGAGGTTCACTCTGTGTCTGACGCCGGGCTTTTGTGATGGGACGGTGAGGAAGGAGATTCACTCTGTGTCTGACCCCGGAAGTTTGTGATGGGACGGTGTGGATGGAGATTCACTCTGTGTCTGACCCCGGGAGTGTGTGATAGGACGGTGAGGAGGGAGATTCACTCTGTGTCTGACCCCGGGAACGTGTGATGGGACGGTTTGGATGCAGATTCACTCTGTGTCTGACCCCGGGAGTGTGTGATGGGACCGTGAGGAGTGAGATTTACTCTTTGTCTGACCCCGTGAGTTTGTCATGGAAAGGTGTGGATGCAGATTCTCTCTATGTCTGACCCCTTGAATTTGTGATGGAACGGTGTGGAAGGAGATTCACTCTGTGTCTGACCCCGGGAGTGTGTGATAGGACGGTGAGGAGGGAGATTCACTCTTTGTCTGACCCCGGGAGTTTGTCATGGAAAGTTGTGGATGCAGATTCTCTCTATGTCTGACCCCTGGAATTTTGTGATGGGACGGTGAGGAGGGAGATTCTATCTCTGTCTGACCCCGGGAACGTGTGAAGGGACGGTTGGATTGAGATTTACTCTGTATCTGACCCCGAGAGTGTATGTTGGGACTGTTAGGATGGAGATTCACTCTGCGTCTGACCCCGGGACCCTGTGATGGGACGGTTTGGATGGAGATTCACTCTGTGTCAGACCCCGGGAGTGTGTGAAGGGACGGTGAGGAGGGAGATTTACTCTATGTCTGACCCCTGGAATTTGTGATGGGATGGTGTGGAAGGAGATTCACTCTGTTTCTGACCCCGGCAATGTGTGACGGGACGGTTTGGATGGAGGTTCACTCTGTGTCTGACCCCTGGAATTTGTGATGGGATTGTGTGGAGGGAGGTTCACTTTGTGTCTGACCCCTGGAGTTTATGATGTGACGGTGTGGAGGGAGATTCAATCTGTGTCTGACCACGGCAATGTGAGATGGGACGGTTTGGATGGAGATTCTCTCTGTGTCTGACCCCGGGCTTTTGTGATGGGACGGTGAGGAGGGAGATTCAATCTGTTTCTGACCGCGGGAACGTGTGATGGGACGGTTGGATTGAGATTCACTTTGTGTCTGACCACTGGCTTTTGTGATGGGACGATGAGGAGGGAGATTCAATCTGTGTCTGACCACGGCAATGTGAGATGGGACGGTTTGGATGGAGATTCACGCTGTGTCTGACCCCGGGCTTTTGTGATGGGACGGTGAGGAGGGAGATTCAATCTGTTTCTGACCGCGGGAACGTGTGATGGGACGGTTTGGATGGAGGTTCACTCCGAGTCTGACCCCGGGAGTGTGTGATGGGACGGTGAAGAGGGAGATTCACTCTGTGTTTGACCCCGGGCTTTTGTGATGGGACGGTGAGGAAGGTGATTCACTCTCTGTCTGACCCCGGGAACGTGTGATGGAACGGTTTGGATGGAGTTTCACTCTGTGTCTGACCCCGGAAGTTTGTGATGGGACGGTGTGGATGGAGATTCACTCTGTGTCTGACCCCGGGAGTGTGTGATAGGACGGTGAGGGGGGAGATTCACTCTGTGTCTGACTCCGGGGACGTGTGATGGGACGGTTTGGATGCAGATTCACTCTGTGTCTGACCCCGGGAGTGTGTGATGGGACCGTGAGGAGGGAGATTTACTCTTTGTCTGACCCCGGGAGTTTGTCATGGAAAGGTGTGGATGCAGATTCTCTCTATGTCTGACCCCTGGAATTTTTGATGGGATGGTGCGGAAGGAGATTCACTCTGTGTCTGACCCCGGGCAATGTGCGATGGGACGGTGTGGATGCAGGTACACTTAGTGTCTGACCACGGGCTTTTGTGATGGGACGGTGAGGAGGGAGATTCAATCTGTTTCTGACCGCGGGAACGTGTGATGGGACGGTTGGATGGAGAATCACTTTGTGTCTGACCCCTGGCTTTTGTGATGGGACGATGTGGAGGGAGATTCAATCTGTGTCTGACCACGGCAATGTGAGATGGGACGGTTTTGATGGAGATTCACTCTGTGTCTGACCCCGGGCTTTTGTGATGGGACGGTGAGGAGGGAGATTCAATCTGTTTCTGACCGCGGGAACGTGTGATGGGACGGTTTGGATGGAGGTTTACTCCGAGTCTGACCCCGGGAGTGTGTGATGGGACGGTGAAGAGGGAGATTCACTCTGTGTCTGACCCCGGGCTTTTGTGATGGGACGGTGAGGAGGGTGATTCACTCTCTGTCTGACCCCGGGAACGTGTGATGGAACGGTTTGGATGGAGTTTCACTCTGTGTCTGACCCCGGAAGTTTGTGATGGGACGGTGTGGATGGAGATTCACTCTGTGTCTGACCCCGGGAGTGTGTGATAGGACGGTGAGGGGGGAGATTCACTCTGTGTCTGACTCCGGGGACGTGTGATGGGACGGTTTGGATGCAGATTCACTCTGTGTCTGACCCCGGGAGTGTGTGATGGGACCGTGAGGAGGGAGATTTACTCTTTGTCTGACCCCGGGAGTTTGTCATGGAAAGGTGTGGATGCAGATTCTCTCTATGTCTGACCCCTGGAGTTTTTGATGGGATGGTGTGGAAGGAGATTCACTCTGTGTCTGACCCCGGGCAATGTGCGATGGGACGGTGTGGATGCAGGTTCACTCAGTGTCTGACCACGGGCTTTTGTGATGGGACGGTGAGGAGGGAGATTCACTCTCTGTCTGACCCCGGCAATGTGTGATGGGACGGTTTGGATGGAGATTCACTCTGTGACTGACCCAGGGCTTTCGTGTAGGGACGGTGTGGAGGAAGATTCACTTTGTTTCTGACCCCGGGAGTTTTTCATGGAAATGTGTGGATGCAGATTCACTCTGTGTCTGACCCCGGGCAATGTGTGATTGGACGGTTTGGATGCAGGTTCACTGAGTGTCTGACCCCGGGCCTTTGTGATAGAATTGTGTGGTGGGAGTTTCACTCTGTGTCTGACCACGTGAAAGTGTGATGGGACCGTTTGGATGGAGATTCACTCAGTGTCTGACCCCGGGCTTTTGTGATGGGATTGTGTGGAGGGAGATTCACTCTGTGTCTGACCCCGTGAGTTTGTGATGGACGGTGTGGATGGAGATTCACTCTATGTCTTACCCCTGGAATTTGTGATGGGCCGGTGTGTATGGAGATTCACTTTGTGTCTGACCCAGGGTTTTTGTGATGGGCCGGTGTTAATGGAGATTCACTTTGTGTCTGACCCCGCCAGTGTGTGATGGGACGGTGATGAGGGAGATTCACTCTGTGTCTGACCCAGGGAATGTGTGATGGGACGGTTTGGATGCAGATTCATTCTGTGTCTGACCCCGGGCTTTTGTGATGGGACGGTGAGGAGGGAGATTCAATATATGTCTGACCCCGGGCTTTTGTGTTGGGACGGTGTGGAGGGAGATTCACTCTGTGTCTGACCCCGGGCTTTTGTGATGGGCCGGTGTGGATGGAGATTCCCTCTGTGTCTGACCCCGAGAGTGTGTGATGGGACGGTGTGTTTGGAAATTCACTCTGTGTCTGACCCCGGGAGTGTGTGATGGGTCGGTTAGGAGGGAGATTCACTCTGTGTCTGACCCCGGGCTTTTGTGATGGGACGGTGTGGATGGAGATTCACTCTGAGTCTGACCCAGGGAAAGTATGATGGGACGGTTTGGATGGACATTCACTTTGTGTCTGACCCCGGGTTTTTGTGATGGGAAGGTCTGGATGGAGATTCACTCTGTGTCTGACCCCGGGAGTGTGTGATGGGTCGGTTAGGAGGGAGATTCACTCAGTGTCTGACCCCGGGAGATTGTGATGGGACGGTTTGGATGGGGATTCACTCTGTGTCTGACCGCGGGGAAGCGTTAAGGGGCGTTTTGGATGTAGATTCACTCTGTGTCTGACCCCGGGAGTGTGTAATAGGACGGTGAGGAGGGAGATTTACTCTTTGTCTGACCCCGTGAGTTTGTCATGGAAAGGTGTGGATGCAGATTCTCTCTATGTCTGACCCCTTGAATTTGTGATGGTACGGTGTGGAAGGAGATTCACTCTGTGTCTGACCCCGGGAGTGTGTGATAGGACGGTGAGGAGGGAGATTCACTCTTTGTCTGACCCCGGGAGTTTGTCATGGAAAGGTGTGGATGCAGATTCTCTCTATGTCTGACCCCTGGAATTTTGTGATGGGACGGTGAGGAGGGAGATTCAGTCTCTGTCTGACCCCGGGAACGTGTGAAGGGACGGTTGGATTGAGATTTACTCTGTATCTGACCCCGAGAGTGTATGTTGGGACTGTTAGGATGGAGATTCACTCTGCGTCTGACCCCGGGACCCTGTGATGGGACGGTTTGGATGGAGATTCACTCTGTGTCAGACCCCGGGAGTGTGTGAAGGGACGGTGAGGAGGGAGTTTCACTCTGTTTCACACCCCGGGAGTTTGTGATGGATAGGTGTGGATGCAGATTCACTCTAAGTCTGACCCCGGGAATATGTGATGGGACGGTGAAGAGGGAGATTCACTCTGTGTCTGAGCCCGGGCTTTTGTGGTGGGACGGTGAGGAGGGAGATTTACTCTATGTCTGACCCCTGGAATTTGTGATGGGATGGTGTGGAAGGAGATTCACTCTGTTTCTGACCCCGGCAATGTGTGATGGGACGGTTTGGATGGAGGTTCACTCTGTGTCTGACCCCTGGAATTTGTGATGGGATTGTGAGGAGGGAGGTTCACTTTGTGTCTGACCCCTGGAGTTTATGATGTGACGGTGTGGAGGGAGATTCAATCTGTGTCTGACCACGGCAATGTGAGAGGGGACGGTTTGGATGGAGATTCTCTCTGTGTCTGACCCCGGGCTTTTGTGATGGGACGGTGAGGAGGGAGATTCAATCTGTTTCTGACCGCGGGAACGTGTGATGGGACGGTTGGATGGAGATTCACTTTGTGTCTGACCCCTGGCTTTTGTGATGGGACGATGTGGAGGGAGATTCAATCTGTTTCTGACCCCGGAATCGTGTGATGGAACGGTTTGGATGGAGGTTCACTCTGAGTCTGAACCCGGGAGTGTGTGATGGGACGGTGAATAGGGAGATTCACAATGTGTCTGACGCCGGGCTTTTGTGATGGGACGGTGAGGAGGGAGATTCACTCTGTGTCTGACCCCGGAAGTTTGTGATGGGACGGTGTGGATGGAGATTCACTCTGTGTCTGACCCCGGGAGTGTGTGATAGGACGGTGAGGAGGGAGATTCACTCTCTGTCTGACCCCGGCAATGTGTGATGGGACGGTTTGGATGGAGGTTCACTCAGTGTCTGACCCCGGGAGTTTTAAAGATGTGACGGTGTGGATGGAGATTCACTCTGTGTATTACCCCGGGAATGTGTGATGGGACGGTTTGGATGGAGATTCACTCTGTGACTGACCCCGGGCTTTTGTGATGGGACGGTGAAGAGGGAGATTCACTCTGTGTCTGACCCCGGGATCGTGTGATGGAACGGTTTGGATGGAGGTTCACTCTGAGTCTGAACCCGGGAGTGTGTGATGGGACCGTGAGGAGTGAGATTTACTCTTTGTCTGACCCCGTGAGTTTGTCATGGAAAGGTGTGGATGCAGATTCTCTCTATGTCTGACCCCTTGAATTTGTGATGGAACGGTGTGGAAGGAGATTCACTCTGTGTCTGACCCCGGGAGTGTGTGATAGGACGGTGAGGAGGGAGATTCACTCTTTGTCTGACCCCGGGAGTTTGTCATGGAAAGGTGTGGATGCAGATTCTCTCTATGTCTGACCCCTGGAATTTTGTGATGGGACGGTGAGGAGGGAGATTCGATCTCTGTCTGACCCCGGGAACGTGTGAAGGGACGGTTGGATTGAGATTTACTCTGTATCTGACCCCGAGAGTGGATGTTGGGACTGTTAGGATGGAGATTCACTCTGCGTCTGACCCCGGGACCCTGTGATGGGACGGTTTGGATGGAGATTCACTCTGTGTCTGACCCCGGGCTTTTGTGATGGGACGGTGAGGAGGGAGATTCAATATATGTCTGACCCCGGGCTTTTGTGTTGGGACGGTGTGGAGGGAGATTCACTCTGTGTCTGACCCCGGGCTTTTGTGATGGGCCGGTGTGGATGGAGATTCCCTCTGTGTCTGACCCCGAGAGTGTGTGATGGGACGGTGTGTTTGGAAATTCACTCTGTGTCTGACCCCGGGAGTGTGTGATGGGTCGGTTAGGAGGGAGATTCACTCTGTGTCTGACCCCGGGCTTTTGTGATGGGACGGTGTGGATGGAGATTCACTCTGAGTCTGACCCAGGGAAAGTATGATGGGACGGTTTGGATGGACATTCACTTTGTGTCTGACCCCGGGTTTTTGTGATGGGAAGGTCTGGATGGAGATTCACTCTGTGTCTGACCCCGGGAGTGTGTGATGGGTCGGTTAGGAGGGAGATTCACTCAGTGTCTGACCCCGGGAGATTGTGATGGGACGGTTTGGATGGGGATTCACTCTGTGTCTGACCCCGGGAGTTTGTCATGGAAAGGTGTGGATGCAGATTCATTCTGTGTCTGACCCCGGGAGTGTGTGATAGGACGGTGAGGAGGGAGATTCACTCTGTGTCTGACCCCGGGAGTGTGTGATGGGACCGTGAGGAGTGAGATTTACTCTTTGTCTGACCCCGTGAGTTTGTCATGGAAAGGTGTGGATGCAGATTCTCTCTATGTCTGACCCCTTGAATTTGTGATGGTACGGTGTGGAAGGAGATTCACTCTGTGTCTGACCCCGGGAGTGTGTGATAGGACGGTGAGGAGGGAGATTCACTCTTTGTCTGACCCCGGGAGTTTGTCATGGAAAGGTGTGGATGCAGATTCTCTCTATGTCTGACCCCTGGAATTTTGTGATGGGACGGTGAGGAGGGAGATTCAGTCTCTGTCTGACCCCGGGAACGTGTGAAGGGACGGTTGGATTGAGATTTACTCTGTATCTGACCCCGAGAGTGTATGTTGGGACTGTTAGGATGGAGTTTCACTCTGCGTCTGACCCCGGGACCCTGTGATGGGACGGTTTGGATGGAGATTCACTCTGTGTCAGACCCCGGGAGTGTGTGAAGGGACGGTGAGGAGGGAGTTTCACTCTGTTTCACACCCCGGGAGTTTGTGATGGATAGGTGTGGATGCAGATTCACTCTAAGTCTGACCCCGGGAATATGTGATGGGACGGTGAAGAGGGAGATTCACTCTGTGTCTGAGCCCGGGCTTTTGTGGTGGGACGGTGAGGAGGGAGATTTACTCTATGTCTGACCCCTGGAATTTGTGATGGGATGGTGTGGAAGGAGATTCACTCTGTTTCTGACCCCGGCAATGTGTGATGGGACGGTTTGGATGGAGGTTCACTCTGTGTCTGACCCCTGGAATTTGTGATGGGATTGTGAGGAGGGAGGTTCACTTTGTGTCTGACCCCTGGAGTTTATGATGTGACGGTGTGGAGGGAGATTCAATCTGTGTCTGACCACGGCAATGTGAGAGGGGACGGTTTGGATGGAGATTCTCTCTGTGTCTGACCCCGGGCTTTTGTGATGGGACGGTGAGGAGGGAGATTCAATCTGTTTCTGACCGCGGGAACGTGTGATGGGACGGTTGGATGGAGATTCACTTTGTGTCTGACCCCTGGCTTTTGTGATGGGACGATGTGGAGGGAGATTCAATCTGTTTCTGACCCCGGAATCGTGTGATGGAACGGTTTGGATGGAGGTTCACTCTGAGTCTGAACCCGGGAGTGTGTGATGGGACGGTGAATAGGGAGATTCACAATGTGTCTGACGCCGGGCTTTTGTGATGGGACGGTGAGGAGGGAGATTCACTCTGTGTCTGACCCCGGAAGTTTGTGATGGGACGGTGTGGATGGAGATTCACTCTGTGTCTGACCCCGGGAGTGTGTGATAGGACGGTGAGGAGGGAGATTCACTCTCTGTCTGACCCCGGCAATGTGTGATGGGACGGTTTGGATGGAGGTTCACTCAGTGTCTGACCCCGGGAGTTTAAAAGATGTGACGGTGTGGATGGAGATTCACTCTGTGTATTACCCCGGGAATGTGTGATGGGACGGTTTGGATGGAGATTCACTCTGTGACTGACCCCGGGCTTTTGTGATGGGACGGTGAAGAGGGAGATTCACTCTGTGTCTGACCCCGGGATCGTGTGATGGATCGGTTTGGATGGAGGTTCACTCTGAGTCTGAACCCGGGAGTGTGTGATGGGACCGTGAGGAGTGAGATTTACTCTTTGTCTGACCCCGTGAGTTTGTCATGGAAAGGTGTGGATGCAGATTCTCTCTATGTCTGACCCCTTGAATTTGTGATGGAACGGTGTGGAAGGAGATTCACTCTGTGTCTGACCCCGGGAGTGTGTGATAGGACGGTGAGGAGGGAGATTCACTCTTTGTCTGACCCCGGGAGTTTGTCATGGAAAGGTGTGGATGCAGATTCTCTCTATGTCTGACCCCTGGAATTTTGTGATGGGACGGTGAGGAGGGAGATTCGATCTCTGTCTGACCCCGGGAACGTGTGAAGGGACGGTTGGATTGAGATTTACTCTGTATCTGACCCCGAGAGTGGATGTTGGGACTGTTAGGATGGAGATTCACTCTGCGTCTGACCCCGGGACCCTGTGATGGGACGGTTTGGATGGAGATTCACTCTGTGTCAGACCCCGGGAGTGTGTGAAGGGACGGTGAGGAGGGAGTTTCACTCTGTTTCACACCCCGGGAGTTTGTGATGGATAGGTGTGAATGCAGATTCACTCTAAGTCTGACCCCGGGAATATGTGATGGGACGGTGAACAGGGAGATTTACTCTGTGTCTGAGCCCGGGCTTTTGTGATGGGACGGTGAGGAGGGAGATTTACTCTATGTCTGACCCCTGGAATTTGTGATGGGATGGTGTGGTAGGAGATTCACTCTGTTTCTGACCCCGGCAATGTGTGATGGGACGGTTTGGATGGAGGTTCACTCTGTGTCTGACCCCTGGAATTTGTGATGGGATGGTGTGGAAGGAGATTCACTCTGTTTCTGACCCCGGCGATGTGTGATGGGACGGTTTGGATGGAGGTTCACTCTGTGTCTGACCCCTGGAATTTGTGATGAGATTGTGTGGAGGGAGGTTCACTTTGTGTCTGACCCCTGGAGTTTATGATGTGACGGTGTGGAGGGAGATTCAATCTGTGTCTGACCACGGCAATGTGAGATGGGACGGTTTGGATGGAGATTCTCTCTGTGTCTGACCCCGGGCTTTTGTGATGGGACGGTGAGGAGGGAGATTCAATCTGTTTCTGACCGCGGGAACGTGTGATGGGACGGTTGGATGGAGATTCACTTTGTGTCTGACCCCTGGCTTTTGTGATGGGACGATGTGGAGGGAGATTCAATCTGTTTCTGACCGCGGGAACGTGTGATGGGACGGTTTGGATGGAGGTTCACTCGGAGTCTGACCCCGGGAGTGTGTGATGGGACGGTGAAGAGGGAGATTCACTCTGTGTCTGACCCCGGGCTTTTGTGATGGGACGGTGAGGAGGGTGATTCACTCTCTGTCTGACCCCGGGAACGTGTGATGGAACGGTTTGGATGGAGTTTCACTCTGAGTCTGACCCCGGAAGTTTGTGATGGGACGGTGTGGATGGAGATTCACTCTGTGTATTACCCCGGGAATGTGTGATGGGACGGTTTGGATGGAGATTCACTCTGTGACTGACCCCGGGCTTTTGTGATGGGACGGTGAAGAGGGAGATTCACTCTGTGTCTGACCCCGGGATCGTGTGATGGAACGGTTTGGATGGAGGTTCACTCTGTGTCTGACGCCGGGCTTTTGTGATGGGACGGTGAGGAAGGAGATTCACTCTGTGTCTGACCCCGGAAGTTTGTGATGGGACGGTGTGGATGGAGATTCACTCTGTGTCTGACCCCGGGAGTGTGTGATAGGACGGTGAGGAGGGAGATTCACTCTGTGTCTGACCCCGGGAACGTGTGATGGGACGGTTTGGATGCAGATTCACTCTGTGTCTGACCCCGGGAGTGTGTGATGGGACCGTGAGGAGTGAGATTTACTCTTTTTCTGACCCCGTGAGTTTGTCATGGAAAGGTGTGGATGCAGATTCTCTCTATGTCTGACCCCTTGAATTTGTGATGGAACGGTGTGGAAGGAGATTCACTCTGTGTCTGACCCCGGGAGTGTGTGATAGGACGGTGAGGAGGGAGATTCACTCTTTGTCTGACCCCGGGAGTTTGTCATGGAAAGTTGTGGATGCAGATTCTCTCTATGTCTGACCCCTGGAATTTTGTGATGGGACGATGTGGAGGGAGATTCAATCTGTGTCTGACCACGGCAATGTGAGATGGGACGGTTTTGATGGAGATTCACTCTGTGTCTGACCCCGGGCTTTTGTGATGGGACGGTGAGGAGGGTGATTCACTCTCTGTCTGACCCCGGGAACGTGTGATGGAACGGTTTGGATGGAGTTTCACTCTGTGTCTGACCCCGGAAGTTTGTGATGGGACGGTGTGGATGGAGATTCACTCTGTGTCTGACCCCGGGAGTGTGTGATAGGACGGTGAGGGGGGAGATTCACTCTGTGT
Source organism: Hemitrygon akajei (assembly GCF_048418815.1). Classification (NCBI taxonomy): domain Eukaryota; kingdom Metazoa; phylum Chordata; class Chondrichthyes; order Myliobatiformes; family Dasyatidae; genus Hemitrygon; species Hemitrygon akajei. The sequence continues at coordinate 2,139,443 of NW_027331992.1, read as the reverse complement.
CTGACTCCGGGGACGTGTGATGGGACGGTTTGGATGCAGATTCACTCTGTGTCTGACCCCGGGAGTGTGTGATGGGACCGTGAGGAGGGAGATTTACTCTTTGTCTGACCCCGGGAGTTTGTCATGGAAAGGTGTGGATGCAGATTCTCTCTATGTCTGACCCCTGCAGTTTTTGATGGGATGGTGTGGAAGGAGATTCACTCTGTGTCTGACCCCGGGCAATGTGCGATGGGACGGTGTGGATGCAGGTTCACTCAGTGTCTGACCACGGGCTTTTGTGATGGGACGGTGAGGAGGGAGATTCACTCTCTGTCTGACCCCGGCAATGTGTGATGGGACGGTTTGGATGGAGATTCACTCTGTGACTGACCCAGGGCTTTCGTGTAGGGACGGTGTGGAGGAAGATTCACTTTGTTTCTGACCCCGGGAGTTTTTCATGGAAATGTGTGGATGCAGATTCACTCTGTGTCTGACCCCGGGCAATGTGTGATTGGACGGTTTGGATGCAGGTTCACTGAGTGTCTGACCCCGGGCCTTTGTGATAGAATTGTGTGGTGGGAGTTTCACTCTGTGTCTGACCACGTGAAAGTGTGATGGGACCGTTTGGATGGAGATTCACTCAGTGTCTGACCCCGGGCTTTTGTGATGGGATTGTGTGGAGGGAGATTCACTCTGTGTCTGACCCCGTGAGTTTGTGATGGACGGTGTGGATGGAGATTCACTCTATGTCTTACCCCTGGAATTTGTGATGGGCCGGTGTGTATGGAGATTCACTTTGTGTCTGACCCAGGGTTTTTGTGATGGGCCGGTGTTAATGGAGATTCACTTTGTGTCTGACCCCGCCAGTGTGTGATGGGACGGTGATGAGGGAGATTCACTCTGTGTCTGACCCAGGGAATGTGTGATGGGACGGTTTGGATGCAGATTCATTCTGTGTCTGACCCCGGGCTTTTGTGATGGGACGGTGAGGAGGGAGATTCAATATATGTCTGACCCCGGGCTTTTGTGTTGGGACGGTGTGGAGGGAGATTCACTCTGTGTCTGACCCCGGGCTTTTGTGATGGGCCGGTGTGGATGGAGATTCCCTCTGTGTCTGACCCCGAGAGTGTGTGATGGGACGGTGTGTTTGGAAATTCACTCTGTGTCTGACCCCGGGAGTGTGTGATGGGTCGGTTAGGAGGGAGATTCACTCTGTGTCTGACCCCGGGCTTTTGTGATGGGACGGTGTGGATGGAGATTCACTCTGAGTCTGACCCAGGGAAAGTATGATGGGACGGTTTGGATGGACATTCACTTTGTGTCTGACCCCGGGTTTTTGTGATGGGAAGGTCTGGATGGAGATTCACTCTGTGTCTGACCCCGGGAGTGTGTGATGGGTCGGTTAGGAGGGAGATTCACTCAGTGTCTGACCCCGGGAGATTGTGATGGGACGGTTTGGATGGGGATTCACTCTGTGTCTGACCGCGGGGAAGCGTTAAGGGGCGTTTTGGATGTAGATTCACTCTGTGTCTGACCCCGGGAGTGTGTAATAGGACGGTGAGGAGGGAGATTTACTCTTTGTCTGACCCCGTGAGTTTGTCATGGAAAGGTGTGGATGCAGATTCTCTCTATGTCTGACCCCTTGAATTTGTGATGGTACGGTGTGGAAGGAGATTCACTCTGTGTCTGACCCCGGGAGTGTGTGATAGGACGGTGAGGAGGGAGATTCACTCTTTGTCTGACCCCGGGAGTTTGTCATGGAAAGGTGTGGATGCAGATTCTCTCTATGTCTGACCCCTGGAATTTTGTGATGGGACGGTGAGGAGGGAGATTCAGTCTCTGTCTGACCCCGGGAACGTGTGAAGGGACGGTTGGATTGAGATTTACTCTGTATCTGACCCCGAGAGTGTATGTTGGGACTGTTAGGATGGAGATTCACTCTGCGTCTGACCCCGGGACCCTGTGATGGGACGGTTTGGATGGAGATTCACTCTGTGTCAGACCCCGGGAGTGTGTGAAGGGACGGTGAGGAGGGAGTTTCACTCTGTTTCACACCCCGGGAGTTTGTGATGGATAGGTGTGGATGCAGATTCACTCTAAGTCTGACCCCGGGAATATGTGATGGGACGGTGAAGAGGGAGATTCACTCTGTGTCTGAGCCCGGGCTTTTGTGGTGGGACGGTGAGGAGGGAGATTTACTCTATGTCTGACCCCTGGAATTTGTGATGGGATGGTGTGGAAGGAGATTCACTCTGTTTCTGACCCCGGCAATGTGTGATGGGACGGTTTGGATGGAGGTTCACTCTGTGTCTGACCCCTGGAATTTGTGATGGGATTGTGAGGAGGGAGGTTCACTTTGTGTCTGACCCCTGGAGTTTATGATGTGACGGTGTGGAGGGAGATTCAATCTGTGTCTGACCACGGCAATGTGAGAGGGGACGGTTTGGATGGAGATTCTCTCTGTGTCTGACCCCGGGCTTTTGTGATGGGACGGTGAGGAGGGAGATTCAATCTGTTTCTGACCGCGGGAACGTGTGATGGGACGGTTGGATGGAGATTCACTTTGTGTCTGACCCCTGGCTTTTGTGATGGGACGATGTGGAGGGAGATTCAATCTGTTTCTGACCCCGGAATCGTGTGATGGAACGGTTTGGATGGAGGTTCACTCTGAGTCTGAACCCGGGAGTGTGTGATGGGACGGTGAATAGGGAGATTCACAATGTGTCTGACGCCGGGCTTTTGTGATGGGACGGTGAGGAGGGAGATTCACTCTGTGTCTGACCCCGGAAGTTTGTGATGGGACGGTGTGGATGGAGATTCACTCTGTGTCTGACCCCGGGAGTGTGTGATAGGACGGTGAGGAGGGAGATTCACTCTCTGTCTGACCCCGGCAATGTGTGATGGGACGGTTTGGATGGAGGTTCACTCAGTGTCTGACCCCGGGAGTTTAAAAGATGTGACGGTGTGGATGGAGATTCACTCTGTGTATTACCCCGGGAATGTGTGATGGGACGGTTTGGATGGAGATTCACTCTGTGACTGACCCCGGGCTTTTGTGATGGGACGGTGAAGAGGGAGATTCACTCTGTGTCTGACCCCGGGATCGTGTGATGGAACGGTTTGGATGGAGGTTCACTCTGAGTCTGAACCCGGGAGTGTGTGATGGGACCGTGAGGAGTGAGATTTACTCTTTGTCTGACCCCGTGAGTTTGTCATGGAAAGGTGTGGATGCAGATTCTCTCTATGTCTGACCCCTTGAATTTGTGATGGAACGGTGTGGAAGGAGATTCACTCTGTGTCTGACCCCGGGAGTGTGTGATAGGACGGTGAGGAGGGAGATTCACTCTTTGTCTGACCCCGGGAGTTTGTCATGGAAAGGTGTGGATGCAGATTCTCTCTATGTCTGACCCCTGGAATTTTGTGATGGGACGGTGAGGAGGGAGATTCGATCTCTGTCTGACCCCGGGAACGTGTGAAGGGACGGTTGGATTGAGATTTACTCTGTATCTGACCCCGAGAGTGGATGTTGGGACTGTTAGGATGGAGATTCACTCTGCGTCTGACCCCGGGACCCTGTGATGGGACGGTTTGGATGGAGATTCACTCTGTGTCTGACCCCGGGCTTTTGTGATGGGACGGTGAGGAGGGAGATTCAATATATGTCTGACCCCGGGCTTTTGTGTTGGGACGGTGTGGAGGGAGATTCACTCTGTGTCTGACCCCGGGCTTTTGTGATGGGCCGGTGTGGATGGAGATTCCCTCTGTGTCTGACCCCGAGAGTGTGTGATGGGACGGTGTGTTTGGAAATTCACTCTGTGTCTGACCCCGGGAGTGTGTGATGGGTCGGTTAGGAGGGAGATTCACTCTGTGTCTGACCCCGGGCTTTTGTGATGGGACGGTGTGGATGGAGATTCACTCTGAGTCTGACCCAGGGAAAGTATGATGGGACGGTTTGGATGGACATTCACTTTGTGTCTGACCCCGGGTTTTTGTGATGGGAAGGTCTGGATGGAGATTCACTCTGTGTCTGACCCCGGGAGTGTGTGATGGGTCGGTTAGGAGGGAGATTCACTCAGTGTCTGACCCCGGGAGATTGTGATGGGACGGTTTGGATGGGGATTCACTCTGTGTCTGACCCCGGGAGTTTGTCATGGAAAGGTGTGGATGCAGATTCATTCTGTGTCTGACCCCGGGAGTGTGTGATAGGACGGTGAGGAGGGAGATTCACTCTGTGTCTGACCCCGGGAGTGTGTGATGGGACCGTGAGGAGTGAGATTTACTCTTTGTCTGACCCCGTGAGTTTGTCATGGAAAGGTGTGGATGCAGATTCTCTCTATGTCTGACCCCTTGAATTTGTGATGGTACGGTGTGGAAGGAGATTCACTCTGTGTCTGACCCCGGGAGTGTGTGATAGGACGGTGAGGAGGGAGATTCACTCTTTGTCTGACCCCGGGAGTTTGTCATGGAAAGGTGTGGATGCAGATTCTCTCTATGTCTGACCCCTGGAATTTTGTGATGGGACGGTGAGGAGGGAGATTCAGTCTCTGTCTGACCCCGGGAACGTGTGAAGGGACGGTTGGATTGAGATTTACTCTGTATCTGACCCCGAGAGTGTATGTTGGGACTGTTAGGATGGAGTTTCACTCTGCGTCTGACCCCGGGACCCTGTGATGGGACGGTTTGGATGGAGATTCACTCTGTGTCAGACCCCGGGAGTGTGTGAAGGGACGGTGAGGAGGGAGTTTCACTCTGTTTCACACCCCGGGAGTTTGTGATGGATAGGTGTGGATGCAGATTCACTCTAAGTCTGACCCCGGGAATATGTGATGGGACGGTGAAGAGGGAGATTCACTCTGTGTCTGAGCCCGGGCTTTTGTGGTGGGACGGTGAGGAGGGAGATTTACTCTATGTCTGACCCCTGGAATTTGTGATGGGATGGTGTGGAAGGAGATTCACTCTGTTTCTGACCCCGGCAATGTGTGATGGGACGGTTTGGATGGAGGTTCACTCTGTGTCTGACCCCTGGAATTTGTGATGGGATTGTGAGGAGGGAGGTTCACTTTGTGTCTGACCCCTGGAGTTTATGATGTGACGGTGTGGAGGGAGATTCAATCTGTGTCTGACCACGGCAATGTGAGAGGGGACGGTTTGGATGGAGATTCTCTCTGTGTCTGACCCCGGGCTTTTGTGATGGGACGGTGAGGAGGGAGATTCAATCTGTTTCTGACCGCGGGAACGTGTGATGGGACGGTTGGATGGAGATTCACTTTGTGTCTGACCCCTGGCTTTTGTGATGGGACGATGTGGAGGGAGATTCAATCTGTTTCTGACCCCGGAATCGTGTGATGGAACGGTTTGGATGGAGGTTCACTCTGAGTCTGAACCCGGGAGTGTGTGATGGGACGGTGAATAGGGAGATTCACAATGTGTCTGACGCCGGGCTTTTGTGATGGGACGGTGAGGAGGGAGATTCACTCTGTGTCTGACCCCGGAAGTTTGTGATGGGACGGTGTGGATGGAGATTCACTCTGTGTCTGACCCCGGGAGTGTGTGATAGGACGGTGAGGAGGGAGATTCACTCTCTGTCTGACCCCGGCAATGTGTGATGGGACGGTTTGGATGGAGGTTCACTCAGTGTCTGACCCCGGGAGTTTAAAAGATGTGACGGTGTGGATGGAGATTCACTCTGTGTATTACCCCGGGAATGTGTGATGGGACGGTTTGGATGGAGATTCACTCTGTGACTGACCCCGGGCTTTTGTGATGGGACGGTGAAGAGGGAGATTCACTCTGTGTCTGACCCCGGGATCGTGTGATGGAACGGTTTGGATGGAGGTTCACTCTGAGTCTGAACCCGGGAGTGTGTGATGGGACCGTGAGGAGTGAGATTTACTCTTTGTCTGACCCCGTGAGTTTGTCATGGAAAGGTGTGGATGCAGATTCTCTCTATGTCTGACCCCTTGAATTTGTGATGGAACGGTGTGGAAGGAGATTCACTCTGTGTCTGACCCCGGGAGTGTGTGATAGGACGGTGAGGAGGGAGATTCACTCTTTGTCTGACCCCGGGAGTTTGTCATGGAAAGGTGTGGATGCAGATTCTCTCTATGTCTGACCCCTGGAATTTTGTGATGGGACGGTGAGGAGGGAGATTCGATCTCTGTCTGACCCCGGGAACGTGTGAAGGGACGGTTGGATTGAGATTTACTCTGTATCTGACCCCGAGAGTGGATGTTGGGACTGTTAGGATGGAGATTCACTCTGCGTCTGACCCCGGGACCCTGTGATGGGACGGTTTGGATGGAGATTCACTCTGTGTCAGACCCCGGGAGTGTGTGAAGGGACGGTGAGGAGGGAGTTTCACTCTGTTTCACACCCCGGGAGTTTGTGATGGATAGGTGTGAATGCAGATTCACTCTAAGTCTGACCCCGGGAATATGTGATGGGACGGTGAACAGGGAGATTTACTCTGTGTCTGAGCCCGGGCTTTTGTGATGGGACGGTGAGGAGGGAGATTTACTCTATGTCTGACCCCTGGAATTTGTGATGGGATGGTGTGGTAGGAGATTCACTCTGTTTCTGACCCCGGCAATGTGTGATGGGACGGTTTGGATGGAGGCTCACTCTGTGTCTGACCCCTGGAATTTGTGATGGGATGGTGTGGAAGGAGATTCACTCTGTTTCTGACCCCGGCGATGTGTGATGGGACGGTTTGGATGGAGGTTCACTCTGTGTCTGACCCCTGGAATTTGTGATGAGATTGTGTGGAGGGAGGTTCACTTTGTGTCTGACCCCTGGAGTTTATGATGTGACGGTGTGGAGGGAGATTCAATCTGTGTCTGACCACGGCAATGTGAGATGGGACGGTTTGGATGGAGATTCTCTCTGTGTCTGACCCCGGGCTTTTGTGATGGGACGGTGAGGAGGGAGATTCAATCTGTTTCTGACCGCGGGAACGTGTGATGGGACGGTTGGATGGAGATTCACTTTGTGTCTGACCCCTGGCTTTTGTGATGGGACGATGTGGAGGGAGATTCAATCTGTTTCTGACCGCGGGAACGTGTGATGGGACGGTTTGGATGGAGGTTCACTCGGAGTCTGACCCCGGGAGTGTGTGATGGGACGGTGAAGAGGGAGATTCACTCTGTGTCTGACCCCGGGCTTTTGTGATGGGACGGTGAGGAGGGTGATTCACTCTCTGTCTGACCCCGGGAACGTGTGATGGAACGGTTTGGATGGAGTTTCACTCTGAGTCTGACCCCGGAAGTTTGTGATGGGACGGTGTGGATGGAGATTCACTCTGTGTATTACCCCGGGAATGTGTGATGGGACGGTTTGGATGGAGATTCACTCTGTGACTGACCCCGGGCTTTTGTGATGGGACGGTGAAGAGGGAGATTCACTCTGTGTCTGACCCCGGGATCGTGTGATGGAACGGTTTGGATGGAGGTTCACTCTGTGTCTGACGCCGGGCTTTTGTGATGGGACGGTGAGGAAGGAGATTCACTCTGTGTCTGACCCCGGAAGTTTGTGATGGGACGGTGTGGATGGAGATTCACTCTGTGTCTGACCCCGGGAGTGTGTGATAGGACGGTGAGGAGGGAGATTCACTCTGTGTCTGACCCCGGGAACGTGTGATGGGACGGTTTGGATGCAGATTCACTCTGTGTCTGACCCCGGGAGTGTGTGATGGGACCGTGAGGAGTGAGATTTACTCTTTTTCTGACCCCGTGAGTTTGTCATGGAAAGGTGTGGATGCAGATTCTCTCTATGTCTGACCCCTTGAATTTGTGATGGAACGGTGTGGAAGGAGATTCACTCTGTGTCTGACCCCGGGAGTGTGTGATAGGACGGTGAGGAGGGAGATTCACTCTTTGTCTGACCCCGGGAGTTTGTCATGGAAAGTTGTGGATGCAGATTCTCTCTATGTCTGACCCCTGGAATTTTGTGATGGGACGGTGAGGAGGGAGATTCAATCTCTGTCTGACCCCGGGAACGTGTGAAGGGACGGTTGGATTGAGATTTACTCTGTATCTGACCCCGAGAGTGTATGTTGGGACTGTTAGGATGGAGATTCACTCTGCGTCTGACCCCGGGACCCTGTGATGGGACGGTTTGGATGGAGATTCACTCTGTGTCAGACCCCGGGAGTGTGTGAAGGGACGGTGAGGAGGGAGATTTACTCTATGTCTGACCCCTGGAATTTGTGATGGGATGGTGTGGAAGGAGATTCACTCTGTTTCTGACCCCGGCAATGTGTGACGGGACGGTTTGGATGGAGGTTCACTCTGTGTCTGACCCCTGGAATTTGTGATGGGATTGTGTGGAGGGAGGTTCACTTTGTGTCTGACCCCTGGAGTTTATGATGTGACGGTGTGGAGGGAGATTCAATCTGTGTCTGACCACGGCAATGTGAGATGGGACGGTTTGGATGGAGATTCTCTCTGTGTCTGACCCCGGGCTTTTGTGATGGGACGGTGAGGAGGGAGATTCAATCTGTTTCTGACCGCGGGAACGTGTGATGGGACGGTTGGATTGAGATTCACTTTGTGTCTGACCACTGGCTTTTGTGATGGGACGATGAGGAGGGAGATTCAATCTGTGTCTGACCACGGCAATGTGAGATGGGACGGTTTGGATGGAGATTCACGCTGTGTCTGACCCCGGGCTTTTGTGATGGGACGGTGAGGAGGGAGATTCAATCTGTTTCTGACCGCGGGAACGTGTGATGGGACGGTTTGGATGGAGGTTCACTCCGAGTCTGACCCCGGGAGTGTGTGATGGGACGGTGAAGAGGGAGATTCACTCTGTGTTTGACCCCGGGCTTTTGTGATGGGACGGTGAGGAAGGTGATTCACTCTCTGTCTGACCCCGGGAACGTGTGATGGAACGGTTTGGATGGAGTTTCACTCTGTGTCTGACCCCGGAAGTTTGTGATGGGACGGTGTGGATGGAGATTCACTCTGTGTCTGACCCCGGGAGTGTGTGATAGGACGGTGAGGGGGGAGATTCACTCTGTGTCTGACTCCGGGGACGTGTGATGGGACGGTTTGGATGCAGATTCACTCTGTGTCTGACCCCGGGAGTGTGTGATGGGACCGTGAGGAGGGAGATTTACTCTTTGTCTGACCCCGGGAGTTTGTCATGGAAAGGTGTGGATGCAGATTCTCTCTATGTCTGACCCCTGGAATTTTTGATGGGATGGTGCGGAAGGAGATTCACTCTGTGTCTGACCCCGGGCAATGTGCGATGGGACGGTGTGGATGCAGGTACACTTAGTGTCTGACCACGGGCTTTTGTGATGGGACGGTGAGGAGGGAGATTCAATCTGTTTCTGACCGCGGGAACGTGTGATGGGACGGTTGGATGGAGAATCACTTTGTGTCTGACCCCTGGCTTTTGTGATGGGACGATGTGGAGGGAGATTCAATCTGTGTCTGACCACGGCAATGTGAGATGGGACGGTTTTGATGGAGATTCACTCTGTGTCTGACCCCGGGCTTTTGTGATGGGACGGTGAGGAGGGAGATTCAATCTGTTTCTGACCGCGGGAACGTGTGATGGGACGGTTTGGATGGAGGTTTACTCCGAGTCTGACCCCGGGAGTGTGTGATGGGACGGTGAAGAGGGAGATTCACTCTGTGTCTGACCCCGGGCTTTTGTGATGGGACGGTGAGGAGGGTGATTCACTCTCTGTCTGACCCCGGGAACGTGTGATGGAACGGTTTGGATGGAGTTTCACTCTGTGTCTGACCCCGGAAGTTTGTGATGGGACGGTGTGGATGGAGATTCACTCTGTGTCTGACCCCGGGAGTGTGTGATAGGACGGTGAGGGGGGAGATTCACTCTGTGTCTGACTCCGGGGACGTGTGATGGGACGGTTTGGATGCAGATTCACTCTGTGTCTGACCCCGGGAGTGTGTGATGGGACCGTGAGGAGGGAGATTTACTCTTTGTCTGACCCCGGGAGTTTGTCATGGAAAGGTGTGGATGCAGATTCTCTCTATGTCTGACCCCTGGAATTTTTGATGGGATGGTGTGGAAGGAGATTCACTCTGTGTCTGACCCCGGGCAATGTGCGATGGGACGGTGTGGATGCAGGTTCACTCAGTGTCTGACCACGGGCTTTTGTGATGGGACGGTGAGGAGGGAGATTCACTCTCTGTCTGACCCCGGCAATGTGTGATGGGACGGTTTGGATGGAGATTCACTCTGTGACTGACCCAGGGCTTTCGTGTAGGGACGGTGTGGAGGAAGATTCACTTTGTTTCTGACCCCGGGAGTTTTTCATGGAAATGTGTGGATGCAGATTCACTCTGTGTCTGACCCCGGGCAATGTGTGATTGGACGGTTTGGATGCAGGTTCACTGAGTGTCTGACCCCGGGCCTTTGTGATAGAATTGTGTGGAGGGAGTTTCACTCTGTGTCTGACCACGTGAAAGTGTGATGGGACCGTTTGGATGGAGATTCACTCAGTGTCTGACCCCGGGCTTTTGTGATGGGATTGTGTGGAGGGAGATTCACTCTGTGTCTGACCCCGTGAGTTTGTGATGGACGGTGTGGATGGAGATTCACTCTATGTCTTACCCCTGGAATTTGTGATGGGCCGGTGTGTATGGAGATTCACTTTGTGTCTGACCCAGGGTTTTTGTGATGGGCCGGTGTTAATGGAGATTCACTTTGTGTCTGACCCCGCCAGTGTGTGATGGGACGGTGATGAGGGAGATTCACTCTGTGTCTGACCCAGGGAATGTGTGATGGGACGGTTTGGATGCAGATTCACTCTGTGTCTGACCCCGGGCTTTTGTGATGGGACGGTGAGGAGGGAGATTCAATATATGTCTGACCCCGGGCTTTTGTGTTGGGACGGTGTGGAGGGAGATTCACTCTGTGTCTGACCCCGGGCTTTTGTGATGGGCCGGTGTGGATGGAGATTCCCTCTGTGTCTGACCCCGAGAGTGTGTGATGGGACGGTGTGTTTGGAAATTCACTCTGTGTCTGACCCCGGGAGTGTGTGATGGGTCGGTTAGGAGGGAGATTCACTCTGTGTCTGACCCCGGGCTTTTGTGATGGGACGGTGTGGATGGAGATTCACTCTGAGTCTGACCCAGGGAAAGTATGATGGGACGGTTTGGATGGACATTCACTTTGTGTCTGACCCCGGGTTTTTGTGATGGGAAGGTCTGGATGGAGATTCACTCTGTGTCTGACCCCGGGAGTGTGTGATGGGTCGGTTAGGAGGGAGATTCACTCAGTGTCTGAACCCGAGGGGTTTAAATGGGACGGTGTGGATCGAGATTCACTCTGTGTCTGACCACGGGAACGTGTGATGAGACGGTTTGGATGGAGGTTCACTCCGAGTCTGACCACAGGAGTGTGTGATGGGACGGTGAAGATGGAGATTCACTCTGTGTCAGACCCCGGGAACGTGTGATGGGACGGTTTGGATGGAGATTCAATCTCTATCTGACACCGGGCTTTTCTGATGGGCCGGTGTGTATGGAGATTCACTTTGTGTCTGACCCCGGTATATTGTGATTGGACGGTGTGGAGGGAGATTCACACTGTGTCTGACCCCGTGAGTTTGTGAAGGGACGGTTGGATTGAGATTTACTCTGTATCTGACCCCGAGAGTGGATGTTGGGACTGTTAGGATGGAGATTCACTCTGCGTCTGACCCCGGGACCCTGTGATGGGACGGTTTGGATGGAGATTCACTCTGTGTCTGACCCCGGGCTTTTGTGATGGGACGGTGAGGAGGGAGATTCAATATATGTCTGACCCCGGGCTTTTGTGTTGGGACGGTGTGGAGGGAGATTCACTCTGTGTCTGACCCCGGGCTTTTGTGATGGGCCGGTGTGGATGGAGATTCCCTCTGTGTCTGACCCCGAGAGTGTGTGATGGGACGGTGTGTTTGGAAATTCACTCTGTGTCTGACCCCGGGAGTGTGTGATGGGTCGGTTAGGAGGGAGATTCACTCTGTGTCTGACCCCGGGCTTTTGTGATGGGACGGTGTGGATGGAGATTCACTCTGAGTCTGACCCAGGGAAAGTATGATGGGACGGTTTGGATGGACATTCACTTTGTGTCTGACCCCGGGTTTTTGTGATGGGAAGGTCTGGATGGAGATTCACTCTGTGTCTGACCCCGGGAGTGTGTGATGGGTCGGTTAGGAGGGAGATTCACTCAGTGTCTGACCCCGGGAGATTGTGATGGGACGGTTTGGATGGGGATTCACTCTGTGTCTGACCCCGGGAGTTTGTCATGGAAAGGTGTGGATGCAGATTCATTCTGTGTCTGACCCCGGGAGTGTGTGATAGGACGGTGAGGAGGGAGATTCACTCTGTGTCTGACCCCGGGAGTGTGTGATGGGACCGTGAGGAGTGAGATTTACTCTTTGTCTGACCCCGTGAGTTTGTCATGGAAAGGTGTGGATGCAGATTCTCTCTATGTCTGACCCCTTGAATTTGTGATGGTACGGTGTGGAAGGAGATTCACTCTGTGTCTGACCCCGGGAGTGTGTGATAGGACGGTGAGGAGGGAGATTCACTCTTTGTCTGACCCCGGGAGTTTGTCATGGAAAGGTGTGGATGCAGATTCTCTCTATGTCTGACCCCTGGAATTTTGTGATGGGACGGTGAGGAGGGAGATTCAGTCTCTGTCTGACCCCGGGAACGTGTGAAGGGACGGTTGGATTGAGATTTACTCTGTATCTGACCCCGAGAGTGTATGTTGGGACTGTTAGGATGGAGTTTCACTCTGCGTCTGACCCCGGGACCCTGTGATGGGACGGTTTGGATGGAGATTCACTCTGTGTCAGACCCCGGGAGTGTGTGAAGGGACGGTGAGGAGGGAGTTTCACTCTGTTTCACACCCCGGGAGTTTGTGATGGATAGGTGTGGATGCAGATTCACTCTAAGTCTGACCCCGGGAATATGTGATGGGACGGTGAAGAGGGAGATTCACTCTGTGTCTGAGCCCGGGCTTTTGTGGTGGGACGGTGAGGAGGGAGATTTACTCTATGTCTGACCCCTGGAATTTGTGATGGGATGGTGTGGAAGGAGATTCACTCTGTTTCTGACCCCGGCAATGTGTGATGGGACGGTTTGGATGGAGGTTCACTCTGTGTCTGACCCCTGGAATTTGTGATGGGATTGTGAGGAGGGAGGTTCACTTTGTGTCTGACCCCTGGAGTTTATGATGTGACGGTGTGGAGGGAGATTCAATCTGTGTCTGACCACGGCAATGTGAGAGGGGACGGTTTGGATGGAGATTCTCTCTGTGTCTGACCCCGGGCTTTTGTGATGGGACGGTGAGGAGGGAGATTCAATCTGTTTCTGACCGCGGGAACGTGTGATGGGACGGTTGGATGGAGATTCACTTTGTGTCTGACCCCTGGCTTTTGTGATGGGACGATGTGGAGGGAGATTCAATCTGTTTCTGACCCCGGAATCGTGTGATGGAACGGTTTGGATGGAGGTTCACTCTGAGTCTGAACCCGGGAGTGTGTGATGGGACGGTGAATAGGGAGATTCACAATGTGTCTGACGCCGGGCTTTTGTGATGGGACGGTGAGGAGGGAGATTCACTCTGTGTCTGACCCCGGAAGTTTGTGATGGGACGGTGTGGATGGAGATTCACTCTGTGTCTGACCCCGGGAGTGTGTGATAGGACGGTGAGGAGGGAGATTCACTCTCTGTCTGACCCCGGCAATGTGTGATGGGACGGTTTGGATGGAGGTTCACTCAGTGTCTGACCCCGGGAGTTTAAAAGATGTGACGGTGTGGATGGAGATTCACTCTGTGTATTACCCCGGGAATGTGTGATGGGACGGTTTGGATGGAGATTCACTCTGTGACTGACCCCGGGCTTTTGTGATGGGACGGTGAAGAGGGAGATTCACTCTGTGTCTGACCCCGGGATCGTGTGATGGATCGGTTTGGATGGAGGTTCACTCTGAGTCTGAACCCGGGAGTGTGTGATGGGACCGTGAGGAGTGAGATTTACTCTTTGTCTGACCCCGTGAGTTTGTCATGGAAAGGTGTGGATGCAGATTCTCTCTATGTCTGACCCCTTGAATTTGTGATGGAACGGTGTGGAAGGAGATTCACTCTGTGTCTGACCCCGGGAGTGTGTGATAGGACGGTGAGGAGGGAGATTCACTCTTTGTCTGACCCCGGGAGTTTGTCATGGAAAGGTGTGGATGCAGATTCTCTCTATGTCTGACCCCTGGAATTTTGTGATGGGACGGTGAGGAGGGAGATTCGATCTCTGTCTGACCCCGGGAACGTGTGAAGGGACGGTTGGATTGAGATTTACTCTGTATCTGACCCCGAGAGTGGATGTTGGGACTGTTAGGATGGAGATTCACTCTGCGTCTGACCCCGGGACCCTGTGATGGGACGGTTTGGATGGAGATTCACTCTGTGTCAGACCCCGGGAGTGTGTGAAGGGACGGTGAGGAGGGAGTTTCACTCTGTTTCACACCCCGGGAGTTTGTGATGGATAGGTGTGAATGCAGATTCACTCTAAGTCTGACCCCGGGAATATGTGATGGGACGGTGAACAGGGAGATTTACTCTGTGTCTGAGCCCGGGCTTTTGTGATGGGACGGTGAGGAGGGAGATTTACTCTATGTCTGACCCCTGGAATTTGTGATGGGATGGTGTGGTAGGAGATTCACTCTGTTTCTGACCCCGGCAATGTGTGATGGGACGGTTTGGATGGAGGTTCACTCTGTGTCTGACCCCTGGAATTTGTGATGGGATGGTGTGGAAGGAGATTCACTCTGTTTCTGACCCCGGCGATGTGTGATGGGACGGTTTGGATGGAGGTTCACTCTGTGTCTGACCCCTGGAATTTGTGATGAGATTGTGTGGAGGGAGGTTCACTTTGTGTCTGACCCCTGGAGTTTATGATGTGACGGTGTGGAGGGAGATTCAATCTGTGTCTGACCACGGCAATGTGAGATGGGACGGTTTGGATGGAGATTCTCTCTGTGTCTGACCCCGGGCTTTTGTGATGGGACGGTGAGGAGGGAGATTCAATCTGTTTCTGACCGCGGGAACGTGTGATGGGACGGTTGGATGGAGATTCACTTTGTGTCTGACCCCTGGCTTTTGTGATGGGACGATGTGGAGGGAGATTCAATCTGTTTCTGACCGCGGGAACGTGTGATGGGACGGTTTGGATGGAGGTTCACTCGGAGTCTGACCCCGGGAGTGTGTGATGGGACGGTGAAGAGGGAGATTCACTCTGTGTCTGACCCCGGGCTTTTGTGATGGGACGGTGAGGAGGGTGATTCACTCTCTGTCTGACCCCGGGAACGTGTGATGGAACGGTTTGGATGGAGTTTCACTCTGAGTCTGACCCCGGAAGTTTGTGATGGGACGGTGTGGATGGAGATTCACTCTGTGTATTACCCCGGGAATGTGTGATGGGACGGTTTGGATGGAGATTCACTCTGTGACTGACCCCGGGCTTTTGTGATGGGACGGTGAAGAGGGAGATTCACTCTGTGTCTGACCCCGGGATCGTGTGATGGAACGGTTTGGATGGAGGTTCACTCTGTGTCTGACGCCGGGCTTTTGTGATGGGACGGTGAGGAAGGAGATTCACTCTGTGTCTGACCCCGGAAGTTTGTGATGGGACGGTGTGGATGGAGATTCACTCTGTGTCTGACCCCGGGAGTGTGTGATAGGACGGTGAGGAGGGAGATTCACTCTGTGTCTGACCCCGGGAACGTGTGATGGGACGGTTTGGATGCAGATTCACTCTGTGTCTGACCCCGGGAGTGTGTGATGGGACCGTGAGGAGTGAGATTTACTCTTTTTCTGACCCCGTGAGTTTGTCATGGAAAGGTGTGGATGCAGATTCTCTCTATGTCTGACCCCTTGAATTTGTGATGGAACGGTGTGGAAGGAGATTCACTCTGTGTCTGACCCCGGGAGTGTGTGATAGGACGGTGAGGAGGGAGATTCACTCTTTGTCTGACCCCGGGAGTTTGTCATGGAAAGTTGTGGATGCAGATTCTCTCTATGTCTGACCCCTGGAATTTTGTGATGGGACGATGTGGAGGGAGATTCAATCTGTGTCTGACCACGGCAATGTGAGATGGGACGGTTTTGATGGAGATTCACTCTGTGTCTGACCCCGGGCTTTTGTGATGGGACGGTGAGGAGGGTGATTCACTCTCTGTCTGACCCCGGGAACGTGTGATGGAACGGTTTGGATGGAGTTTCACTCTGTGTCTGACCCCGGAAGTTTGTGATGGGACGGTGTGGATGGAGATTCACTCTGTGTCTGACCCCGGGAGTGTGTGATAGGACGGTGAGGGGGGAGATTCACTCTGTGTCTGACTCCGGGGACGTGTGATGGGACGGTTTGGATGCAGATTCACTCTGTGTCTGACCCCGGGAGTGTGTGATGGGACCGTGAGGAGGGAGATTTACTCTTTGTCTGACCCCGGGAGTTTGTCATGGAAAGGTGTGGATGCAGATTCTCTCTATGTCTGACCCCTGCAGTTTTTGATGGGATGGTGTGGAAGGAGATTCACTCTGTGTCTGACCCCGGGCAATGTGCGATGGGACGGTGTGGATGCAGGTTCACTCAGTGTCTGACCACGGGCTTTTGTGATGGGACGGTGAGGAGGGAGATTCACTCTCTGTCTGACCCCGGCAATGTGTGATGGGACGGTTTGGATGGAGATTCACTCTGTGACTGACCCAGGGCTTTCGTGTAGGGACGGTGTGGAGGAAGATTCACTTTGTTTCTGACCCCGGGAGTTTTTCATGGAAATGTGTGGATGCAGATTCACTCTGTGTCTGACCCCGGGCAATGTGTGATTGGACGGTTTGGATGCAGGTTCACTGAGTGTCTGACCCCGGGCCTTTGTGATAGAATTGTGTGGTGGGAGTTTCACTCTGTGTCTGACCACGTGAAAGTGTGATGGGACCGTTTGGATGGAGATTCACTCAGTGTCTGACCCCGGGCTTTTGTGATGGGATTGTGTGGAGGGAGATTCACTCTGTGTCTGACCCCGTGAGTTTGTGATGGACGGTGTGGATGGAGATTCACTCTATGTCTTACCCCTGGAATTTGTGATGGGCCGGTGTGTATGGAGATTCACTTTGTGTCTGACCCAGGGTTTTTGTGATGGGCCGGTGTTAATGGAGATTCACTTTGTGTCTGACCCCGCCAGTGTGTGATGGGACGGTGATGAGGGAGATTCACTCTGTGTCTGACCCAGGGAATGTGTGATGGGACGGTTTGGATGCAGATTCATTCTGTGTCTGACCCCGGGCTTTTGTGATGGGACGGTGAGGAGGGAGATTCAATATATGTCTGACCCCGGGCTTTTGTGTTGGGACGGTGTGGAGGGAGATTCACTCTGTGTCTGACCCCGGGCTTTTGTGATGGGCCGGTGTGGATGGAGATTCCCTCTGTGTCTGACCCCGAGAGTGTGTGATGGGACGGTGTGTTTGGAAATTCACTCTGTGTCTGACCCCGGGAGTGTGTGATGGGTCGGTTAGGAGGGAGATTCACTCTGTGTCTGACCCCGGGCTTTTGTGATGGGACGGTGTGGATGGAGATTCACTCTGAGTCTGACCCAGGGAAAGTATGATGGGACGGTTTGGATGGACATTCACTTTGTGTCTGACCCCGGGTTTTTGTGATGGGAAGGTCTGGATGGAGATTCACTCTGTGTCTGACCCCGGGAGTGTGTGATGGGTCGGTTAGGAGGGAGATTCACTCAGTGTCTGACCCCGGGAGATTGTGATGGGACGGTTTGGATGGGGATTCACTCTGTGTCTGACCGCGGGGAAGCGTTAAGGGGCGTTTTGGATGTAGATTCACTCTGTGTCTGACCCCGGGAGTGTGTAATAGGACGGTGAGGAGGGAGATTTACTCTTTGTCTGACCCCGTGAGTTTGTCATGGAAAGGTGTGGATGCAGATTCTCTCTATGTCTGACCCCTTGAATTTGTGATGGTACGGTGTGGAAGGAGATTCACTCTGTGTCTGACCCCGGGAGTGTGTGATAGGACGGTGAGGAGGGAGATTCACTCTTTGTCTGACCCCGGGAGTTTGTCATGGAAAGGTGTGGATGCAGATTCTCTCTATGTCTGACCCCTGGAATTTTGTGATGGGACGGTGAGGAGGGAGATTCAGTCTCTGTCTGACCCCGGGAACGTGTGAAGGGACGGTTGGATTGAGATTTACTCTGTATCTGACCCCGAGAGTGTATGTTGGGACTGTTAGGATGGAGATTCACTCTGCGTCTGACCCCGGGACCCTGTGATGGGACGGTTTGGATGGAGATTCACTCTGTGTCAGACCCCGGGAGTGTGTGAAGGGACGGTGAGGAGGGAGTTTCACTCTGTTTCACACCCCGGGAGTTTGTGATGGATAGGTGTGGATGCAGATTCACTCTAAGTCTGACCCCGGGAATATGTGATGGGACGGTGAAGAGGGAGATTCACTCTGTGTCTGAGCCCGGGCTTTTGTGGTGGGACGGTGAGGAGGGAGATTTACTCTATGTCTGACCCCTGGAATTTGTGATGGGATGGTGTGGAAGGAGATTCACTCTGTTTCTGACCCCGGCAATGTGTGATGGGACGGTTTGGATGGAGGTTCACTCTGTGTCTGACCCCTGGAATTTGTGATGGGATTGTGAGGAGGGAGGTTCACTTTGTGTCTGACCCCTGGAGTTTATGATGTGACGGTGTGGAGGGAGATTCAATCTGTGTCTGACCACGGCAATGTGAGAGGGGACGGTTTGGATGGAGATTCTCTCTGTGTCTGACCCCGGGCTTTTGTGATGGGACGGTGAGGAGGGAGATTCAATCTGTTTCTGACCGCGGGAACGTGTGATGGGACGGTTGGATGGAGATTCACTTTGTGTCTGACCCCTGGCTTTTGTGATGGGACGATGTGGAGGGAGATTCAATCTGTTTCTGACCCCGGAATCGTGTGATGGAACGGTTTGGATGGAGGTTCACTCTGAGTCTGAACCCGGGAGTGTGTGATGGGACGGTGAATAGGGAGATTCACAATGTGTCTGACGCCGGGCTTTTGTGATGGGACGGTGAGGAGGGAGATTCACTCTGTGTCTGACCCCGGAAGTTTGTGATGGGACGGTGTGGATGGAGATTCACTCTGTGTCTGACCCCGGGAGTGTGTGATAGGACGGTGAGGAGGGAGATTCACTCTCTGTCTGACCCCGGCAATGTGTGATGGGACGGTTTGGATGGAGGTTCACTCAGTGTCTGACCCCGGGAGTTTAAAAGATGTGACGGTGTGGATGGAGATTCACTCTGTGTATTACCCCGGGAATGTGTGATGGGACGGTTTGGATGGAGATTCACTCTGTGACTGACCCCGGGCTTTTGTGATGGGACGGTGAAGAGGGAGATTCACTCTGTGTCTGACCCCGGGATCGTGTGATGGAACGGTTTGGATGGAGGTTCACTCTGAGTCTGAACCCGGGAGTGTGTGATGGGACCGTGAGGAGTGAGATTTACTCTTTGTCTGACCCCGTGAGTTTGTCATGGAAAGGTGTGGATGCAGATTCTCTCTATGTCTGACCCCTTGAATTTGTGATGGAACGGTGTGGAAGGAGATTCACTCTGTGTCTGACCCCGGGAGTGTGTGATAGGACGGTGAGGAGGGAGATTCACTCTTTGTCTGACCCCGGGAGTTTGTCATGGAAAGGTGTGGATGCAGATTCTCTCTATGTCTGACCCCTGGAATTTTGTGATGGGACGGTGAGGAGGGAGATTCGATCTCTGTCTGACCCCGGGAACGTGTGAAGGGACGGTTGGATTGAGATTTACTCTGTATCTGACCCCGAGAGTGGATGTTGGGACTGTTAGGATGGAGATTCACTCTGCGTCTGACCCCGGGACCCTGTGATGGGACGGTTTGGATGGAGATTCACTCTGTGTCTGACCCCGGGCTTTTGTGATGGGACGGTGAGGAGGGAGATTCAATATATGTCTGACCCCGGGCTTTTGTGTTGGGACGGTGTGGAGGGAGATTCACTCTGTGTCTGACCCCGGGCTTTTGTGATGGGCCGGTGTGGATGGAGATTCCCTCTGTGTCTGACCCCGAGAGTGTGTGATGGGACGGTGTGTTTGGAAATTCACTCTGTGTCTGACCCCGGGAGTGTGTGATGGGTCGGTTAGGAGGGAGATTCACTCTGTGTCTGACCCCGGGCTTTTGTGATGGGACGGTGTGGATGGAGATTCACTCTGAGTCTGACCCAGGGAAAGTATGATGGGACGGTTTGGATGGACATTCACTTTGTGTCTGACCCCGGGTTTTTGTGATGGGAAGGTCTGGATGGAGATTCACTCTGTGTCTGACCCCGGGAGTGTGTGATGGGTCGGTTAGGAGGGAGATTCACTCAGTGTCTGACCCCGGGAGATTGTGATGGGACGGTTTGGATGGGGATTCACTCTGTGTCTGACCCCGGGAGTTTGTCATGGAAAGGTGTGGATGCAGATTCATTCTGTGTCTGACCCCGGGAGTGTGTGATAGGACGGTGAGGAGGGAGATTCACTCTGTGTCTGACCCCGGGAGTGTGTGATGGGACCGTGAGGAGTGAGATTTACTCTTTGTCTGACCCCGTGAGTTTGTCATGGAAAGGTGTGGATGCAGATTCTCTCTATGTCTGACCCCTTGAATTTGTGATGGTACGGTGTGGAAGGAGATTCACTCTGTGTCTGACCCCGGGAGTGTGTGATAGGACGGTGAGGAGGGAGATTCACTCTTTGTCTGACCCCGGGAGTTTGTCATGGAAAGGTGTGGATGCAGATTCTCTCTATGTCTGACCCCTGGAATTTTGTGATGGGACGGTGAGGAGGGAGATTCAGTCTCTGTCTGACCCCGGGAACGTGTGAAGGGACGGTTGGATTGAGATTTACTCTGTATCTGACCCCGAGAGTGTATGTTGGGACTGTTAGGATGGAGTTTCACTCTGCGTCTGACCCCGGGACCCTGTGATGGGACGGTTTGGATGGAGATTCACTCTGTGTCAGACCCCGGGAGTGTGTGAAGGGACGGTGAGGAGGGAGTTTCACTCTGTTTCACACCCCGGGAGTTTGTGATGGATAGGTGTGGATGCAGATTCACTCTAAGTCTGACCCCGGGAATATGTGATGGGACGGTGAAGAGGGAGATTCACTCTGTGTCTGAGCCCGGGCTTTTGTGGTGGGACGGTGAGGAGGGAGATTTACTCTATGTCTGACCCCTGGAATTTGTGATGGGATGGTGTGGAAGGAGATTCACTCTGTTTCTGACCCCGGCAATGTGTGATGGGACGGTTTGGATGGAGGTTCACTCTGTGTCTGACCCCTGGAATTTGTGATGGGATTGTGAGGAGGGAGGTTCACTTTGTGTCTGACCCCTGGAGTTTATGATGTGACGGTGTGGAGGGAGATTCAATCTGTGTCTGACCACGGCAATGTGAGAGGGGACGGTTTGGATGGAGATTCTCTCTGTGTCTGACCCCGGGCTTTTGTGATGGGACGGTGAGGAGGGAGATTCAATCTGTTTCTGACCGCGGGAACGTGTGATGGGACGGTTGGATGGAGATTCACTTTGTGTCTGACCCCTGGCTTTTGTGATGGGACGATGTGGAGGGAGATTCAATCTGTTTCTGACCCCGGAATCGTGTGATGGAACGGTTTGGATGGAGGTTCACTCTGAGTCTGAACCCGGGAGTGTGTGATGGGACGGTGAATAGGGAGATTCACAATGTGTCTGACGCCGGGCTTTTGTGATGGGACGGTGAGGAGGGAGATTCACTCTGTGTCTGACCCCGGAAGTTTGTGATGGGACGGTGTGGATGGAGATTCACTCTGTGTCTGACCCCGGGAGTGTGTGATAGGACGGTGAGGAGGGAGATTCACTCTCTGTCTGACCCCGGCAATGTGTGATGGGACGGTTTGGATGGAGGTTCACTCAGTGTCTGACCCCGGGAGTTTAAAAGATGTGACGGTGTGGATGGAGATTCACTCTGTGTATTACCCCGGGAATGTGTGATGGGACGGTTTGGATGGAGATTCACTCTGTGACTGACCCCGGGCTTTTGTGATGGGACGGTGAAGAGGGAGATTCACTCTGTGTCTGACCCCGGGATCGTGTGATGGAACGGTTTGGATGGAGGTTCACTCTGAGTCTGAACCCGGGAGTGTGTGATGGGACCGTGAGGAGTGAGATTTACTCTTTGTCTGACCCCGTGAGTTTGTCATGGAAAGGTGTGGATGCAGATTCTCTCTATGTCTGACCCCTTGAATTTGTGATGGAACGGTGTGGAAGGAGATTCACTCTGTGTCTGACCCCGGGAGTGTGTGATAGGACGGTGAGGAGGGAGATTCACTCTTTGTCTGACCCCGGGAGTTTGTCATGGAAAGGTGTGGATGCAGATTCTCTCTATGTCTGACCCCTGGAATTTTGTGATGGGACGGTGAGGAGGGAGATTCGATCTCTGTCTGACCCCGGGAACGTGTGAAGGGACGGTTGGATTGAGATTTACTCTGTATCTGACCCCGAGAGTGGATGTTGGGACTGTTAGGATGGAGATTCACTCTGCGTCTGACCCCGGGACCCTGTGATGGGACGGTTTGGATGGAGATTCACTCTGTGTCAGACCCCGGGAGTGTGTGAAGGGACGGTGAGGAGGGAGTTTCACTCTGTTTCACACCCCGGGAGTTTGTGATGGATAGGTGTGAATGCAGATTCACTCTAAGTCTGACCCCGGGAATATGTGATGGGACGGTGAACAGGGAGATTTACTCTGTGTCTGAGCCCGGGCTTTTGTGATGGGACGGTGAGGAGGGAGATTTACTCTATGTCTGACCCCTGGAATTTGTGATGGGATGGTGTGGTAGGAGATTCACTCTGTTTCTGACCCCGGCAATGTGTGATGGGACGGTTTGGATGGAGGCTCACTCTGTGTCTGACCCCTGGAATTTGTGATGGGATGGTGTGGAAGGAGATTCACTCTGTTTCTGACCCCGGCGATGTGTGATGGGACGGTTTGGATGGAGGTTCACTCTGTGTCTGACCCCTGGAATTTGTGATGAGATTGTGTGGAGGGAGGTTCACTTTGTGTCTGACCCCTGGAGTTTATGATGTGACGGTGTGGAGGGAGATTCAATCTGTGTCTGACCACGGCAATGTGAGATGGGACGGTTTGGATGGAGATTCTCTCTGTGTCTGACCCCGGGCTTTTGTGATGGGACGGTGAGGAGGGAGATTCAATCTGTTTCTGACCGCGGGAACGTGTGATGGGACGGTTGGATGGAGATTCACTTTGTGTCTGACCCCTGGCTTTTGTGATGGGACGATGTGGAGGGAGATTCAATCTGTTTCTGACCGCGGGAACGTGTGATGGGACGGTTTGGATGGAGGTTCACTCGGAGTCTGACCCCGGGAGTGTGTGATGGGACGGTGAAGAGGGAGATTCACTCTGTGTCTGACCCCGGGCTTTTGTGATGGGACGGTGAGGAGGGTGATTCACTCTCTGTCTGACCCCGGGAACGTGTGATGGAACGGTTTGGATGGAGTTTCACTCTGAGTCTGACCCCGGAAGTTTGTGATGGGACGGTGTGGATGGAGATTCACTCTGTGTATTACCCCGGGAATGTGTGATGGGACGGTTTGGATGGAGATTCACTCTGTGACTGACCCCGGGCTTTTGTGATGGGACGGTGAAGAGGGAGATTCACTCTGTGTCTGACCCCGGGATCGTGTGATGGAACGGTTTGGATGGAGGTTCACTCTGTGTCTGACGCCGGGCTTTTGTGATGGGACGGTGAGGAAGGAGATTCACTCTGTGTCTGACCCCGGAAGTTTGTGATGGGACGGTGTGGATGGAGATTCACTCTGTGTCTGACCCCGGGAGTGTGTGATAGGACGGTGAGGAGGGAGATTCACTCTGTGTCTGACCCCGGGAACGTGTGATGGGACGGTTTGGATGCAGATTCACTCTGTGTCTGACCCCGGGAGTGTGTGATGGGACCGTGAGGAGTGAGATTTACTCTTTTTCTGACCCCGTGAGTTTGTCATGGAAAGGTGTGGATGCAGATTCTCTCTATGTCTGACCCCTTGAATTTGTGATGGAACGGTGTGGAAGGAGATTCACTCTGTGTCTGACCCCGGGAGTGTGTGATAGGACGGTGAGGAGGGAGATTCACTCTTTGTCTGACCCCGGGAGTTTGTCATGGAAAGTTGTGGATGCAGATTCTCTCTATGTCTGACCCCTGGAATTTTGTGATGGGACGGTGAGGAGGGAGATTCAATCTCTGTCTGACCCCGGGAACGTGTGAAGGGACGGTTGGATTGAGATTTACTCTGTATCTGACCCCGAGAGTGTATGTTGGGACTGTTAGGATGGAGATTCACTCTGCGTCTGACCCCGGGACCCTGTGATGGGACGGTTTGGATGGAGATTCACTCTGTGTCAGACCCCGGGAGTGTGTGAAGGGACGGTGAGGAGGGAGATTTACTCTATGTCTGACCCCTGGAATTTGTGATGGGATGGTGTGGAAGGAGATTCACTCTGTTTCTGACCCCGGCAATGTGTGACGGGACGGTTTGGATGGAGGTTCACTCTGTGTCTGACCCCTGGAATTTGTGATGGGATTGTGTGGAGGGAGGTTCACTTTGTGTCTGACCCCTGGAGTTTATGATGTGACGGTGTGGAGGGAGATTCAATCTGTGTCTGACCACGGCAATGTGAGATGGGACGGTTTGGATGGAGATTCTCTCTGTGTCTGACCCCGGGCTTTTGTGATGGGACGGTGAGGAGGGAGATTCAATCTGTTTCTGACCGCGGGAACGTGTGATGGGACGGTTGGATTGAGATTCACTTTGTGTCTGACCACTGGCTTTTGTGATGGGACGATGAGGAGGGAGATTCAATCTGTGTCTGACCACGGCAATGTGAGATGGGACGGTTTGGATGGAGATTCACGCTGTGTCTGACCCCGGGCTTTTGTGATGGGACGGTGAGGAGGGAGATTCAATCTGTTTCTGACCGCGGGAACGTGTGATGGGACGGTTTGGATGGAGGTTCACTCCGAGTCTGACCCCGGGAGTGTGTGATGGGACGGTGAAGAGGGAGATTCACTCTGTGTTTGACCCCGGGCTTTTGTGATGGGACGGTGAGGAAGGTGATTCACTCTCTGTCTGACCCCGGGAACGTGTGATGGAACGGTTTGGATGGAGTTTCACTCTGTGTCTGACCCCGGAAGTTTGTGATGGGACGGTGTGGATGGAGATTCACTCTGTGTCTGACCCCGGGAGTGTGTGATAGGACGGTGAGGGGGGAGATTCACTCTGTGTCTGACTCCGGGGACGTGTGATGGGACGGTTTGGATGCAGATTCACTCTGTGTCTGACCCCGGGAGTGTGTGATGGGACCGTGAGGAGGGAGATTTACTCTTTGTCTGACCCCGGGAGTTTGTCATGGAAAGGTGTGGATGCAGATTCTCTCTATGTCTGACCCCTGGAATTTTTGATGGGATGGTGCGGAAGGAGATTCACTCTGTGTCTGACCCCGGGCAATGTGCGATGGGACGGTGTGGATGCAGGTACACTTAGTGTCTGACCACGGGCTTTTGTGATGGGACGGTGAGGAGGGAGATTCAATCTGTTTCTGACCGCGGGAACGTGTGATGGGACGGTTGGATGGAGAATCACTTTGTGTCTGACCCCTGGCTTTTGTGATGGGACGATGTGGAGGGAGATTCAATCTGTGTCTGACCACGGCAATGTGAGATGGGACGGTTTTGATGGAGATTCACTCTGTGTCTGACCCCGGGCTTTTGTGATGGGACGGTGAGGAGGGAGATTCAATCTGTTTCTGACCGCGGGAACGTGTGATGGGACGGTTTGGATGGAGGTTTACTCCGAGTCTGACCCCGGGAGTGTGTGATGGGACGGTGAAGAGGGAGATTCACTCTGTGTCTGACCCCGGGCTTTTGTGATGGGACGGTGAGGAGGGTGATTCACTCTCTGTCTGACCCCGGGAACGTGTGATGGAACGGTTTGGATGGAGTTTCACTCTGTGTCTGACCCCGGAAGTTTGTGATGGGACGGTGTGGATGGAGATTCACTCTGTGTCTGACCCCGGGAGTGTGTGATAGGACGGTGAGGGGGGAGATTCACTCTGTGTCTGACTCCGGGGACGTGTGATGGGACGGTTTGGATGCAGATTCACTCTGTGTCTGACCCCGGGAGTGTGTGATGGGACCGTGAGGAGGGAGATTTACTCTTTGTCTGACCCCGGGAGTTTGTCATGGAAAGGTGTGGATGCAGATTCTCTCTATGTCTGACCCCTGGAATTTTTGATGGGATGGTGTGGAAGGAGATTCACTCTGTGTCTGACCCCGGGCAATGTGCGATGGGACGGTGTGGATGCAGGTTCACTCAGTGTCTGACCACGGGCTTTTGTGATGGGACGGTGAGGAGGGAGATTCACTCTCTGTCTGACCCCGGCAATGTGTGATGGGACGGTTTGGATGGAGATTCACTCTGTGACTGACCCAGGGCTTTCGTGTAGGGACGGTGTGGAGGAAGATTCACTTTGTTTCTGACCCCGGGAGTTTTTCATGGAAATGTGTGGATGCAGATTCACTCTGTGTCTGACCCCGGGCAATGTGTGATTGGACGGTTTGGATGCAGGTTCACTGAGTGTCTGACCCCGGGCCTTTGTGATAGAATTGTGTGGAGGGAGTTTCACTCTGTGTCTGACCACGTGAAAGTGTGATGGGACCGTTTGGATGGAGATTCACTCAGTGTCTGACCCCGGGCTTTTGTGATGGGATTGTGTGGAGGGAGATTCACTCTGTGTCTGACCCCGTGAGTTTGTGATGGACGGTGTGGATGGAGATTCACTCTATGTCTTACCCCTGGAATTTGTGATGGGCCGGTGTGTATGGAGATTCACTTTGTGTCTGACCCAGGGTTTTTGTGATGGGCCGGTGTTAATGGAGATTCACTTTGTGTCTGACCCCGCCAGTGTGTGATGGGACGGTGATGAGGGAGATTCACTCTGTGTCTGACCCAGGGAATGTGTGATGGGACGGTTTGGATGCAGATTCACTCTGTGTCTGACCCCGGGCTTTTGTGATGGGACGGTGAGGAGGGAGATTCAATATATGTCTGACCCCGGGCTTTTGTGTTGGGACGGTGTGGAGGGAGATTCACTCTGTGTCTGACCCCGGGCTTTTGTGATGGGCCGGTGTGGATGGAGATTCCCTCTGTGTCTGACCCCGAGAGTGTGTGATGGGACGGTGTGTTTGGAAATTCACTCTGTGTCTGACCCCGGGAGTGTGTGATGGGTCGGTTAGGAGGGAGATTCACTCTGTGTCTGACCCCGGGCTTTTGTGATGGGACGGTGTGGATGGAGATTCACTCTGAGTCTGACCCAGGGAAAGTATGATGGGACGGTTTGGATGGACATTCACTTTGTGTCTGACCCCGGGTTTTTGTGATGGGAAGGTCTGGATGGAGATTCACTCTGTGTCTGACCCCGGGAGTGTGTGATGGGTCGGTTAGGAGGGAGATTCACTCAGTGTCTGAACCCGAGGGGTTTAAATGGGACGGTGTGGATCGAGATTCACTCTGTGTCTGACCACGGGAACGTGTGATGAGACGGTTTGGATGGAGGTTCACTCCGAGTCTGACCACAGGAGTGTGTGATGGGACGGTGAAGATGGAGATTCACTCTGTGTCAGACCCCGGGAACGTGTGATGGGACGGTTTGGATGGAGATTCAATCTCTATCTGACACCGGGCTTTTCTGATGGGCCGGTGTGTATGGAGATTCACTTTGTGTCTGACCCCGGTATATTGTGATTGG
The DNA here is from genome assembly GCF_048418815.1 of Hemitrygon akajei. Lineage (NCBI taxonomy): Eukaryota > Metazoa > Chordata > Chondrichthyes > Myliobatiformes > Dasyatidae > Hemitrygon > Hemitrygon akajei. Next base: position 2,111,595 of record NW_027331992.1, on the reverse strand, counting down.
ACGGTGTGGAGGGAGATTCACACTGTGTCTGACCCCGTGAGTTTGTGAAGGGACGGTTGGATTGAGATTTACTCTGTATCTGACCCCGAGAGTGGATGTTGGGACTGTTAGGATGGAGATTCACTCTGCGTCTGACCCCGGGACCCTGTGATGGGACGGTTTGGATGGAGATTCACTCTGTGTCTGACCCCGGGCTTTTGTGATGGGACGGTGAGGAGGGAGATTCAATATATGTCTGACCCCGGGCTTTTGTGTTGGGACGGTGTGGAGGGAGATTCACTCTGTGTCTGACCCCGGGCTTTTGTGATGGGCCGGTGTGGATGGAGATTCCCTCTGTGTCTGACCCCGAGAGTGTGTGATGGGACGGTGTGTTTGGAAATTCACTCTGTGTCTGACCCCGGGAGTGTGTGATGGGTCGGTTAGGAGGGAGATTCACTCTGTGTCTGACCCCGGGCTTTTGTGATGGGACGGTGTGGATGGAGATTCACTCTGAGTCTGACCCAGGGAAAGTATGATGGGACGGTTTGGATGGACATTCACTTTGTGTCTGACCCCGGGTTTTTGTGATGGGAAGGTCTGGATGGAGATTCACTCTGTGTCTGACCCCGGGAGTGTGTGATGGGTCGGTTAGGAGGGAGATTCACTCAGTGTCTGACCCCGGGAGATTGTGATGGGACGGTTTGGATGGGGATTCACTCTGTGTCTGACCCCGGGAGTTTGTCATGGAAAGGTGTGGATGCAGATTCATTCTGTGTCTGACCCCGGGAGTGTGTGATAGGACGGTGAGGAGGGAGATTCACTCTGTGTCTGACCCCGGGAGTGTGTGATGGGACCGTGAGGAGTGAGATTTACTCTTTGTCTGACCCCGTGAGTTTGTCATGGAAAGGTGTGGATGCAGATTCTCTCTATGTCTGACCCCTTGAATTTGTGATGGTACGGTGTGGAAGGAGATTCACTCTGTGTCTGACCCCGGGAGTGTGTGATAGGACGGTGAGGAGGGAGATTCACTCTTTGTCTGACCCCGGGAGTTTGTCATGGAAAGGTGTGGATGCAGATTCTCTCTATGTCTGACCCCTGGAATTTTGTGATGGGACGGTGAGGAGGGAGATTCAGTCTCTGTCTGACCCCGGGAACGTGTGAAGGGACGGTTGGATTGAGATTTACTCTGTATCTGACCCCGAGAGTGTATGTTGGGACTGTTAGGATGGAGTTTCACTCTGCGTCTGACCCCGGGACCCTGTGATGGGACGGTTTGGATGGAGATTCACTCTGTGTCAGACCCCGGGAGTGTGTGAAGGGACGGTGAGGAGGGAGTTTCACTCTGTTTCACACCCCGGGAGTTTGTGATGGATAGGTGTGGATGCAGATTCACTCTAAGTCTGACCCCGGGAATATGTGATGGGACGGTGAAGAGGGAGATTCACTCTGTGTCTGAGCCCGGGCTTTTGTGGTGGGACGGTGAGGAGGGAGATTTACTCTATGTCTGACCCCTGGAATTTGTGATGGGATGGTGTGGAAGGAGATTCACTCTGTTTCTGACCCCGGCAATGTGTGATGGGACGGTTTGGATGCAGATTCACTCTGTGTCTGACCCCGGGAGTGTGTGATGGGACCGTGAGGAGGGAGATTTACTCTTTGTCTGACCCCGGGAGTTTGTCATGGAAAGGTGTGGATGCAGATTCTCTCTATGTCTGACCCCTGGAATTTTTGATGGGATGGTGTGGAAGGAGATTCACTCTGTGTCTGACCCCGGGCAATGTGCGATGGGACGGTGTGGATGCAGGTTCACTCAGTGTCTGACCACGGGCTTTTGTGATGGGACGGTGAGGAGGGAGATTCACTCTCTGTCTGACCCCGGCAATGTGTGATGGGACGGTTTGGATGGAGATTCACTCTGTGACTGACCCAGGGCTTTCGTGTAGGGACGGTGTGGAGGAAGATTCACTTTGTTTCTGACCCCGGGAGTTTTTCATGGAAATGTGTGGATGCAGATTCACTCTGTGTCTGACCCCGGGCAATGTGTGATTGGACGGTTTGGATGCAGGTTCACTGAGTGTCTGACCCCGGGCCTTTGTGATAGAATTGTGTGGAGGGAGTTTCACTCTGTGTCTGACCACGTGAAAGTGTGATGGGACCGTTTGGATGGAGATTCACTCAGTGTCTGACCCCGGGCTTTTGTGATGGGATTGTGTGGAGGGAGATTCACTCTGTGTCTGACCCCGTGAGTTTGTGATGGACGGTGTGGATGGAGATTCACTCTATGTCTTACCCCTGGAATTTGTGATGGGCCGGTGTGTATGGAGATTCACTTTGTGTCTGACCCAGGGTTTTTGTGATGGGCCGGTGTTAATGGAGATTCACTTTGTGTCTGACCCCGCCAGTGTGTGATGGGACGGTGATGAGGGAGATTCACTCTGTGTCTGACCCAGGGAATGTGTGATGGGACGGTTTGGATGCAGATTCACTCTGTGTCTGACCCCGGGCTTTTGTGATGGGACGGTGAGGAGGGAGATTCAATATATGTCTGACCCCGGGCTTTTGTGTTGGGACGGTGTGGAGGGAGATTCACTCTGTGTCTGACCCCGGGCTTTTGTGATGGGCCGGTGTGGATGGAGATTCCCTCTGTGTCTGACCCCGAGAGTGTGTGATGGGACGGTGTGTTTGGAAATTCACTCTGTGTCTGACCCCGGGAGTGTGTGATGGGTCGGTTAGGAGGGAGATTCACTCTGTGTCTGACCCCGGGCTTTTGTGATGGGACGGTGTGGATGGAGATTCACTCTGAGTCTGACCCAGGGAAAGTATGATGGGACGGTTTGGATGGACATTCACTTTGTGTCTGACCCCGGGTTTTTGTGATGGGAAGGTCTGGATGGAGATTCACTCTGTGTCTGACCCCGGGAGTGTGTGATGGGTCGGTTAGGAGGGAGATTCACTCAGTGTCTGAACCCGAGGGGTTTAAATGGGACGGTGTGGATCGAGATTCACTCTGTGTCTGACCACGGGAACGTGTGATGAGACGGTTTGGATGGAGGTTCACTCCGAGTCTGACCACAGGAGTGTGTGATGGGACGGTGAAGATGGAGATTCACTCTGTGTCAGACCCCGGGAACGTGTGATGGGACGGTTTGGATGGAGATTCAATCTCTATCTGACACCGGGCTTTTCTGATGGGCCGGTGTGTATGGAGATTCACTTTGTGTCTGACCCCGGTATATTGTGATTGGACGGTGTGGAGGGAGATTCACACTGTGTCTGACCCCGTGAGTTTGTGAAGGGACGGTTGGATTGAGATTTACTCTGTATCTGACCCCGAGAGTGGATGTTGGGACTGTTAGGATGGAGATTCACTCTGCGTCTGACCCCGGGACCCTGTGATGGGACGGTTTGGATGGAGATTCACTCTGTGTCTGACCCCGGGCTTTTGTGATGGGACGGTGAGGAGGGAGATTCAATATATGTCTGACCCCGGGCTTTTGTGTTGGGACGGTGTGGAGGGAGATTCACTCTGTGTCTGACCCCGGGCTTTTGTGATGGGCCGGTGTGGATGGAGATTCCCTCTGTGTCTGACCCCGAGAGTGTGTGATGGGACGGTGTGTTTGGAAATTCACTCTGTGTCTGACCCCGGGAGTGTGTGATGGGTCGGTTAGGAGGGAGATTCACTCTGTGTCTGACCCCGGGCTTTTGTGATGGGACGGTGTGGATGGAGATTCACTCTGAGTCTGACCCAGGGAAAGTATGATGGGACGGTTTGGATGGACATTCACTTTGTGTCTGACCCCGGGTTTTTGTGATGGGAAGGTCTGGATGGAGATTCACTCTGTGTCTGACCCCGGGAGTGTGTGATGGGTCGGTTAGGAGGGAGATTCACTCAGTGTCTGACCCCGGGAGATTGTGATGGGACGGTTTGGATGGGGATTCACTCTGTGTCTGACCCCGGGAGTTTGTCATGGAAAGGTGTGGATGCAGATTCATTCTGTGTCTGACCCCGGGAGTGTGTGATAGGACGGTGAGGAGGGAGATTCACTCTGTGTCTGACCCCGGGAGTGTGTGATGGGACCGTGAGGAGTGAGATTTACTCTTTGTCTGACCCCGTGAGTTTGTCATGGAAAGGTGTGGATGCAGATTCTCTCTATGTCTGACCCCTTGAATTTGTGATGGTACGGTGTGGAAGGAGATTCACTCTGTGTCTGACCCCGGGAGTGTGTGATAGGACGGTGAGGAGGGAGATTCACTCTTTGTCTGACCCCGGGAGTTTGTCATGGAAAGGTGTGGATGCAGATTCTCTCTATGTCTGACCCCTGGAATTTTGTGATGGGACGGTGAGGAGGGAGATTCAGTCTCTGTCTGACCCCGGGAACGTGTGAAGGGACGGTTGGATTGAGATTTACTCTGTATCTGACCCCGAGAGTGTATGTTGGGACTGTTAGGATGGAGTTTCACTCTGCGTCTGACCCCGGGACCCTGTGATGGGACGGTTTGGATGGAGATTCACTCTGTGTCAGACCCCGGGAGTGTGTGAAGGGACGGTGAGGAGGGAGTTTCACTCTGTTTCACACCCCGGGAGTTTGTGATGGATAGGTGTGGATGCAGATTCACTCTAAGTCTGACCCCGGGAATATGTGATGGGACGGTGAAGAGGGAGATTCACTCTGTGTCTGAGCCCGGGCTTTTGTGGTGGGACGGTGAGGAGGGAGATTTACTCTATGTCTGACCCCTGGAATTTGTGATGGGATGGTGTGGAAGGAGATTCACTCTGTTTCTGACCCCGGCAATGTGTGATGGGACGGTTTGGATGGAGGTTCACTCTGTGTCTGACCCCTGGAATTTGTGATGGGATTGTGAGGAGGGAGGTTCACTTTGTGTCTGACCCCTGGAGTTTATGATGTGACGGTGTGGAGGGAGATTCAATCTGTGTCTGACCACGGCAATGTGAGAGGGGACGGTTTGGATGGAGATTCTCTCTGTGTCTGACCCCGGGCTTTTGTGATGGGACGGTGAGGAGGGAGATTCAATCTGTTTCTGACCGCGGGAACGTGTGATGGGACGGTTGGATGGAGATTCACTTTGTGTCTGACCCCTGGCTTTTGTGATGGGACGATGTGGAGGGAGATTCAATCTGTTTCTGACCCCGGAATCGTGTGATGGAACGGTTTGGATGGAGGTTCACTCTGAGTCTGAACCCGGGAGTGTGTGATGGGACGGTGAATAGGGAGATTCACAATGTGTCTGACGCCGGGCTTTTGTGATGGGACGGTGAGGAGGGAGATTCACTCTGTGTCTGACCCCGGAAGTTTGTGATGGGACGGTGTGGATGGAGATTCACTCTGTGTCTGACCCCGGGAGTGTGTGATAGGACGGTGAGGAGGGAGATTCACTCTCTGTCTGACCCCGGCAATGTGTGATGGGACGGTTTGGATGGAGGTTCACTCAGTGTCTGACCCCGGGAGTTTAAAAGATGTGACGGTGTGGATGGAGATTCACTCTGTGTATTACCCCGGGAATGTGTGATGGGACGGTTTGGATGGAGATTCACTCTGTGACTGACCCCGGGCTTTTGTGATGGGACGGTGAAGAGGGAGATTCACTCTGTGTCTGACCCCGGGATCGTGTGATGGAACGGTTTGGATGGAGGTTCACTCTGAGTCTGAACCCGGGAGTGTGTGATGGGACCGTGAGGAGTGAGATTTACTCTTTGTCTGACCCCGTGAGTTTGTCATGGAAAGGTGTGGATGCAGATTCTCTCTATGTCTGACCCCTTGAATTTGTGATGGAACGGTGTGGAAGGAGATTCACTCTGTGTCTGACCCCGGGAGTGTGTGATAGGACGGTGAGGAGGGAGATTCACTCTTTGTCTGACCCCGGGAGTTTGTCATGGAAAGGTGTGGATGCAGATTCTCTCTATGTCTGACCCCTGGAATTTTGTGATGGGACGGTGAGGAGGGAGATTCGATCTCTGTCTGACCCCGGGAACGTGTGAAGGGACGGTTGGATTGAGATTTACTCTGTATCTGACCCCGAGAGTGGATGTTGGGACTGTTAGGATGGAGATTCACTCTGCGTCTGACCCCGGGACCCTGTGATGGGACGGTTTGGATGGAGATTCACTCTGTGTCAGACCCCGGGAGTGTGTGAAGGGACGGTGAGGAGGGAGTTTCACTCTGTTTCACACCCCGGGAGTTTGTGATGGATAGGTGTGAATGCAGATTCACTCTAAGTCTGACCCCGGGAATATGTGATGGGACGGTGAACAGGGAGATTTACTCTGTGTCTGAGCCCGGGCTTTTGTGATGGGACGGTGAGGAGGGAGATTTACTCTATGTCTGACCCCTGGAATTTGTGATGGGATGGTGTGGTAGGAGATTCACTCTGTTTCTGACCCCGGCAATGTGTGATGGGACGGTTTGGATGGAGGCTCACTCTGTGTCTGACCCCTGGAATTTGTGATGGGATGGTGTGGAAGGAGATTCACTCTGTTTCTGACCCCGGCGATGTGTGATGGGACGGTTTGGATGGAGGTTCACTCTGTGTCTGACCCCTGGAATTTGTGATGAGATTGTGTGGAGGGAGGTTCACTTTGTGTCTGACCCCTGGAGTTTATGATGTGACGGTGTGGAGGGAGATTCAATCTGTGTCTGACCACGGCAATGTGAGATGGGACGGTTTGGATGGAGATTCTCTCTGTGTCTGACCCCGGGCTTTTGTGATGGGACGGTGAGGAGGGAGATTCAATCTGTTTCTGACCGCGGGAACGTGTGATGGGACGGTTGGATGGAGATTCACTTTGTGTCTGACCCCTGGCTTTTGTGATGGGACGATGTGGAGGGAGATTCAATCTGTTTCTGACCGCGGGAACGTGTGATGGGACGGTTTGGATGGAGGTTCACTCGGAGTCTGACCCCGGGAGTGTGTGATGGGACGGTGAAGAGGGAGATTCACTCTGTGTCTGACCCCGGGCTTTTGTGATGGGACGGTGAGGAGGGTGATTCACTCTCTGTCTGACCCCGGGAACGTGTGATGGAACGGTTTGGATGGAGTTTCACTCTGAGTCTGACCCCGGAAGTTTGTGATGGGACGGTGTGGATGGAGATTCACTCTGTGTATTACCCCGGGAATGTGTGATGGGACGGTTTGGATGGAGATTCACTCTGTGACTGACCCCGGGCTTTTGTGATGGGACGGTGAAGAGGGAGATTCACTCTGTGTCTGACCCCGGGATCGTGTGATGGAACGGTTTGGATGGAGGTTCACTCTGTGTCTGACGCCGGGCTTTTGTGATGGGACGGTGAGGAAGGAGATTCACTCTGTGTCTGACCCCGGAAGTTTGTGATGGGACGGTGTGGATGGAGATTCACTCTGTGTCTGACCCCGGGAGTGTGTGATAGGACGGTGAGGAGGGAGATTCACTCTGTGTCTGACCCCGGGAACGTGTGATGGGACGGTTTGGATGCAGATTCACTCTGTGTCTGACCCCGGGAGTGTGTGATGGGACCGTGAGGAGTGAGATTTACTCTTTTTCTGACCCCGTGAGTTTGTCATGGAAAGGTGTGGATGCAGATTCTCTCTATGTCTGACCCCTTGAATTTGTGATGGAACGGTGTGGAAGGAGATTCACTCTGTGTCTGACCCCGGGAGTGTGTGATAGGACGGTGAGGAGGGAGATTCACTCTTTGTCTGACCCCGGGAGTTTGTCATGGAAAGTTGTGGATGCAGATTCTCTCTATGTCTGACCCCTGGAATTTTGTGATGGGACGGTGAGGAGGGAGATTCAATCTCTGTCTGACCCCGGGAACGTGTGAAGGGACGGTTGGATTGAGATTTACTCTGTATCTGACCCCGAGAGTGTATGTTGGGACTGTTAGGATGGAGATTCACTCTGCGTCTGACCCCGGGACCCTGTGATGGGACGGTTTGGATGGAGATTCACTCTGTGTCAGACCCCGGGAGTGTGTGAAGGGACGGTGAGGAGGGAGATTTACTCTATGTCTGACCCCTGGAATTTGTGATGGGATGGTGTGGAAGGAGATTCACTCTGTTTCTGACCCCGGCAATGTGTGACGGGACGGTTTGGATGGAGGTTCACTCTGTGTCTGACCCCTGGAATTTGTGATGGGATTGTGTGGAGGGAGGTTCACTTTGTGTCTGACCCCTGGAGTTTATGATGTGACGGTGTGGAGGGAGATTCAATCTGTGTCTGACCACGGCAATGTGAGATGGGACGGTTTGGATGGAGATTCTCTCTGTGTCTGACCCCGGGCTTTTGTGATGGGACGGTGAGGAGGGAGATTCAATCTGTTTCTGACCGCGGGAACGTGTGATGGGACGGTTGGATTGAGATTCACTTTGTGTCTGACCACTGGCTTTTGTGATGGGACGATGAGGAGGGAGATTCAATCTGTGTCTGACCACGGCAATGTGAGATGGGACGGTTTGGATGGAGATTCACGCTGTGTCTGACCCCGGGCTTTTGTGATGGGACGGTGAGGAGGGAGATTCAATCTGTTTCTGACCGCGGGAACGTGTGATGGGACGGTTTGGATGGAGGTTCACTCCGAGTCTGACCCCGGGAGTGTGTGATGGGACGGTGAAGAGGGAGATTCACTCTGTGTTTGACCCCGGGCTTTTGTGATGGGACGGTGAGGAAGGTGATTCACTCTCTGTCTGACCCCGGGAACGTGTGATGGAACGGTTTGGATGGAGTTTCACTCTGTGTCTGACCCCGGAAGTTTGTGATGGGACGGTGTGGATGGAGATTCACTCTGTGTCTGACCCCGGGAGTGTGTGATAGGACGGTGAGGGGGGAGATTCACTCTGTGTCTGACTCCGGGGACGTGTGATGGGACGGTTTGGATGCAGATTCACTCTGTGTCTGACCCCGGGAGTGTGTGATGGGACCGTGAGGAGGGAGATTTACTCTTTGTCTGACCCCTGGAGTTTGTCATGGAAAGGTGTGGATGCAGATTCTCACTATGTCTGACCCCTGGAATTTTTGATGGGATGGTGCGGAAGGAGATTCACTCTGTGTCTGACCCCGGGCAATGTGCGATGGGACGGTGTGGATGCAGGTACACTTAGTGTCTGACCACGGGCTTTTGTGATGGGACGGTGAGGAGGGAGATTCAATCTGTTTCTGACCGCGGGAACGTGTGATGGGACGGTTGGATGGAGAATCACTTTGTGTCTGACCCCTGGCTTTTGTGATGGGACGATGTGGAGGGAGATTCAATCTGTGTCTGACCACGGCAATGTGAGATGTGACGGTTTTGATGGAGATTCACTCTGTGTCTGACCCCGGGCTTTTGTGATGGGACGGTGAGGAGGGAGATTCAATCTGTTTCTGACCGCGGGAACGTGTGATGGGACGGTTTGGATGGAGGTTTACTCCGAGTCTGACCCCGGGAGTGTGTGATGGGACGGTGAAGAGGGAGATTCACTCTGTGTCTGACCCCGGGCTTTTGTGATGGGACGGTGAGGAGGGTGATTCACTCTCTGTCTGACCCCGGGAACGTGTGATGGAACGGTTTGGATGGAGTTTCACTCTGTGTCTGACCCCGGAAGTTTGTGATGGGACGGTGTGGATGGAGATTCACTCTGTGTCTGACCCCGGGAGTGTGTGATAGGACGGTGAGGGGGGAGATTCACTCTGTGTCTGACTCCGGGGACGTGTGATGGGACGGTTTGGATGCAGATTCACTCTGTGTCTGACCCCGGGAGTGTGTGATGGGACCGTGAGGAGGGAGATTTACTCTTTGTCTGACCCCGGGAGTTTGTCATGGAAAGGTGTGGATGCAGATTCTCTCTATGTCTGACCCCTGGAATTTTTGATGGGATGGTGTGGAAGGAGATTCACTCTGTGTCTGACCCCGGGCAATGTGCGATGGGACGGTGTGGATGCAGGTTCACTCAGTGTCTGACCACGGGCTTTTGTGATGGGACGGTGAGGAGGGAGATTCACTCTCTGTCTGACCCCGGCAATGTGTGATGGGACGGTTTGGATGGAGATTCACTCTGTGACTGACCCAGGGCTTTCGTGTAGGGACGGTGTGGAGGAAGATTCACTTTGTTTCTGACCCCGGGAGTTTTTCATGGAAATGTGTGGATGCAGATTCACTCTGTGTCTGACCCCGGGCAATGTGTGATTGGACGGTTTGGATGCAGGTTCACTGAGTGTCTGACCCCGGGCCTTTGTGATAGAATTGTGTGGAGGGAGTTTCACTCTGTGTCTGACCACGTGAAAGTGTGATGGGACCGTTTGGATGGAGATTCACTCAGTGTCTGACCCCGGGCTTTTGTGATGGGATTGTGTGGAGGGAGATTCACTCTGTGTCTGACCCCGTGAGTTTGTGATGGACGGTGTGGATGGAGATTCACTCTATGTCTTACCCCTGGAATTTGTGATGGGCCGGTGTGTATGGAGATTCACTTTGTGTCTGACCCAGGGTTTTTGTGATGGGCCGGTGTTAATGGAGATTCACTTTGTGTCTGACCCCGCCAGTGTGTGATGGGACGGTGATGAGGGAGATTCACTCTGTGTCTGACCCAGGGAATGTGTGATGGGACGGTTTGGATGCAGATTCACTCTGTGTCTGACCCCGGGCTTTTGTGATGGGACGGTGAGGAGGGAGATTCAATATATGTCTGACCCCGGGCTTTTGTGTTGGGACGGTGTGGAGGGAGATTCACTCTGTGTCTGACCCCGGGCTTTTGTGATGGGCCGGTGTGGATGGAGATTCCCTCTGTGTCTGACCCCGAGAGTGTGTGATGGGACGGTGTGTTTGGAAATTCACTCTGTGTCTGACCCCGGGAGTGTGTGATGGGTCGGTTAGGAGGGAGATTCACTCTGTGTCTGACCCCGGGCTTTTGTGATGGGACGGTGTGGATGGAGATTCACTCTGAGTCTGACCCAGGGAAAGTATGATGGGACGGTTTGGATGGACATTCACTTTGTGTCTGACCCCGGGTTTTTGTGATGGGAAGGTCTGGATGGAGATTCACTCTGTGTCTGACCCCGGGAGTGTGTGATGGGTCGGTTAGGAGGGAGATTCACTCAGTGTCTGAACCCGAGGGGTTTAAATGGGACGGTGTGGATCGAGATTCACTCTGTGTCTGACCACGGGAACGTGTGATGAGACGGTTTGGATGGAGGTTCACTCCGAGTCTGACCACAGGAGTGTGTGATGGGACGGTGAAGATGGAGATTCACTCTGTGTCAGACCCCGGGAACGTGTGATGGGACGGTTTGGATGGAGATTCAATCTCTATCTGACACCGGGCTTTTCTGATGGGCCGGTGTGTATGGAGATTCACTTTGTGTCTGACCCCGGTATATTGTGATTGGACGGTGTGGAGGGAGATTCACACTGTGTCTGACCCCGTGAGTTTGTGATGGGACGGTGTGATTGGAAATTCACTCTGTGTCTGACCCCGGGAGTGTGTGATGGGTCGGTGAGGAGAGAGATTCACTCTGTGTCTGACCACGGGAACGTGTGATGGGACGGATTGGATGTAGATTCACTCTGTGCCTGTCGCCGGGAGTGTGTGATGGGACGGTGAGGAGGGAGATTTACTCTTTGTCTGACCCCGGGAGTTTGTGATGGAAAGGTGTGGATGCAGATTCACTCTATGTCTGACCACTGGAATTTGTGATGGGATGATGTGGAAGGAGATTCACTCTGTGTCTGACCACGGCATTGTGTGATGGGACGGTTTAGATGGAGGTTCACTCAGTGTCTGACCCCAGGCTTTTGTGATGGGTTTGTGTGGAGGGAGATTCACTCTGTGTCTGACCCCGGGAGATTGTGATGGGACGGTTTGGATGGGGATTCACTCTGTGTCTGACCGCGGGGAAGTGTTAAGGGGCGTTTTGGATGTAGATTCACTCTGTGTCTGGCCCCGGGCTTTTGTGATGGGAAGGTCTGAATGGAGATTCACTCTGTGTCTGACCCCGGGAGTTTGTGATGGGACGGTGTGGATGGAGACTCACTCTGTGTCAGACCCCGGGAGAGTGTGATGGGACGGTGTGGAGGGAGATTCACTCTGTTTCTGACCCCGGGAGTTTGTGATGGCAATGTGTGGTTGCAGATTCACTCTATGTCTGACCACGGAATTTGTGAATGGACGGTGTGGAGGGAGTTTCAATCTGTGTCTGACATCGGCAATGTGTGATGGGACGGTTTGGATGGAGATTCACTCTGTGTCTGACCCCGGGCTTTTGTGATGGAAGGGTGAGGAGGGAGATTCACTCTGTGTCTGACCCCGGGCTTTTGTGATGGGACGGTGAGGAGGGCGATTCAATATCTGTCTGAACCAGGGCTTTTGTGATGGGACGGTGTGGAGGGAGATTCACTCTGTGTCTGACCCCTTGAGTTTGTGATGGGCCGGTGTGTATGGAGATTCACTTTGTGTCTGATCCAGGGTTTTTGTGATGGGCCGGTGTTAATGGAGATTCACCTTGTGTCTGACCCCGCCAGTGTGTGATGGGACGGTGATGAGGGAGATTCACTCTGTGTCTGACCCAGGGAATGTGTGATGGGACGGTTTGGATGCAGATTCACTCTGTGTCTGACCTCGGGCTTTTGTGATGGGACGGTGAGGAGGGAGATTCAATATCTGTCTGACCCCGGGCTTTTGTGATGTGACGGTGTGGAGGGAGATTCACTCTGTGTCTGACCCCTTGAGTTTGTGATGGGCCGGTGTGTATGGAGATTCACTCTGAGTCTGACCCAGGGAAAGTATGATGGGACGGTTAGGATGGACATTCACTTTGTGCCTGACCCCGGGTTTTTGTGATGGGAAGGTCTGGATGGAGATTCACTCTGTCTCTGACCCCGGGCTTTTGTGATGGGACGGTGAGGAGGGAGATTCAATATCTGTCTGAACCCGGGCTTTTGTGATGGGACGGTGTGGAGGGAGATTCACTCTGTGTCTGACCCAGGGTTTTTGTGATGGGCCGGTGTTTATGGAGTTTCACGTTGTGTCTGACCACGCCAGTGTGTGATGGGTCGCTGATGAGGGAGATTCACTCTGTGTCTGACCCGGGCAATGTGCGATGGGACGGTGTGGATGCAGGTTCACTTAGTGTCTGACCACGGGCTTTTGTGATGGGACGGTGAGGAGGGAGATTCAATCTGTTTCTGACCGCGGGAACGTGTGATGGGACGGTTGGATGGAGATTCACTTTGTGTCTGACCCCTGGCTTTTGTGATGGGACGATGTGGAGGGAGATTCAATCTGTGTCTGACCACGGCAATGTGAGATGGGACGGTTTGGATGGAGATTCACTCTGTGTCTGACCCCGGGCTTTTGTGATGGGACGGTGAGGAGGGAGATTCAATCTGTTTCTGACCGCGGGAACGTGTGATGGGACGGTTTGGATGGAGGTTCACTCCGAGTCTGACCCCGGGAGTGTGTGATGGGACGGTGAAGAGGGAGATTCACGCTGTGTCTGACCCCGGGCTTTTGTGATGGGACGGTGAGGAGGGTGATTCACTCTCTGTCTGACCCCGGGAACGTGTGATGGAACGGTTTGGATGGAGTTTCACTCTGAGTCTGACCCCGGAAGTTTGTGATGGGACGGTGTGGATGGAGATTCACTCTGTGTATTACCCCGGGAATGTGTGATGGGACGGTTTGGATGGAGATTCACTCTGTGACTGACCCCGGGCTTTTGTGATGGGACGGTGAAGAGGGAGATTCACTCTGTGTCTGACCCCGGGATCGTGTGATGGAACGGTTTGGATGGAGGTTCACTCTGTGTCTGACGCCGGGCTTTTGTGATGGGACGGTGAGGAGGGAGATTCACTCTGTGTCTGACCCCGGAAGTTTGTGATGGGACGGTGTGGATGGAGATTCACTCTGTGTCTGACCCCGGGAGTGTGTGATAGGACGGTGAGGAGGGAGATTCACTCTGTGTCTGACCCCGGGAACGTGTGATGGGACGGTTTGGATGCAGATTCACTCTGTGTCTGACCCCGGGAGTGTGTGATGGGACCGTGAGGAGGGAGATTTACTCTTTGTCTGACCCCGTGAGTTTGTCATGGAAAGGTGTGGATGCAGATTCTCTCTATGTCTGACCCCTTGAATTTGTGATGGAACGGTGTGGAAGGAGATTCACTCTGTGTCTGACCCCGGGAGTGTGTGATAGGACGGTGAGGAGGGAGATTCACTCTTTGTCTGACCCCGGGAGTTTGTCATGGAAAGGTGTGGATGCAGATTCTCTCTATGTCTGACCCCTGGAATTTTGTGATGGGACGGTGAGGAGGGAGATTCAATCTCTGTCTGACCCCGGGAACGTGTGAAGGGACGGTTGGATTGAGATTTACTCTGTATCTGACCCCGAGAGTGTATGTTGGGACTGTTAGGATGGAGATTCACTCTGCGTCTGACCCCGGGACCCTGTGATGGGACGGTTTGGATGGAGATTCACTCTGTGTCAGACCCCGGGAGTGTGTGAAGGGACGGTGATGAGGGAGATTTACTCTATGTCTGACCCCTGGAATTTGTGATGGGATGGTGTGGAAGGAGAGTCACTCTGTTTCTGACCCCGGCAATGTGTGACGGGACGGTTTGGATGGAGGTTCACTCTGTGTCTGACCCCTGGAATTTGTGATGGGATTGTGTGGAGGGAGGTTCACTTTGTGTCTGACCCCTGGAGTTTATGATGTGACGGTGTGGAGGGAGATTCAATCTGTGTCTGACCACGGCAATGTGAGATGGGACGGTTTGGATGGAGATTCTCTCTGTGTCTGACCCCGGGCTTTTGTGATGGGACGGTGAGGAGGGAGATTCAATCTGTTTCTGACCGCGGGAACGTGTGATGGGACGGTTGGATGGAGATTCACTTTGTGTCTGGCCACTGGCTTTTGTGATGGGACGATGAGGAGGGAGATTCAATCTGTGTCTGACCACGGCAATGTGAGATGGGACGGTTTGGATGGAGATTCACTCTGTGTCTGACCCCGGGCTTTTGTGATGGGACGGTGAGGAGGGAGATTCAATCTGTTTCTGACCGCGGGAACGTGTGATGGGACGGTTTGGATGGAGGTTCACTCCGAGTCTGACCCCGGGAGTGTGTGATGGGACGGTGAAGAGGGAGATTCACTCTGTGTCTGACCCCGGGCTTTTGTGATGGGACGGTGAGGAAGGTGATTCACTCTCTGTCTGACCCCGGGAACGTGTGATGGAACGGTTTGGATGGAGTTTCACTCTGTGTCTGACCCCGGAAGTTTGTGATGGGACGGTGTGGATGGAGATTCACTCTGTGTCTGACCCCGGGAGTGTGTGATAGGACGGTGAGGGGGGAGATTCACTCTGTGTCTGACTCCGGGGACGTGTGATGGGACGGTTTGGATGCAGATTCACTCTGTGTCTGACCCCGGGAGTGTGTGATGGGACCGTGAGGAGGGAGATTTACTCTTTGTCTGACCCCGGGAGTTTGTCATGGAAAGGTGTGGATGCAGATTCTCTCTATGTCTGACCCCTGGAATTTTTGATGGGATGGTGCGGAAGGAGATTCACTCTGTGTCTGACCCCGGGCGATGTGCGATGGGACGGTGTGGATGCAGGTTCACTTAGTGTCTGACCACGCGCTTTTGTGATGGGACGGTGAGGAGGGAGATTCAATCTGTTTCTGACCGCGGGAACGTGTGATGGGACGGTTGGATGGAGATTCACTTTGTGTCTGACCCCTGGCTTTTGTGATGGGACGATGTGGAGGGAGATTCAATCTGTGTCTGACCACGGCAATGTGAGATGGGACGGTTTTGATGGAGATTCACTCTGTGTCTGACCCCGGGCTTTTGTGATGGGACGGTGAGGAGGGAGATTCAATCTGTTTCTGACCGCGGGAACGTGTGATGGGACGGTTTGGATGGAGGTTTACTCCGAGTCTGACCCCGGGAGTGTGTGATGGGACGGTGAAGAGGGAGATTCACTCTGTGTCTGACCCCGGGCTTTTGTGATGGGACGGTGAGGAGGGTGATTCACTCTCTGTCTGACCCCGGGAACGTGTGATGGAACGGTTTGGATGGAGTTTCACTCTGTGTCTGACCCCGGAAGTTTGTGATGGGACGGTGTGGATGGAGATTCCCTCTGTGTCTGACCCCGGGAGTGTGTGATAGGACGGTGAGGGGGGAGATTCACTCTGTGTCTGTCTCCGGGGACGTGTGATGGGACGGTTTGGATGCAGATTCACTCTGTGTCTGACCCCGGGAGTGTGTGATGGGACCGTGAGGAGGGAGATTTACTCTTTGTCTGACCCCGGGAGTTTGTCATGGAAAGGTGTGGATGCAGATTCTCTCTATGTCTGACCCCTGGAATTTTTGATGGGATGGTGTGGAAGGAGATTCACTCTGTGTCTGACCCCGGGCAATGTGCGATGGGACGGTGTGGATGCAGGTTCACTCAGTGTCTGACCACGGGCTTTTGTGATGGGACGGTGAGGAGGGAGATTCACTCTCTGTCTGACCCCGGCAATGTGTGATGGGACGGTTTGGATGGAGATTCACTCTGTGACTGACCCAGGGCTTTCGTGTAGGGACGGTGTGGAGGAAGATTCACTTTGTTTCTGACCCCGGGAGTTTTTCATGGAAATGTGTGGATGCAGATTCACTCTGTGTCTGACCCCGGGCAATGTGTGATTGGACGGTTTGGATGCAGGTTCACTGAGTGTCTGACCCCGGGCCTTTGTGATAGAATTGTGTGGAGGGAGTTTCACTCTGTGTCTGACCACGTGAAAGTGTGATGGGACCGTTTGGATGGAGATTCACTCAGTGTCTGACCCCGGGCTTTTGTGATGGGATTGTGTGGAGGGAGATTCACTCTGTGTCTGACCCCGTGAGTTTGTGATGGACGGTGTGGATGGAGATTCACTCTATGTCTTACCCCTGGAATTTGTGATGGGCCGGTGTGTATGGAGATTCACTTTGTGTCTGACCCAGGGTTTTTGTGATGGGCCGGTGTTAATGGAGATTCACTTTGTGTCTGACCCCGCCAGTGTGTGATGGGACGGTGATGAGGGAGATTCACTCTGTGTCTGACCCAGGGAATGTGTGATGGGACGGTTTGGATGCAGATTCACTCTGTGTCTGACCCCGGGCTTTTGTGATGGGACGGTGAGGAGGGAGATTCAATATATGTCTGACCCCGGGCTTTTGTGTTGGGACGGTGTGGAGGGAGATTCACTCTGTGTCTGACCCCGGGCTTTTGTGATGGGACGGTGAGTAGGGAGATTCACTCTGTGTCTGACCCCGTGAGATCGTGATGGGCCGGTGTGGATGGAGATTCCCTCTGTGTCTGACCCCGGGAGTGTGTGATGGGACGGTGTGTTTGGAAATTCACTCTGTGTCTGACCCCGGGAGTGTGTGATGGGTCGGTTAGGAGGGAGATTCACTCTGTGTCTGACCCCGGGCTTTTGTGATGGGACGGTGTGGATGGAGATTCACTCTGAGTCTGACCCAGGGAAAGTATGATGGGACGGTTTGGATGGACATTCACTTTGTGTCTGACCCCGGGTTTTTGTGATGGGAAGGTCTGGATGGAGATTCACTCTGTGTCTGACCCCGGGAAATTATGATGGGCCGGTGTGTATGGAGATTCACCTTCTGTCTGACCCCGGGTTTTTGTGATGGTCCGGTGTGGATGGAGATTCACTCTGTGTCTGACCCCGGGAGTTTGTGATGGGACGGTGTGTAGGGAGTTTCAATCTGTGTCTGACATCGGCAATGTGTGATGGGACGGTTTGGATGGAGATTCACTCTGTGTCTGACCCCGGGAGTCTGTGATTGGACGATGAGAAGGGAGCTTTACTCTTTGTCTGACCCCGGGAGTATGTGATGGAAAGGTGTGGATGCAGATTCACTCTATGTCTGACCCCTGGAATTTGTGATAGGATGGTGTGGAAGGAGAATTACTCTGTGTCTGACCCCGGCAATGTGTGATGAGACGGTTTGGATGGAGGTTCACTCAGTGTCTGACCCCGAGGGGTTTAAATGGGACGGTTTGGATCGAGATTCACTCTGTGTCTGACCACGGGAACGTGTGATGAGACGGTTTGGATGGAGGTTCACTCCGAGTCTGACCACAGGAGTGTGTGATGGGACGGTGAAGATGGAGATTCACTCTGTGTCAGACCCCGGGAACGTGTGATGGGACGGTTTGGATGGAGATTCAATCTCTATCTGACACCGGGCTTTTCTGATGGGCCGGTGTGTATGGAGATTCACTTTGTGTCTGACCCCGGTATATTGTGATTGGACGGGGTGGAGGGAGATTCACACTGTGTCTGACCCCGTGAGTTTGTGATGGGACGGTGTGATTGGAAATTCACTCTGTGTCTGACCCCGGGAGTGTGTGATGGGTCGGTGAGGAGAGAGATTCACTCTGTGTCTGACCACGGGAACGTGTGATGGGACGGATTGGATGTAGATTCACTCCGTGCCTGTCGCCGGGAGTGTGTGATGGGACGGTGAGGAGGGAGATTTACTCTTTGTCTGACGCTTGGAGTTTGTGATGGAAAGGTGTGGATGCAGATTCACTCTATGTCTGACCACTGGAATTTGTGATGGGATGATGTGGAAGGAGATTCACTCTGTGTCTGACCCCGGGAGATTGTGATGGGACGGTTTGGATGGGGATTCACTCTGTGTCTGACCGCGGGGAAGTGTTAAGGGGCGTTTTGGATGTAGATTCACTCTGTGTCTGGCCCCGGGCTTATGTGATGGGAAGGTCTGAATGGAGATTCACTCTGTGTCTGACCCCGGGAGTTTGTGATGGGACGGTGTGGATGGAGACTCACTCTGTGTCAGACCCCGGGAGAGTGTGATGGGACGGTGTGGAGGGAGATTCACTCTGTTTCTGACCCCGGGAGTTTGTGATGGCAATGTGTGGTTGCAGATTCACTCTATGTCTGACCACGGAATTTGTGAATGGACGGTGTGGAGGGAGTTTCAATCTGTGTCTGACATCGGCAATGTGTGATGGGACGGTTTGGATGGAGATTCACTCTGTGTCTGACCCCGGGCTTTTGTGATGGAAGGGTGAGGAGGGAGATTCACTCTGTGTCTGACCCCGGGCTTTTGTGATGGGACGGTGAGGAGGGCGATTCAATATCTGTCTGAACCAGGGCTTTTGTGATGGGACGGTGTGGAGGGAGATTCACTCTGTGTCTGACCCCTTGAGTTTGTGATGGGCCGGTGTGTATGGAGATTCACTTTGTGTCTGATCCAGGGTTTTTGTGATGGGCCGGTGTTAATGGAGATTCACCTTGTGTCTGACCCCGCCAGTGTGTGATGGGACGGTGATGAGGGAGATTCACTCTGTGTCTGACCCAGGGAATGTGTGATGGGACGGTTTGGATGCAGATTCACTCTGTGTCTGACCCCGGGCTTTTGTGATGGGACGGTGAGGAGGGAGATTCAATATCTGTCTGACCCCGGGCTTTTGTGATGGGACGGTGTGGAGGGAGATTCACTCTGTGTCTGACCCCTTGAGTTTGTGATGGGCCGGTGTGTATGGAGATTCACTCTGAGTCTGACCCAGGGAAAGTATGATGGGACGGTTAGGATGGACATTCACTTTGTGCCTGACCCCGGGTTTTTGTGATGGGAAGGTCTGGATGGAGATTCACTCTGTCTCTGACCCCGGGCTTTTGTGATGGGACGGTGAGGAGGGAGATTCAATATCTGTCTGACCCCGGGCTTTTGTGATGGGACGGTGTGGAGGGAGATTCACTCTGTGTCTGACCCAGGGTTTTTGTGATGGGCCGGTGTTTATGGAGTTTCACGTTGTGTCTGACCACGCCAGTGTGTGATGGGTCGCTGATGAGGGAGATTCACTCTGTGTCTGACCCAGGGAATGTGTGATGGGACGGTGAGGAGGGAGATTCAATATATGTCTGACCCCGGGCTTTTGTGATGGGACGGTGTGGATGGAGCTTCACTCTGTGTCTGACCCAGGGAAAGTATGATGGGACGGTGTGGATGGAGATTCACTCTGAGTCTGACCCAGGGAAAGTATGATGGGACGGTTTGGATGGACATTCACTTTGTGTCTGACCCCGGGTTTTTGTGATGGGAAGGTCTGGATGGAGATTCACTCTGTGTCTGACCCCGGGAAAGTGTGATGGGACGGTGTGGATGGAGATTCACTCTGTGTCAGACACCGGGAGAGTGTGATGGGACGGTGTGGAGGGAGATTCACACTGTTTCTGACCCAGGAGTTTGTGATGGAAATGTGTGGTTGCAGATTCACTCTATGTCTGACCACCGAATTTGTGAATGGACGGTGTGGAGGGAGTTTCAATCTGTGTCTGACATCGGCAATGTGTCATGGGACGTTTTGGATGGAGATTCACTCTGTGTCTGACCCCGGGCTTTTGTGATGGAACGGTGAGGAGGGAGATTCACTCTGTGTCTGTCCCCGGGCTTTTGTGATGGGACGGTGAGGAGGGAGATTCAATATCTGTCTGACCCCGGTCTTTTGTGATGGGACGGTGTGGAGGGAGATTCACTCTGTGTCTGACCCCTTGAGTTTGTGATGGGCCGGTGTGTATGGAGATTCACTTTGTGTCTGACCCAGGGTTTTTGTGATGGGCCGGTGTTAATGGAGATTCACCTTGTGTCTGACCCCGCCAGTGTGTGATGGGACGGTGATGAGGGAGATTCACTCTGAGTCTGACCCAGGGAATGTGTAATGGGACGGTTTGGATGCAGTTTCACTCTGTGTCTGAACCCGGGCTTTTGTGATGGGACGGTGAGGAGGGAGATTCAATATCTGTCTGACCCCGGGCTTTTGTGATGGGACGGTGTGGAGGGAGATTCACTCTGTGTCTGACCCCGGTCTTTTGTGATGGGACGGTGAGTAGGGAGATTCAATCTGTGTCTGACCCCGTGAGTTCGTGATGGGCCGGTGTGGATGGAGATTCCCTCTGTGTCTGACCCCGGGAGTGTGTGATGGGACGGTGTGTTTGGAAATTCCCTCTGTGTCTGACCCCGGGAGTGTGTGATGGATCGGTGAGGAGGGAGATTTACTCTTTGTCTGACCCCGGGAGTTTGTGATGGAAAGGTGTGGATGCAGATTCACTCTATGTCTGACCACTGGAATTTGTGATGGGATGATGTGGAAGGAGATTCACTCTGTGTCTGACCACGGCATTGTGTGATGGGACGGTTTGGATGGAGGTTCACTCAGTGTCTGACCCCAGGCTTTTGTGATAGGATGGTGTGGAAGGAGAATCACTCTGTGTCTGACCCCGGCAATGTGTGATGAGACGGTTTGGATGGTGGTTCACTCAGTGTCTGACCCCGAGGGGTTTAAGATGGGACGGTGTGGATGGAGATTCACTCTTTGTCTGACCACGGGAACGTGTGATGAGACGGTTTGGATGGAGGTTCACTCCGAGTCTGACCACAGGAGTGTGTGATGGGACGGTGAAGAGGGAGATTCACTCTGTGTCAGACCCCGGGAACGTGTGATGGGACGGTTTGGATGGAGATTCAATCTCTATCTGACACCGGGCTTTTCTGATGGGCCGGTGTGTATGGAGACTCACTTTGTGTCTGACCCCGGTATATTGTGATTGGACGGTGTGGAGGGAGATTCACACTGTGTCTGACCCCGTGAGTTTGTGATGGGACGGTGTGATTGGAAATTCACTCTGTGTCTGACCCCGGGCTTTTCTGATGGGTCTGTGTGGAGGGAGATTCACTCTGTGTCTGACCCCGTGAGTTTGTGATGGGACGGTGTGTTTGGAAATTCACTCTGTGTCTGACCCCGGGAGTGTGTGATGGGTCGGTGATGAGGGAGATTCACTCTGTGTCTGACCACGGGAACGTGTGAAAGGACGGATTGGATGCAGATTCACTCTGTGCCTGTCGCCGGGAGTGTGTGATGGGACGGTGAGGAGGGAGATTTACTCTTTGTCTGACCCCGGGAGTTTGTGATGGAAAGGTGTGGATGCAGATTCACTCTATGTCTGACCACTGGAATTTGTGATGGGATGATGTGGAAGGAGATTCACTCTGTGTCTGACCACGGCTTTGTGTGATGGGACGGTTTAGATGGAGGTTCACTCAGTGTCTGACCCCAGGCTTTTGTGATGGGTTTGTGTGGAGGGAGATTCACTCTGTGTCTGACCCCGGGAGATTGTGATGGGCCGGTGTCTATGGAGATTCACTTTGTGTCTGACCCAGGGTTTTTGTGATGGGCCGGTGTTAATGGAGATTCACCTTGTGTCTGACCCCGCCAGTGTGTGATGGGACGGTGATGAGGGAGATTCACTCTGAGTCTGACCCAGGGAATGTGTAATGGGACGGTTTGGATGCAGTTTCACTCTGTGTCTGAACCCGGGCTTTTGTGATGGGACGGTGAGGAGGGAGATTCAATATCTGTCTGACCACGGGCTTTTGTGATGGGACGGTGTGGAGGGAGATTCACTCTGTGTCTGACCCCGGTCTTTTGTGATGGGACGGTGAGTAGGGAGATTCAATCTGTGTCTGACCCCGTGAGTTCGTGATGGGCCGGTGTGGATGGAGATTCCCTCTGTGTCTGACCCCGGGAGTGTGTGATGGGACGGTGTGTTTGGAAATTCCCTCTGTGTCTGACCCCGGGAGTGTGTGATGGATCGGTGAGGAGGGAGATTTACTCTTTGTCTGACCCCGGGAGTTTGTGATGGAAAGGTGTGGATGCAGATTCACTCTATGTCTGACCAATGGAATTTGTGATGGGATGATGTGGAAGGAGATTCACTCTGTGTCTGACCACGGCATTGTGTGATGGGACGGTTTGGATGGAGGTTCACTCAGTGTCTGACCCCAGGCTTTTGTGATAGGATGGTGTGGAAGGAGAATCACTCTGTGTCTGACCCCGAGGGGTTTAAGATGGGACTGTGTGGATGGAGATTCACTCTGTGTCTGACCACGGGAACGTGTGATGAGACGGTTTGGATGGAGGTTCACTCCGAGTCTGACCACAGGAGTGTGTGATGGGACGGTGAAGAGGGAGATTCACTCTGTGTCAGACCCCGGGAACGTGTGATGGGACGGTTTGGATGGAGATTCAATCTCTATCTGACACCGGGCTTTTCTGATGGGCCGGAGTGTATGGAGATTCACTTTGTGTCTGACCCCGGTATATTGTGATTGGACGGGGTGGAGGGAGATTCACACTGTGTCTGACCCCGTGAGTTTGTGATGGGACGGTGTGATTGGAAATTCACTCTGTGTCTGACCCCTGGAGTGTGTGATGGGTCGGTGAGGAGAGAGATTCACTCTGTGTCTGACCACGGGAACGTGTGATGGGACGGATTGGATGTAGATTCACTCCGTGCCTGTCGCCGGGAGTGTGTGATGGGACGGTGAGGAGGGAGATTTACTCTTTGTCTGACGCTTGGAGTTTGTGATGGAAAGGTGTGGATGCAGATTCACTCTATGTCTGACCACTGGAATTTGTGATGGGATGATGTGGAAGGAGATTCACTCTGTGTCTGACCACGGCATTGTGTGATGGGACGGTTTAGATGGAGGTGCACTCAGTGTCTGACCCCAGGCTTTTGTGATGGGTTTGTGTGGAGGGAGATTCACTCTGTGTCTGACCCCGGGAGATTGTGATGGGACGGTTTGGATGGGGATTCACTCTGTGTCTGACCGCGGGGAAGTGTTAAGGGGCGTTTTGGATGTAGATTCACTCTGTGTCTGGCCCCGGGCTTTTGTGATGGGAAGGTCTGAATGGAGATTCACTCTGTGTCTGACCCCGGGAGTTTGTGATGGGACGGTGTGGATGGAGACTCACTCTGTGTCAGACCCCGGGAGAGTGTGATGGGACGGTGTGGAGGGAGATTCACTCTGTTTCTGACCCCGGGAGTTTGTGATGGCAATGTGTGGTTGCAGATTCACTCTATGTCTGACCACGGAATTTGTGAATGGACGGTGTGGAGGGAGTTTCAATCTGTGTCTGACATCGGCAATGTGTGATGGGACGGTTTGGATGGAGATTCACTCTGTGTCTGACCCCGGGCTTTTGTGATGGAAGGGTGAGGAGGGAGATTCACTCTGTGTCTGACCCCGGGCTTTTGTGATGGGACGGTGAGGAGGGCGATTCAATATCTGTCTGAACCAGGGCTTTTGTGATGGGACGGTGTGGAGGGAGATTCACTCTGTGTCTGACCCCTTGAGTTTGTGATGGGCCGGTGTGTATGGAGATTCACTTTGTGTCTGATCCAGGGTTTTTGTGATGGGCCGGTGTTAATGGAGATTCACCTTGTGTCTGACCCCGCCAGTGTGTGATGGGACGGTGATGAGGGAGATTCACTCTGTGTCTGACCCAGGGAATGTGTGATGGGACGGTTTGGATGCAGATTCACTCTGTGTCTGACCCCGGGCTTTTGTGATGGGACGGTGAGGAGGGAGATTCAATATCTGTCTGACCCCGGGCTTTTGTGATGGGACGGTGTGGAGGGAGATTCACTCTGTGTCTGACCCCTTGAGTTTGTGATGGGCCGGTGTGTATGGAGATTCACTCTGAGTCTGACCCAGGGAAAGTATGATGGGACGGTTAGGATGGACATTCACTTTGTGCCTGACCCCGGGTTTTTGTGATGGGAAGGTCTGGATGGAGATTCACTCTGTCTCTGACCCCGGGCTTTTGTGATGGGACGGTGAGGAGGGAGATTCAATATCTGTCTGACCCCGGGCTTTTGTGATGGGACGGTGTGGAGGGAGATTCACTCTGTGTCTGACCCAGGGTTTTTGTGATGGGCCGGTGTTTATGGAGTTTCACGTTGTGTCTGACCACGCCAGTGTGTGATGGGTCGCTGATGAGGGAGATTCACTCTGTGTCTGACCCAGGGAATGTGTGATGGGACGGTGAGGAGGGAGATTCAATATATGTCTGACCCCGGGCTTTTGTGATGGGACGGTGTGGATGGAGCTTCACTCTGTGTCTGACCCAGGGAAAGTATGATGGGACGGTGTGGATGGAGATTCACTCTGAGTCTGACCCAGGGAAAGTATGATGGGACGGTTTGGATGGACATTCACTTTGTGTCTGACCCCGGGTTTTTGTGATGGGAAGGTCTGGATGGAGATTCACTCTGTGTCTGACCCCGGGAAAGTGTGATGGGACGGTGTGGATGGAGATTCACTCTGTGTCAGACACCGGGAGAGTGTGATGGGACGGTGTGGAGGGAGATTCACACTGTTTCTGACCCAGGAGTTTGTGATGGAAATGTGTGGTTGCAGATTCACTCTATGTCTGACCACCGAATTTGTGAATGGACGGTGTGGAGGGAGTTTCAATCTGTGTCTGACATCGGCAATGTGTCATGGGACGTTTTGGATGGAGATTCACTCTGTGTCTGACCCCGGGCTTTTGTGATGGAACGGTGAGGAGGGAGATTCACTCTGTGTCTGTCCCCGGGCTTTTGTGATGGGACGGTGAGGAGGGAGATTCAATATCTGTCTGACCCCGGTCTTTTGTGATGGGACGGTGTGGAGGGAGATTCACTCTGTGTCTGACCCCTTGAGTTTGTGATGGGCCGGTGTGTATGGAGATTCACTTTGTGTCTGACCCAGGGTTTTTGTGATGGGCCGGTGTTAATGGAGATTCACCTTGTGTCTGACCCCGCCAGTGTGTGATGGGACGGTGATGAGGGAGATTCACTCTGAGTCTGACCCAGGGAATGTGTAATGGGACGGTTTGGATGCAGTTTCACTCTGTGTCTGAACCCGGGCTTTTGTGATGGGACGGTGAGGAGGGAGATTCAATATCTGTCTGACCCCGGGCTTTTGTGATGGGACGGTGTGGAGGGAGATTCACTCTGTGTCTGACCCCGGTCTTTTGTGATGGGACGGTGAGTAGGGAGATTCAATCTGTGTCTGACCCCGTGAGTTCGTGATGGGCCGGTGTGGATGGAGATTCCCTCTGTGTCTGACCCCGGGAGTGTGTGATGGGACGGTGTGTTTGGAAATTCCCTCTGTGTCTGACCCCGGGAGTGTGTGATGGATCGGTGAGGAGGGAGATTTACTCTTTGTCTGACCCCGGGAGTTTGTGATGGAAAGGTGTGGATGCAGATTCACTCTATGTCTGACCACTGGAATTTGTGATGGGATGATGTGGAAGGAGATTCACTCTGTGTCTGACCACGGCATTGTGTGATGGGACGGTTTGGATGGAGGTTCACTCAGTGTCTGACCCCAGGCTTTTGTGATAGGATGGTGTGGAAGGAGAATCACTCTGTGTCTGACCCCGGCAATGTGTGATGAGACGGTTTGGATGGTGGTTCACTCAGTGTCTGACCCCGAGGGGTTTAAGATGGGACGGTGTGGATGGAGATTCACTCTGTGTCTGACCACGGGAACGTGTGATGAGACGGTTTGGATGGAGGTTCACTCCGAGTCTGACCACAGGAGTGTGTGATGGGACGGTGAAGAGGGAGATTCACTCTGTGTCAGACCCCGGGAACGTGTGATGGGACGGTTTGGATGGAGATTCAATCTCTATCTGACACCGGGCTTTTCTGATGGGCCGGTGTGTATGGAGATTCACTTTGTGTCTGACCCCGGTATATTGTGATTGGACGGTGTGGAGGGAGATTCACACTGTGTCTGACCCCGTGAGTTTGTGATGGGACGGTGTGATTGGAAATTCACTCTGTGTCTGACCCCGGGCTTTTCTGATGGGTCTGTGTGGAGGGAGATTCACTCTGTGTCTGACCCCGTGAGTTTGTGATGGGACGGTGTGTTTGGAAATTCACTCTGTGTCTGACCCCGGGAGTGTGTGATGGGTCGGTGATGAGGGAGATTCACTCTGTGTCTGACCACGGGAACGTGTGAAAGGACGGATTGGATGCAGATTCACTCTGTGCCTGTCGCCGGGAGTGTGTGATGGGACGGTGAGGAGGGAGATTTACTCTTTGTCTGACCCCGGGAGTTTGTGATGGAAAGGTGTGGATGCAGATTCACTCTATGTCTGACCACTGGAATTTGTGATGGGATGATGTGGAAGGAGATTCACTCTGTGTCTGACCACGGCTTTGTGTGATGGGACGGTTTAGATGGAGGTTCACTCAGTGTCTGACCCCAGGCTTTTGTGATGGGTTTGTGTGGAGGGAGATTCACTCTGTGTCTGACCCCGGGAGATTGTGATGGGCCGGTGTCTATGGAGATTCACTTTGTGTCTGACCCAGGGTTTTTGTGATGGGCCGGTGTTAATGGAGATTCACCTTGTGTCTGACCCCGCCAGTGTGTGATGGGACGGTGATGAGGGAGATTCACTCTGAGTCTGACCCAGGGAATGTGTAATGGGACGGTTTGGATGCAGTTTCACTCTGTGTCTGAACCCGGGCTTTTGTGATGGGACGGTGAGGAGGGAGATTCAATATCTGTCTGACCACGGGCTTTTGTGATGGGACGGTGTGGAGGGAGATTCACTCTGTGTCTGACCCCGGTCTTTTGTGATGGGACGGTGAGTAGGGAGATTCAATCTGTGTCTGACCCCGTGAGTTCGTGATGGGCCGGTGTGGATGGAGATTCCCTCTGTGTCTGACCCCGGGAGTGTGTGATGGGACGGTGTGTTTGGAAATTCCCTCTGTGTCTGACCCCGGGAGTGTGTGATGGATCGGTGAGGAGGGAGATTTACTCTTTGTCTGACCCCGGGAGTTTGTGATGGAAAGGTGTGGATGCAGATTCACTCTATGTCTGACCAATGGAATTTGTGATGGGATGATGTGGAAGGAGATTCACTCTGTGTCTGACCACGGCATTGTGTGATGGGACGGTTTGGATGGAGGTTCACTCAGTGTCTGACCCCAGGCTTTTGTGATAGGATGGTGTGGAAGGAGAATCACTCTGTGTCTGACCCCGAGGGGTTTAAGATGGGACTGTGTGGATGGAGATTCACTCTGTGTCTGACCACGGGAACGTGTGATGAGACGGTTTGGATGGAGGTTCACTCCGAGTCTGACCACAGGAGTGTGTGATGGGACGGTGAAGAGGGAGATTCACTCTGTGTCAGACCCCGGGAACGTGTGATGGGACGGTTTGGATGGAGATTCAATCTCTATCTGACACCGGGCTTTTCTGATGGGCCGGAGTGTATGGAGATTCACTTTGTGTCTGACCCCGGTATATTGTGATTGGACGGGGTGGAGGGAGATTCACACTGTGTCTGACCCCGTGAGTTTGTGATGGGACGGTGTGATTGGAAATTCACTCTGTGTCTGACCCCTGGAGTGTGTGATGGGTCGGTGAGGAGAGAGATTCACTCTGTGTCTGACCACGGGAACGTGTGATGGGACGGATTGGATGTAGATTCACTCCGTGCCTGTCGCCGGGAGTGTGTGATGGGACGGTGAGGAGGGAGATTTACTCTTTGTCTGACGCTTGGAGTTTGTGATGGAAAGGTGTGGATGCAGATTCACTCTATGTCTGACCACTGGAATTTGTGATGGGATGATGTGGAAGGAGATTCACTCTGTGTCTGACCACGGCATTGTGTGATGGGACGGTTTAGATGGAGGTGCACTCAGTGTCTGACCCCAGGCTTTTGTGATGGGTTTGTGTGGAGGGAGATTCACTCTGTGTCTGACCCCGGGAGATTGTGATGGGACGGTTTGGATGGGGATTCACTCTGTGTCTGACCGCGGGGAAGTGTTAAGGGGCGTTTTGGATGTAGATTCACTCTGTGTCTGGCCCCGGGCTTTTGTGATGGGAAGGTCTGAATGGAGATTCACTCTGTGTCTGACCCCGGGAGTTTGTGATGGGACGGTGTGGATGGAGACTCACTCTGTGTCAGACCCCGGGAGAGTGTGATGGGACGGTGTGGAGGGAGATTCACTCTGTTTCTGACCCCGGGAGTTTGTGATGGCAATGTGTGGTTGCAGATTCACTCTATGTCTGACCACGGAATTTGTGAATGGACGGTGTGGAGGGAGTTTCAATCTGTGTCTGACATCGGCAATGTGTGATGGGACGGTTTGGATGGAGATTCACTCTGTGTCTGACCCCGGGCTTTTGTGATGGAAGGGTGAGGAGGGAGATTCACTCTGTGTCTGACCCCGGGCTTTTGTGATGGGACGGTGAGGAGGGCGATTCAATATCTGTCTGAACCAGGGCTTTTGTGATGGGACGGTGTGGAGGGAGATTCACTCTGTGTCTGACCCCTTGAGTTTGTGATGGGCCGGTGTGTATGGAGATTCACTTTGTGTCTGATCCAGGGTTTTTGTGATGGGCCGGTGTTAATGGAGATTCACCTTGTGTCTGACCCCGCCAGTGTGTGATGGGACGGTGATGAGGGAGATTCACTCTGTGTCTGACCCAGGGAATGTGTGATGGGACGGTTTGGATGCAGATTCACTCTGTGTCTGACCCCGGGCTTTTGTGATGGGACGGTGAGGAGGGAGATTCAATATCTGTCTGACCCCGGGCTTTTGTGATGGGACGGTGTGGAGGGAGATTCACTCTGTGTCTGACCCCTTGAGTTTGTGATGGGCCGGTGTGTATGGAGATTCACTCTGAGTCTGACCCAGGGAAAGTATGATGGGACGGTTAGGATGGACATTCACTTTGTGCCTGACCCCGGGTTTTTGTGATGGGAAGGTCTGGATGGAGATTCACTCTGTCTCTGACCCCGGGCTTTTGTGATGGGACGGTGAGGAGGGAGATTCAATATCTGTCTGACCCCGGGCTTTTGTGATGGGACGGTGTGGAGGGAGATTCACTCTGTGTCTGACCCAGGGTTTTTGTGATGGGCCGGTGTTTATGGAGTTTCACGTTGTGTCTGACCACGCCAGTGTGTGATGGGTCGCTGATGAGGGAGATTCACTCTGTGTCTGACCCAGGGAATGTGTGATGGGACGGTGAGGAGGGAGATTCAATATATGTCTGACCCCGGGCTTTTGTGATGGGACGGTGTGGATGGAGCTTCACTCTGTGTCTGACCCAGGGAAAGTATGATGGGACGGTGTGGATGGAGATTCACTCTGAGTCTGACCCAGGGAAAGTATGATGGGACGGTTTGGATGGACATTCACTTTGTGTCTGACCCCGGGTTTTTGTGATGGGAAGGTCTGGATGGAGATTCACTCTGTGTCTGACCCCGGGAAAGTGTGATGGGACGGTGTGGATGGAGATTCACTCTGTGTCAGACACCGGGAGAGTGTGATGGGACGGTGTGGAGGGAGATTCACACTGTTTCTGACCCAGGAGTTTGTGATGGAAATGTGTGGTTGCAGATTCACTCTATGTCTGACCACCGAATTTGTGAATGGACGGTGTGGAGGGAGTTTCAATCTGTGTCTGACATCGGCAATGTGTCATGGGACGTTTTGGATGGAGATTCACTCTGTGTCTGACCCCGGGCTTTTGTGATGGAACGGTGAGGAGGGAGATTCACTCTGTGTCTGTCCCCGGGCTTTTGTGATGGGACGGTGAGGAGGGAGATTCAATATCTGTCTGACCCCGGTCTTTTGTGATGGGACGGTGTGGAGGGAGATTCACTCTGTGTCTGACCCCTTGAGTTTGTGATGGGCCGGTGTGTATGGAGATTCACTTTGTGTCTGACCCAGGGTTTTTGTGATGGGCCGGTGTTAATGGAGATTCACCTTGTGTCTGACCCCGCCAGTGTGTGATGGGACGGTGATGAGGGAGATTCACTCTGAGTCTGACCCAGGGAATGTGTAATGGGACGGTTTGGATGCAGTTTCACTCTGTGTCTGAACCCGGGCTTTTGTGATGGGACGGTGAGGAGGGAGATTCAATATCTGTCTGACCCCGGGCTTTTGTGATGGGACGGTGTGGAGGGAGATTCACTCTGTGTCTGACCCCGGTCTTTTGTGATGGGACGGTGAGTAGGGAGATTCAATCTGTGTCTGACCCCGTGAGTTCGTGATGGGCCGGTGTGGATGGAGATTCCCTCTGTGTCTGACCCCGGGAGTGTGTGATGGGACGGTGTGTTTGGAAATTCCCTCTGTGTCTGACCCCGGGAGTGTGTGATGGATCGGTGAGGAGGGAGATTTACTCTTTGTCTGACCCCGGGAGTTTGTGATGGAAAGGTGTGGATGCAGATTCACTCTATGTCTGACCACTGGAATTTGTGATGGGATGATGTGGAAGGAGATTCACTCTGTGTCTGACCACGGCATTGTGTGATGGGACGGTTTGGATGGAGGTTCACTCAGTGTCTGACCCCAGGCTTTTGTGATAGGATGGTGTGGAAGGAGAATCACTCTGTGTCTGACCCCGGCAATGTGTGATGAGACGGTTTGGATGGTGGTTCACTCAGTGTCTGACCCCGAGGGGTTTAAGATGGGACGGTGTGGATGGAGATTCACTCTGTGTCTGACCACGGGAACGTGTGATGAGACGGTTTGGATGGAGGTTCACTCCGAGTCTGACCACAGGAGTGTGTGATGGGACGGTGAAGAGGGAGATTCACTCTGTGTCAGACCCCGGGAACGTGTGATGGGACGGTTTGGATGGAGATTCAATCTCTATCTGACACCGGGCTTTTCTGATGGGCCGGTGTGTATGGAGATTCACTTTGTGTCTGACCCCGGTATATTGTGATTGGACGGTGTGGAGGGAGATTCACACTGTGTCTGACCCCGTGAGTTTGTGATGGGACGGTGTGATTGGAAATTCACTCTGTGTCTGACCCCGGGCTTTTCTGATGGGTCTGTGTGGAGGGAGATTCACTCTGTGTCTGACCCCGTGAGTTTGTGATGGGACGGTGTGTTTGGAAATTCACTCTGTGTCTGACCCCGGGAGTGTGTGATGGGTCGGTGATGAGGGAGATTCACTCTGTGTCTGACCACGGGAACGTGTGAAAGGACGGATTGGATGCAGATTCACTCTGTGCCTGTCGCCGGGAGTGTGTGATGGGACGGTGAGGAGGGAGATTTACTC
Source organism: Hemitrygon akajei (assembly GCF_048418815.1). NCBI lineage: Eukaryota > Metazoa > Chordata > Chondrichthyes > Myliobatiformes > Dasyatidae > Hemitrygon > Hemitrygon akajei. The sequence goes on along the minus strand of NW_027331992.1, from coordinate 2,079,703 downwards.
TTTGTCTGACCCCGGGAGTTTGTGATGGAAAGGTGTGGATGCAGATTCACTCTATGTCTGACCACTGGAATTTGTGATGGGATGATGTGGAAGGAGATTCACTCTGTGTCTGACCACGGCTTTGTGTGATGGGACGGTTTAGATGGAGGTTCACTCAGTGTCTGACCCCAGGCTTTTGTGATGGGTTTGTGTGGAGGGAGATTCACTCTGTGTCTGACCCCGGGAGATTGTGATGGGCCGGTGTCTATGGAGATTCACTTTGTGTCTGACCCAGGGTTTTTGTGATGGGCCGGTGTTAATGGAGATTCACCTTGTGTCTGACCCCGCCAGTGTGTGATGGGACGGTGATGAGGGAGATTCACTCTGAGTCTGACCCAGGGAATGTGTAATGGGACGGTTTGGATGCAGTTTCACTCTGTGTCTGAACCCGGGCTTTTGTGATGGGACGGTGAGGAGGGAGATTCAATATCTGTCTGACCACGGGCTTTTGTGATGGGACGGTGTGGAGGGAGATTCACTCTGTGTCTGACCCCGGTCTTTTGTGATGGGACGGTGAGTAGGGAGATTCAATCTGTGTCTGACCCCGTGAGTTCGTGATGGGCCGGTGTGGATGGAGATTCCCTCTGTGTCTGACCCCGGGAGTGTGTGATGGGACGGTGTGTTTGGAAATTCCCTCTGTGTCTGACCCCGGGAGTGTGTGATGGATCGGTGAGGAGGGAGATTTACTCTTTGTCTGACCCCGGGAGTTTGTGATGGAAAGGTGTGGATGCAGATTCACTCTATGTCTGACCAATGGAATTTGTGATGGGATGATGTGGAAGGAGATTCACTCTGTGTCTGACCACGGCATTGTGTGATGGGACGGTTTGGATGGAGGTTCACTCAGTGTCTGACCCCAGGCTTTTGTGATAGGATGGTGTGGAAGGAGAATCACTCTGTGTCTGACCCCGGCAATGTGTGATGAGACGGTTTGGATGGTGGTTCACTCAGTGTCTGACCCCGAGGGGTTTAAGATGGGACGGTGTGGATGGAGATTCACTCTGTGTCTGACCACGGGAACGTGTGATGAGACGGTTTGGATGGAGGTTCACTCCGAGTCTGACCACAGGAGTGTGTGATGGGACGGTGAAGAGGGAGATTCACTCTGTGTCAGACCCCGGGAACGTGTGATGGGACGGTTTGGATGGAGATTCAATCTCTATCTGACACCGGGCTTTTCTGATGGGCCGGTGTGTATGGAGATTCACTTTGTGTCTGACCCCGGTATATTGTGATTGGACGGGGTGGAGGGAGATTCACACTGTGTCTGACCCCGTGAGTTTGTGATGGGACGGTGTGTTTGGAAATTCACTCTGTGTCTGACCCCGGGAGTGTGTGATGGGTCGGTGAGGAGGGAGATTCACTCTGTGTCTGACCACGGGAACGTGTGAAAGTACGGATTGGATGCAGATTCACTCTGTGCCTGTCGCCGGGAGTGTGTGATGGGACGGTGAGGAGGGAGATTTACTCTTTGTCTGACCCCGGGAGTTTGTGATGGAAAGGTGTGGATGCAGATTCACTCTATGTCTGACCACTGGAATTTGTGATGGGATGATGTGGAAGGAGATTCACTCTGTGTCTGACCACGGCTTTGTGTGATGGGACGGTTTAGATGGAGGTTCACTCAGTGTCTGACCCCAGGCTTTTGTGATGGGTTTGTGTGGAGGGAGATTCACTCTGTGTCTGACTCCGGGAGATTGTGATGGGACGGTTTGGATGGGGATTCACTCTGTGTCTGACCCAGGGTTTTTGTGATGGGCCGGTGTTTATGGAGTTTCACGTTGTGTCTGACCACGCCAGTGTGTGATGGGTCGCTGATGAGGGAGATTCACTCTGTGTCTGACCCAGGGAATTTGTGATGGGACGGTGAGGAGGGAGATTCAATATATGTCTGACCCCGGGCTTTTGTGATGGGACGGTGTGGATGGAGATTCACTCTGTGTCTGACCCAGGGAAAGTATGATGGGACGGTGTGGATGGAGATTCACTCTGAGTCTGACCCAGGGAAAGTATGATGGGACGGTTTGGATGGACATTCACTTTGTGTCTGACCCCGGGTTTTTGTGATGGGAAGGTCTGGATGGAGATTCACTCTGTGTCTGACCCCGGGAAAGTGTGATGGGACGGTGTGGATGGAGATTCACTCTGTGTCAGACCCCGGGAGAGTGTGATGGGACGGTGTGGAGGGAGATTCACACTGTTTCTGAACCAGGAGTTTGTGATGGAAATGTGTGGTTGCAGATTCACTCTATGTCTGACCACGGAATTTGTGAATGGACGGTGTGGAGGGAGTTTCAATCTGTGTCTGACATCGGCAATGTGTCATGGGACGTTTTGGATGGAGATTCACTCTGTGTCTGTCCCCGGGCTTTTGTGATGGAACGGTGAGGAGGGAGATTCACTCTGTGTCTGTCCCCGGGCTTTTGTGATGGGACGGTGAGGAGGGAGATTCAATATCTGTCTGACCCCGGTCTTTTGTGATGGGACGGTGTGGAGGGAGATTCACTCTGTGTCTGACCCCTTGAGTTTGTGATGGGCCGGTGTGTATGGAGATTCACTTTGTGTCTGACCCAGGGTTTTTGTGATGGTCCGGTGTTAATGGAGATTCACCTTGTGTCTGACCCCGCCAGTGTGTGATGGGACGGTGATGAGGGAGATTCACTCTGAGTCTGACCCAGGGAATGTGTAATGGGACGGTTTGGATGCAGTTTCACTCTGTGTCTGAACCCGGGCTTTTGTGATGGGACTGTGAGGAGGGAGATTCAATATCTGTCTAACCCCGGGCTTTTGTGATGGGACGGTGTGGAGGGAGATTCACTCTGTGTCTGACCCCGGTCTTTTGTGATGGGACGGTGAGTAGGGAGATTCAATCTGTGTCTGACCCCGTGAGTTCGTGATGGGCCGGTGTGGATGGAGATTCCCTCTGTGTCTGACCCCGGGAGTGTGTGATGGGACGGTGTGTTTGGAAATTCCCTCTGTGTCTGACCCCGGGAGTGTGTGATGGATCGGTGAGGAGGGAGATTTACTCTTTGTCTGACCCCGGGAGTTTGTGATGGAAAGGTGTGGATGCAGATTCACTCTATGTCTGACCACTGGAATTTGTGATGGGATGATGTGGAAGGAGATTCACTCTGTGTCTGACCACGGCATTGTGTGATGGGACGGTTTGGATGGAGGTTCACTCAGTGTCTGACCCCAGGCTTTTGTGATAGGATGGTGTGGAAGGAGAATCACTCTGTGTCTGACCCCGGCAATGTGTGATGAGACGGTTTGGATGGTGGTTCACTCAGTGTCTGACCCCGAGGGGTTTAAGATGGGACGGTGTGGATGGAGATTCACTCTGTGTCTGACCACGGGAACGTGTGATGAGACGGTTTGGATGGAGGTTCACTCCGAGTCTGACCACAGGAGTGTGTGATGGGACGGTGAAGAGGGAGATTCACTCTGTGTCAGACCCCGGGAACGTGTGATGGGACGGTTTGGATGGAGGTTCAATCTCTATCTGACACCGGGCTTTTCTGATGGGCCGGTGTGTATGGAGATTCACTTTGTGTCTGAACCCGGTATATAGTGATTGGACGGTGTGGAGGGAGATTCACACTGTGTCTGACCCCGTGAGTTTGTGATGGGACGGTGTGTTTGGAAATTCACTCTGTGTCTGACCCCGGGAGTGTGTGATGGGTCGGTGAGGAGGGAGATTCACTCTGTGTCTGACCACGGGAACGTGTGAAAGGACGGATTGGATGCAGATTCACTCTGTGCCTGTCGCCGGGAGTGTGTGATGGGACGGTGAGGAGGGAGATTTACTCTTTGTCTGACCCCGGGAGTTTGTGATGGAAAGGTGTGGATGCAGATTCACTCTATGTCTGACCCCTGGAATTTGTGATAGGATGGTGTGGAAGGAGAATTACTCTGTGTCTGACCCCGGCAATGTGTGATGAGACGGTTTGGATGGAGGTTCACTCAGTGTCTGACCCCGAGGGGTTTAAATGGGACGTTGTGGATCGAGATTCACTCTGTGTCTGACCACGGGAACGTGTGATGAGACGGTTTGGATGGAGGTGCACTCCGAGTCTGACCACAGGAGTGTGTGATGGGACGGTGAAGATGGAGATTCACTCTGTGTCAGACCCCGGGAACGTGTGATGGGACGGTTTGGATGGAGATTCAATCTCTATCTGACACCGGGCTTTTCTGATGGGCCGGTGTGTATGGAGATTCACTTTGTGTCTGACCCCGGTATATTGTGATTGGACGGTGTGGAGGGAGATTCACACTGTGTCTGACCCCGTGAGTTTGTGATGGGACGGTGTGATTGGAAATTCACTCTGTGTCTGACCCCGGGAGTGTGTGATGGGTCGGTGAGGAGAGAGATTCACTCTGTGTCTGACCACGGGAACGTGTGATGGGACGGATTGGATGTAGATTCACTCTGTGCCTGTCGCCGGGAGTGTGTGATGGGACGGTGAGGAGGGAGATTTACTCTTTGTCTGACCCCGGGAGTTTGTGATGGAAAGGTGTGGATGCAGATTCTCTCTATGTCTGACCACTGGAATTTGTGATGGGATGATGTGGAAGGAGATTCACTCTGTATCTGACCACGGCATTGTGTGATGGGACGGTTTAGATGGAGGTTCACTCAGTGTCTGACCCCAGGCTTTTGTGATGGGTTTGTGTGGAGGGAGATTCACTCTGTGTCTGACCCCGGGAGATTGTGATGGGACGGTTTGGATGGGGATTCACTCTGTGTCTGACCGCGGGGAAGTGTTAAGGGGCGTTTTGGATGTAGATTCACTCTGTGTCTGGCCCCGGGCTTTTGTGATGGGAAGGTCTGAATGGAGATTCACTCTGTGTCTGACCCCGGGAGTTTGTGATGGGACGGTGTGGATGGAGACTCACTCTGTGTCAGACCCCGGGAGAGTGTGATGGGACGGTGTGGAGGGAGATTCACTCTGTTTCTGACCCCGGGAGTTTGTGATGGCAATGTGTGGTTGCAGATTCACTCTATGTCTGACCACTGAATTTGTGAATGGACGGTGTGGAGGGAGTTTCAATCTGTGTCTGACATCGGCAATGTGTGATGGGACGGTTTGGATGGAGATTCACTCTGTGTCTGACCCCGGGCTTTTGTGATGGAAGGGTGAGGAGGGAGATTCACTCTGTGTCTGACCCCGGGCTTTTGTGATGGGACGGTGAGGAGGGCGATTCAATATCTGTCTGAACCAGGGCTTTTGTGATGGGACGGTGTGGAGGGAGATTCACTCTGTGTCTGACCCCTTGAGTTTGTGATGGGCCGGTGTGTATGGAGATTCACTTTGTGTCTGATCCAGGGTTTTTGTGATGGGCCGGTGTTAATGGAGATTCACCTTGTGTCTGACCACGCCAGTGTGTGATGGGACGGTGATGAGGGAGATTCACTCTGTGTCTGACCCAGGGAATGTGTGATGGGACGGTTTGGATGCAGATTCACTCTGTGTCTGACCCCGGGCTTTTGTGATGGGACGGTGAGGAGGGAGATTCAATATCTGTCTGACCCCGGGCTTTTGTGATGGGACGGTGTGGAGGGAGATTCACTCTGTGTCTGACCCCTTGAGTTTGTGATGTGCCGGTGTGTATGGAGATTCACTCTGAGTCTGACCCAGGGAAAGTATGATGGGACGGTTAGGATGGACATTCACTTTGTGCCTGACCCCGGGTTTTTGTGATGGGAAGGTCTGGATGGAGATTCACTCTGTCTCTGACCCCGGGCTTTTGTGATGGGACGGTGAGGAGGGAGATTCAATATCTGTCTGACCCCGGGCTTTTGTGATGGGACGGTGTGGAGGGAGATTCACTCTGTGTCTGACCCAGGGTTTTTGTGATGGGCCGGTGTTTATGGAGTTTCACGTTGTGTCTGACCACGCCATTGTGTGATGGGTCGCTGATGAGGGAGATTCACTCTGTGTCTGACCCAGGGAATGTGTGATGGGACGGTGAGGAGGGAGATTCAATATATGTCTGACCCCGGGCTTTTGTGATGGGACGGTGTGGATGGAGATTCACTCTGTGTCTGACCCAGGGAAAGTATGATGGGACGGTGTGGATGGAGATTCACTCTGAGTCTGACCCAGGGAAAGTATGATGGGACGGTTTGGATGGACATTCACTTTGTGTCTGACCCCGGGTTTTTGTGATGGGAAGGTCTGGATGGAGATTCACTCTGTGTCTGACCCCGGGAAAGTGTGATGGGACGGTGTGGATGGAGATTCACTCTGTGTCAGACCCCGGGAGAGTGTGATGGGTCGGTGTGGAGGGAGATTCACACTGTTTCTGACCCAGGGGTTTGTGATGGAAATGTGTGGTTGCAGATTCACTCTATGTCTGACCACGGAATTTGTGAATGGACGGTGTGGAGGGAGTTTCAATCTGTGTCTGACATCGGCAATGTGTCATGGGACGTTTTGGATGGAGATTCACTCTGTGTCTGTCCCCGGGCTTTTGTGATGGAACGGTGAGGAGGGAGATTCACTCTGTGTCTGTCCCCGGGCTTTTGTGATGGGACGGTGAGGAGGGAGATTCAATATCTGTCTGACCCCGGTCTTTTGTGATGGGACGGTGTGGAGGGAGATTCACTCTGTGTCTGACCCCTTGAGTTTGTGATGGGCCGGTGTGTATGGAGATTCACTTTGTGTCTGACCCAGGGTTTTTGTGATGGGCCGGTGTTAATGGAGATTCACCTTGTGTCTGACCCCGCCAGTGTGTGATGGGACGGTGATGAGGGAGATTCACTCTGAGTCTGACCCAGGGAATGTGTAATGGGACGGTTTGGATGCAGTTTCACTCTGTGTCTGAACCCGGGCTTTTGTGATGGGACGGTGAGGAGGGAGATTCAATATCTGTCTGACCCCGGGCTTTTGTGATGGGACGGTGTGGAGGGAGATTCACTCTGTGTCTGACCCCGGTCTTTTGTGATGGGACGGTGAGTAGGGAGATTCAATCTGTGTCTGACCCCGTGAGTTCGTGATGGGCCGGTGTGGATGGAGATTCCCTCTGTGTCTGACCCCGGGAGTGTGTGATGGGACGGTGTGTTTGGAAATTCCCTCTGTGTCTGACCCCAGGAGTGTGTGATGGATCGGTGAGGAGGGAGATTTACTCTTTGTCTGACCCCGGGAGTTTGTGATGGAAAGGTGTGGATGCAGATTCACTCTATGTCTGACCACTGGAATTTGTGATGGAATGATGTGGAAGGAGATTCACTCTGTGTCTGACCACGGCATTGTGTGATGGGACGGTTTGGATGGAGGTTCACTCAGTGTCTGACCCCAGGCTTTTGTGATAGGATGGTGTGGAAGGAGAATCACTCTGTGTCTGACCCCGGCAATGTGTGATGAGACGGTTTGGATGGTGGTTCACTCAGTGTCTGACCCCGAGGGGTTTAAGATGGGACGGTGTGGATGGAGATTCACTCTGTGTCGGACCACGGGAACGTGTGATGAGACGGTTTGGATGGAGGTTCACTCCGAGTCTGACCACAGGAGTGTGTGATGGGACGGTGAAGAGGGAGATTCACTCTGTGTCAGACCCCGGGAACGTGTGATGGGACGGTTTGGATGGAGATTCAATCTCTATCTGACACCGGGCTTTTCTGATGGGCCGGTGTGTATGGAGATTCACTTTGTGTCTGAACCCGGTATATAGTGATTGGACGGTGTGGAGGGAGATTCACACTGTGTCTGACCCCGTGAGTTTGTGATGGGACGGTGTGTTTGGAAATTCACTCTGTGTCTGACCCCGGGAGTGTGTGATGGGTCGGTGAGGAGGGAGATTCACTCTGTGTCTGACCACGGGAACGTGTGAAAGGACGGATTGGATGCAGATTCACTCTGTGCCTGTCGCCGGGAGTGTGTGATGGGACGGTGATGAGGGAGATTTACTCTTTGTCTGACCCCGGGAGTTTGTGATGGAAAGGTGTGGATGCAGATTCACTCTATGTCTGACCCCTGGAATTTGTGATAGGGTGGTGTGGAAGGAGAATTACTCTGTGTCTGACCCCGGCAATGTGTGATGAGACGGTTTGGATGGAGGTTCACTCAGTGTCTGACCCCGAGGGGTTTAAATGGGACGGTGTGGATCGAGATTCACTCTGTGTCTGACCACGGGAACGTGTGATGAGACGGTTTGGATGGAGGTTCACTCCGAGTCTGACCACAGGAGTGTGTGATGGGACGGTGAAGATGGAGATTCACTCTGTGTCAGACCCCGGGAACGTGTGATGGGACGGTTTGGATGGAGATTCAATCTCTATCTGACACCGGGCTTTTCTGATGGGCCGGTGTGTATGGAGATTCACTTTGTGTCTGACCCCGGTATATTGTGATTGGACGGTGTGGAGGGAGATTCACACTGTGTCTGACCCCGTGAGTTTGTGATGGGACGGTGTGATTGGAAATTCACTCTGTGTCTGACCCCGGGAGTGTGTGATGGGTCGGTGAGGAGAGAGATTCACTCTGTGTCTGACCACGGGAACGTGTGATGGGACGGATTGGATGTAGATTCACTCTGTGCCTGTCGCCGGGAGTGTGTGATGGGACGGTGAGGAGGGAGATTTACTCTTTGTCTGACCCCGGGAGTTTGTGATGGAAAGGTGTGGATGCAGATTCACTCTATGTCTGACCACTGGAATTTGTGATGGGATGATGTGGAAGGAGATTCACTCTGTATCTGACCACGGCATTGTGTGATGGGACGGTTTAGATGGAGGTTCACTCAGTGTCTGACCCCAGGCTTTTGTGATGGGTTTGTGTGGAGGGAGATTCACTCTGTGTCTGACCCCGGGAGATTGTGATGGGACGGTTTGGATGGGGATTCACTCTGTGTCTGACCGCGGGGAAGTGTTAAGGGGCGTTTTGGATGTAGATTCACTCTGTGTCTGGCCCCGGGCTTTTGTGATGGGAAGGTCTGAATGGAGATTCACTCTGTGTCTGACCCCGGGAGTTTGTGATGGGACGGTGTGGATGGAGACTCACTCTGTGTCAGACCCCGGGAGAGTGTGATGGGACGGTGTGGAGGGAGATTCACTCTGTTTCTGACCCCGGGAGTTTGTGATGGCAATGTGTGGTTGCAGATTCACTCTATGTCTGACCACTGAATTTGTGAATGGACGGTGTGGAGGGAGTTTCAATCTGTGTCTGACATCGGCAATGTGTGATGGGACGGTTTGGATGGAGATTCACTCTGTGTCTGACCCCGGGCTTTTGTGATGGAAGGGTGAGGAGGGAGATTCACTCTGTGTCTGACCCCGGGCTTTTGTGATGGGACGGTGAGGAGGGCGATTCAATATCTGTCTGAACCAGGGCTTTTGTGATGGGACGGTGTGGAGGGAGATTCACTCTGTGTCTGACCCCTTGAGTTTGTGATGGGCCGGTGTGTATGGAGATTCACTTTGTGTCTGATCCAGGGTTTTTGTGATGGGCCGGTGTTAATGGAGATTCACCTTGTGTCTGACCACGCCAGTGTGTGATGGGACGGTGATGAGGGAGATTCACTCTGTGTCTGACCCAGGGAATGTGTGATGGGACGGTTTGGATGCAGATTCACTCTGTGTCTGACCCCGGGCTTTTGTGATGGGACGGTGAGGAGGGAGATTCAATATCTGTCTGACCCCGGGCTTTTGTGATGGGACGGTGTGGAGGGAGATTCACTCTGTGTCTGACCCCTTGAGTTTGTGATGGGCCGGTGTGTATGGAGATTCACTCTGAGTCTGACCCAGGGAAAGTATGATGGGACGGTTAGGATGGACATTCACTTTGTGCCTGACCCCGGGTTTTTGTGATGGGAAGGTCTGGATGGAGATTCACTCTGTCTCTGACCCCGGGCTTTTGTGATGGGACGGTGAGGAGGGAGATTCAATATCTGTCTGACCCCGGGCTTTTGTGATGGGACGGTGTGGAGGGAGATTCACTCTGTGTCTGACCCAGGGTTTTTGTGATGGGCCGGTGTTTATGGAGTTTCACGTTGTGTCTGACCACGCCATTGTGTGATGGGTCGCTGATGAGGGAGATTCACTCTGTGTCTGACCCAGGGAATGTGTGATGGGACGGTGAGGAGGGAGATTCAATATATGTCTGACCCCGGGCTTTTGTGATGGGACGGTGTGGATGGAGATTCACTCTGTGTCTGACCCAGGGAAAGTATGATGGGACGGTGTGGATGGAGATTCACTCTGAGTCTGACCCAGGGAAAGTATGATGGGACGGTTTGGATGGACATTCACTTTGTGTCTGACCCCGGGTTTTTGTGATGGGAAGGTCTGGATGGAGATTCACTCTGTGTCTGACCCCGGGAAAGTGTGATGGGACGGTGTGGATGGAGATTCACTCTGTGTCAGACCCCGGGAGAGTGTGATGGGACGGTGTGGAGGGAGATTCACACTGTTTCTGACCCAGGAGTTTGTGATGGAAATGTGTGGTTGCAGATTCACTCTATGTCTGACCACGGAATTTGTGAATGGACGGTGTGGAGGGAGTTTCAATCTGTGTCTGACATCGGCAATGTGTCATGGGACGTTTTGGATGGAGATTCACTCTGTGTCTGACCCCGGGCTTTTGTGATGGAACGGTGAGGAGGGAGATTCACTCTGTGTCCGTCCCCGGGCTTTTGTGATGGGACGGTGAGGAGGGAGATTCAATATCTGTCTGACCCCGGTCTTTTGTGATGGGACGGTGTGGAGGGAGATTCTCTCTGTGTCTGACCCCTTGAGTTTGTGATGGGCCGGTGTGTATGGAGATTCACTTTGTGTCTGACCCAGGGTTTTTGTGATGGGCCGGTGTTAATGGAGATTCACCTTGTGTCTGACCCCGCCAGTGTGTGATGGGACGGTGATGAGGGAGATTCACTCTGAGTCTGACCCAGGGAATGTGTAATGGGACGGTTTGGATGCAGTTTCACTCTGTGTCTGAACCCGGGCTTTTGTGATGGGACGGTGAGGAGGGAGATTCAATATCTGTCTGACCCCGGGCTTTTGTGATGGGACGGTGTGGAGGGAGATTCACTCTGTGTCTGACCCCGGTCTTTTGTGATGGGACGGTGAGTAGGGAGATTCAATCTGTGTCTGACCCCGTGAGTTCGTGATGGGCCGGTGTGGATGGAGATTCCCTCTGTGTCTGACCCCGGGAGTGTGTGATGGGACGGTGTGTTTGGAAATTCCCTCTGTGTCTGACCCCGGGAGTGTGTGATGGATCGGTGAGGAGGGAGATTTACTCTTTGTCTGACCCCGGGAGTTTGTGATGGAAAGGTGTGGATGCAGATTCACTCTATGTCTGACCACTGGAATTTGTGATGGGATGATGTGGAAGGAGATTCACTCTGTGTCTGACCACGGCATTGTGTGATGGGACGGTTTGGATGGAGGTTCACTCAGTGTCTGACCCCAGGCTTTTGTGATAGGATGGTGTGGAAGGAGAATCACTCTGTGTCTGACCCCGGCAATGTGTGATGAGACGGTTTGGATGGTGGTTCACTCAGTGTCTGACCCCGAGGGGTTTAAGATGGGACGGTGTGGATGGAGATTCACTCTGTGTCTGACGACGGGAACGTGTGATGAGACGGTTTGGATGGAGGTTCACTCCGAGTCTGACCACAGGAGTGTGTGATGGGACGGTGAAGAGGGAGATTCACTCTGTGTCAGACCCCGGGAACGTGTGATGGGACGGTTTGGATGGAGATTCAATCTCTATCTGACACCGGGCTTTTCTGATGGGCCGGTGTGTATGGAGATTCACTTTGTGTCTGAACCCGGTATATAGTGATTGGACGGTGTGGAGGGAGATTCACACTGTGTCTGACCCCGTGAGTTTGTGATGGGACGGTGTGATTGGAAATTCACACTGTGTCTGACCCCGGGCTTTTCTGATGGGTCTGTGTGGAGGGAGATTCACTCTGTGTCTGACCCCGTGAGTTTGTGATGGGACGGTGTGTTTGGAAATTCACTCTGTGTCTGACCCCGGGAGTGTGTGATGGGTCGGTGAGGAGGGAGATTCACTCTGTGTCTGACCACGGGAACGTGTGAAAGGACGGATTGGATGCAGATTCACTCTGTGCCTGTCGCCGTGAGTGTGTGATGGGACGGTGAGGAGGGAGATTTACTCTTTGTCTGACCCCGGGAGTTTGTGATGGAAAGGTGTGGATGCAGATTCACTCTATGTCTGACCACTGGAATTTGTGATGGGATGATGTGGAAGGAGATTCACTCTGTGTCTGACCAGGGCTTTGTGTGATGGGACGGTTTAGATGGAGGTTCACTCAGTGTCTGACCCCAGGCTTTTGTGATGGGTTTGTGTGGAGGGAGATTCACTCTGTGTCTGACCCCGGGAGATTGTGATGGGACGGTTTGGATGGGGATTCACTCTGTGTCTGACCGCGGGGAAGTGTTAAGGGGCGTTTTGGATGTAGATTCACTCTGTGTCTGACCCCGGGCTTTTGTGATGGGAAGGTCTGAATGTAGATTCACTCTGTGTCTGACCCCGGGAGTTTGTGATGGGACGGTGTGGATGGTGATTCACTCTGTGTCTGACCCCGGGAATGTGTGATGGGACGGTGTGGATGGAGACTCACTCTGTGTCTGACATCGGCAATGTGTGATGGGACGGTTTGGATGGAGATTCACTCTGTGTCTGACCCCGGGCTTTTGTGATGGAACGGTGAGGAGGGAGATTCACTCTGTGTCTGACCCCGGGCTTTTGTGATGGGACGGTGAGGAGGGCGATTCAATATCTGTCTGAACCCGGGCTTTTGTGATGGGACGGTGTGGAGGGAGATTCACTCTGTGTCTGACCCCTTGAGTTTGTGATGGCAATGTGTGGTTGCAGATTCACTCTATGTCTGACCACGGAATTTGTGAATGGACGGTGTGGAGGGAGTTTCAATCTGTGTCTGACATCGGCAATGTGTGATGGGACGGTTTGGATGGAGATTCACTCTGTGTCTGACCCCGGGCTTTTGTGATGGAACGGTGAGGAGGGAGATTCACTCTGTGTCTGACCCCGGGCTTTTGTGATGGGACGGTGAGGAGGGCGATTCAATATCTGTCTGAACCCGGGCTTTTGTGATGGGACGGTGTGGAGGGAGATTCACTCTGTGTCTGACCCCTTGAGTTTGTGATGGGCCGGTTTGTATGGAGATTCACTTTGTGTCTGATCCAGGGTTTTTGTGATGGGCCGGTGTTAATGGAGATTCACCTTGTGTCTGACCCCGCCAGTCTGTGATGGGACTGTGATGAGGGAGATTCACTCTGTGTCTGACCCCGGGAGTGTGTGATGGGTCGGTGAGGAGGGAGATTCACTCTGTGTCTGACCACGGGAACGTGTGATGGGACGGATTGGATGCAGATTCACTCTGTGCCTTTCGCCGGGAGTGTGTGATGGGACGGTGAGGAGGGAGATTTACTCTTTGTCTGACCCCGGGAGTTTGTGATGGAAAGGTGTGGATGCAGATTCACTCTATGTCTGACCACTGGAATTTGTGATGGGATGATGTGGAAGGAGATTCACTCTGTGTCTGACCAGGGCATTGTGTGATGGGACGGTTTAGATGGAGGTTCACTCAGTGTCTGACCCCAGGCTTTTGTGATGGGTTTGTGTGGAGGGAGATTCACTCTGTGTCTGACCCCGGGAGATTGTGATGGGACGGTTTGGATGGGGATTCACTCTGTGTCTGACCGCGGGGAAGTGTTAAGGGGCGTTTTGGATGTAGATTCACTCTGTGTCTGACCCCGGGCTTTTGTGATGGGAAGGTCTGAATGGAGATTCACTCTGTGTCTGACCCCGGGAGTTTGTGATGGGACGGTGTGGATGGTGATTCACTCTGTGTCTGACCCCGGGAATGTGTGATGGGACGGTGTGGATGGAGACTCACTCTGTGTCAGACCCCGGGAGAGTGTGATGGGACGGTGTGGAGGGAGATTCACTCTGTTTCTGACCCCGGGAGTTTGTGAATGCAATGTGTGGTTGCAGATTCACTCTATGTCTGACCACGGAATTTGTGAATGGACGGTGTGGAGGGAGTTTCAATCTGTGTCTGACATCGGCAATGTGTGATGGGACGGTTTGGATGGAGATTCACTCTGTGTCTGACCCCGGGCTTTTGTGATGGAAGGGTGAGGAGGGAGATTCACTCTGTGTCTGACCCCGGGCTTTTGTGATGGGACGGTGAGGAGGGCGATTCAATATCTGTCTGAACCCGGGCTTTTGTGATGGGACGGTGTGGAGGGAGATTCACTCTGTGTCTGACCCCTTGAGTTTGTGATGGCAATGTGTGGTTGCAGATTCACTCTATGTCTGACCACGGAATTTGTGAATGGACGGTGTGGAGGGAGTTTCAATCTGTGTCTGACATCGGCAATGTGTGATGGGACGGTTTGGATGGAGATTCACTCTGTGTCTGACCCCGGGCTTTTGTGATGGAACGGTGAGGAGGGAGATTCACTCTGTGTCTGACCCCGGGCTTTTGTGATGGGACGGTGAGGAGGGCGATTCAATATCTGTCTGAACCCGGGCTTTTGTGATGGGACGGTGTGGAGGGAGATTCACTCTGTGTCTGACCCCTTGAGTTTGTGATGGGCCGGTTTGTATGGAGATTCACTTTGTGTCTGATCCAGGGTTTTTGTGATGGGCCGGTGTTAATGGAGATTCACCTTGTGTCTGACCCCGCCAGTCTGTGATGGGACTGTGATGAGGGAGATTCACTCTGTGTCTGACCCCGGGAGTGTGTGATGGGTCGGTGAGGAGGGAGATTCACTCTGTGTCTGACCACGGGAACGTGTGATGGGACGGATTGGATGCAGATTCACTCTGTGCCTGTCGCCGGGAGTGTGTGATGGGACGGTGAGGAGGGAGATTTACTCTTTGTCTGACCCCGGGAGTTTGTGATGGAAAGGTGTGGATGCAGATTCACTCTATGTCTGACCACTGGAATTTGTGATGGGATGATGTGGAAGGAGATTCACTCTGTGTCTGACCAGGGCATTGTGTGATGGGACGGTTTAGATGGAGGTTCACTCAGTGTCTGACCCCAGGCTTTTGTGATGGGTTTGTGTGGAGGGAGATTCACTCTGTGTCTGACACCGGGAGATTGTGATGGGACGGTTTGGATGGGGATTCACTCTGTGTCTGACCGCGGGGAAGTGTTAAGGGGCGTTTTGGATGTAGATTCACTCTGTGTCTGACCCCGGGCTTTTGTGATGGGAAGGTCTGAATGGAGATTCACTCTGTGTCTGACCCCGGGAGTTTGTGATGGGACGGTGTGGATGGAGATTCACTCTGTGTCTGACCCCGGGAATGTGTGATGGGACGGTGTGGATGGAGACTCACTCTGTGTCAGACCCCGGCAGAGTGTGATGGGACGGTGTGGAGGGAGATTCACTCTGTTTCTGACCCCGGGGGTTTGTGATGGCAATGTGTGGTTGCAGATTCACTCTATGTCTGACCACGGAATTTGTGAATGGACGGTGTGGAGGGAGTTTCAATCTGTGTCTGACATCGGCAATGTGTGATGGGACGGTTTGGATGGAGATTCACTCTGTGTCTGACCCCGGGCTTTTGTGATGGAACCGTGAGGAGGGAGATTCACTCTGTGTCTGACCCCGGGCTTTTGTGATGGGACGGTGAGGAGGGCGATTCAATATCTGTCTGAACCCGGGCTTTTGTGATGGGACGGTGTGGAGGGAGATTCACTCTGTGTCTGACCCCTTGAGTTTGTGATGGGCCGGTTTGTATGGAGATTCACTTTGTGTCTGATCCAGGGTTTTTGTGATGGGCCGGTGTTAATGGAGATTCACCTTGTGTCTGACCCCGCCAGTGTGTGATGGGACGGTGATGAGGGAGATTCACTCTGTGTCTGACCACGGGAACGTGTGATGGGTCGGTGAGGAGGGAGATTTACTCTTTGTCTGACCCCGGGAGTTTGTGATGGAAAGGTGTGGATGCAGATTCACTCAATGTCTGACCACTGGAATTTGTGATGGGATGATGTGGAAGGAGATTCACTCTGTGTCTGACCACGGCATTGTGTGATGGGACGGTTTGGATGGAGGTTCACTCAGTGTCTGACCCCAGGCTTTTGTGATAGGATGGTGTGGAAGGAGAATCACTCTGTGTCTGACCCCGGCAATGTGTGATGAGACGGTTTGGATGGTGGTTCACTCAGTGTCTGACCCCGAGGGGTTTAAGATGGGACGGTGTGGATGGAGGTTCACTCCGAGTCTGACCACAGGAGTGTGTGATGGGACGGTGAAGAGGGAGATTCACTCTGTGTCAGACCCCGGGAACGTGTGATGGGACGGTTTGGATGGAGATTCAATCTCTATCTGACACCGGGCTTTTCTGATGGGCCGGTGTGTATGGAGATTCACTTTGTGTCTGAACCCGGTATATAGTGATTGGACGGTGTGGAGGGAGATTCACACTGTGTCTGACCCCGTGAGTTTGTGATGGGACGGTGTGATTGGAAATTCACTCTGTGTCTGACCACGGGCTTTTCTGATGGGTCTGTGTGGAGGGAGATTCACTCTGTGTCTGACCCCGTGAGTTTGTGATGGGACGGTGTGTTTGGAAATTCACTCTGTGTCTGACCCCGGGAGTGTGTGATGGGTCGGTGAGGAGGGAGATTCACTCTGTGTCTGACCACGGGAACGTGTGAAAGGACGGATTGGATGCAGATTCACTCTGTGCCTGTCGCCGTGAGTGTGTGATGGGACGGTGAGGAGGGAGATTTACTCTTTGTCTGACCCCGGGAGTTTGTGATGGAAAGGTGTGGATGCAGATTCACTCTATGTCTGACCACTGGAATTTGTGATGGGATGATGTGGAAGGAGATTCACTCTGTGTCTGACCAGGGCTTTGTGTGATGGGACGGTTTAGATGGAGGTTCACTCAGTGTCTGACCCCAGGCTTTTGTGATGGGTTTGTGTGGAGGGAGATTCACTCTGTGTCTGACCCCGGGAGATTGTGATGGGACGGTTTGGATGGGGATTCACTCTGTGTCTGACCGCGGGGAAGTGTTAAGGGGCGTTTTGGATGTAGATTCACTCTGTGTCTGACCCCGGGCTTTTGTGATGGGAAGGTCTGAATGTAGATTCACTCTGTGTCTGACCCCGGGAGTTTGTGATGGGACGGTGTGGATGGTGATTCACTCTGTGTCTGACCCCGGGAATGTGTGATGGGACGGTGTGGATGGAGACTCACTCTGTGTCAGACCCCGGGAGAGTGTGATGGGACGGTGTGGAGGGAGATTCACTCTGTTTCTGACCCCGGGAGTTTGTGATGGCAATGTGTGGTTGCAGATTCACTCTATGTCTGACCACGGAATTTGTGAATGGACGGTGTGGAGGGAGTTTCAATCTGTGTCTGACATCGGCAATGTGTGATGGGACGGTTTGGATGGAGATTCACTCTGTGTCTGACCCCGGGCTTTTGTGATGGAACGGTGAGGAGGGAGATTCACTCTGTGTCTGACCCCGGGCTTTTGTGATGGGACGGTGAGGAGGGCGATTCAATATCTGTCTGAACCCGGGCTTTTGTGATGGGACGGTGTGGAGGGAGATTCACTCTGTGTCTGATCCCTTGAGTTTGTGATGGGCCGGATTGTATGGAAATTCACTTTGTGTCTGATCCAGGGTTTTTGTGATGGGCCGGTGTTAATGGAGATTCACCTTGTGTCTGACCCCGCCAGTGTGTGATGGGACTGTGATGAGGGAGATTCACTCTGTGTCTGACCCCGGGAGTGTGTGATGGGTCGGTGAGGAGGGAGATTCACTCTGTGTCTGACCACGGGAACGTGTGATGGGACGGATTGGATGCAGATTCACTCTGTGCCTGTCGCCGGGAGTGTGTGATGGGACGGTGAGGAGGGAGATTTACTCTTTGTCTGACCCCGGGAGTTTGTGATGGAAAGGTGTGGATGCAGATTCACTCTATGTCTGACCACTGGAATTTGTGATGGGATGATGTGGAAGGAGATTCACTCTGTGTGTGACCAGGGCATTGTGTGATGGGACGGTTTAGATGGAGGTTCACTCAGTGTCTGACCCCAGGCTTTTGTGATGGGTTTGTGTGGAGGGAGATTCACTCTGTGTCTGACCCCGGGAGATTGTGATGGGACGGTTTGGATGGGGATTCACTCTGTGTCTGACCGCGGGGAAGTGTTAAGGGGCGTTTTGGATGTAGATTCACTCTGTGTCTGACCCCGGGCTTTTGTGATGGGAAGGTCTGAATGGAGATTCACTCTGTGTCTGACCCCGGGAGTTTGTGATGGGACGGTGTGGATGGAGATTCACTCTGTGTCTGACCCCGGGAATGTGTGATGGGACGGTGTGGATGGAGACTCACTCTGTGTCAGACCCCGGCAGAGTGTGATGGGACGGTGTGGAGGGAGATTCACTCTGTTTCTGACCCCGGGAGTTTGTGATGGCAATGTGTGGTTGCAGATTCACTCTATGTCTGACCACGGAATTTGTGAATGGACGGTGTGGAGGGAGTTTCAATCTGTGTCTGACATCGGCAATGTGTGATGGGACGGTTTGGATGGAGATTCACTCTGTGTCTGACCCCGGGTTTTTGTGATGGAACGGTGAGGAGGGAGATTCACTCTGTGTCTGACCCCGGGCTTTTGTGATGGGACGGTGAGGAGGGCGATTCAATATCTGTCTGAACCCGGGCTTTTGTGATGGGACGGTGTGGAGGGAGATTCACTCTGTGTCTGACCCCTTGAGTTTGTGATGGGCCGGTTTGTATGGAGATTCACTTTGTGTCTGATCCAGGGTTTTTGTGATGGGCCGGTGTTAATGGAGATTCACCTTGTGTCTGACCCCGCCAGTGTGTGATGGGACGGTGATAAGGGAGATTCACTCTGTGTCTGACCCCGGGAGTGTGTGATGGGTCGGTGAGGAGGGAGATTCACTCTGTGTCTGACCACGGGAACGTGTGATGGGACGGATTGGATGCAGATTCACTCTGTGCCTGTCGCCGGGAGTGTGTGATGGGACGGTGAGGAGGGAGATTTACTCTTTGTCTGACCCCGGGAGTTTGTGATGGAAAGGTGTGGATGCAGATTCACTCTATGTCTGACCACTGGAATTTGTGATGGGATGATGTGGAAGGAGATTCACTCTGTGTCTGACCACGGCATTGTGTGATGGGACGGTTTGGATGCAGATTCACTCTGTGTCTGACCCCGGGCTTTTGTGATGCGACGGTGAGGAGGGAGATTCAATATCTGTCTGACCACGGGAGTTTGTGATGGAAAGGTGTGGATGCAGATTCACTCTATGTCTGACCACTGGAATTTGTGATGGGATGATGTGGAAGGAGATTCACTCTGTGTCTGACCACGGCATTGTGTGATGGGACGGTTTAGATGGAGTTTCACTCAGTGTCTGACCCCAGGCTTTTGTGATGGGTTTGTGTGGATGGAGATTCACTCTGTGTCTGACCCCGGGAGATTGTGATTGGAAGGTTTGGATGGGGATTCACTCTGTGTCTGACCGCGGGGAAGTGTTAAGGGGCGTTTTGGATGTAGATTCACTCTGTGTCTGACCCCGGGCTTTTGTGATGGGAAGGTCTGAATGGAGATTCACTCTGTGTCTGACCCCGGGAGTTTGTGATGGGACGGTGTGGATGGAGATTCACTCTGTGTCTGACCCCGGGAATGTGTGATGGGACGGTGTGGATGGAGACTCACTCTGTGTCAGACCCCGGGAGAGTGTGATGGGACGGTGTGGAGGGAGATTCACTCTGTTTCTGACCCCGGGAGTTTGTGATGGCAATGTGTGGTTGCAGATTCACTCTATGTCTGACCACGGAATTTGTGAATGGACGGTGTGGAGGGAGTTTCAATCTGTGTCTGACATCGGCAATGTGTGATGGGACGGTTTGGATGGAGATTCACTCTGTGTCTGACCCCGGGCTTTTGTGATGGAACGGTGAGGAGGGAGATTCACTCTGTGTCTGACCCCGGGCTTTTGTGATGGGACGGTGAGGAGGGCGATTCAATATCTGTCTGAACCCGGGCTTTTGTGATGGGACGGTGTGGAGGGAGATTCACTCTGTGTCTGACCCCTTGAGTTTGTGATGGGCCGGATTGTATGGAAATTCACTTTGTGTCTGATCCAGGGTTTTTGTGATGGGCCGGTGTTAATGGAGATTCACCTTGTGTCTGACCCCGCCAGTGTGTGATGGGACTGTGATGAGGGAGATTCACTCTGTGTCTGACCCCGGGAGTGTGTGATGGGTCGGTGAGGAGGGAGATTCACTCTGTGTCTGACCACGGGAACGTGTGATGGGACGGATTGGATGCAGATTCACTCTGTGCCTGTCGCCGGGAGTGTGTGATGGGACGGTGAGGAGGGAGATTTACTCTTTGTCTGACCCCGGGAGTTTGTGATGGAAAGGTGTGGATGCAGATTCACTCTATGTCTGACCACTGGAATTTGTGATGGGATGATGTGGAAGGAGATTCACTCTGTGTCTGACCAGGGCATTGTGTGATGGGACGGTTTAGATGGAGGTTCACTCAGTGTCTGACCCCAGGCTTTTGTGATGGGTTTGTGTGGAGGGAGATTCACTCTGTGTCTGACCCCGGGAGATTGTGATGGGACGGTTTGGATGGGGATTCACTCTGTGTCTGACCGCGGGGAAGTGTTAAGGGGCGTTTTGGATGTAGATTCACTCTGTGTCTGACCCCGGGCTTTTGTGATGGGAAGGTCTGAATGGAGATTCACTCTGTGTCTGACCCCGTGAGTTTGTGATGGGACGGTGTGTTTGGAAATTCACTCTGTGTCTGACCCCGGGAGTGTGTGATGGGTCGGTGAGGAGGGAGATTCACTCTGTGTCTGACCACGGGAACGTGTGAAAGGACGGATTGGATGCAGATTCACTCTGTGCCTGTCGCCGGGAGTGTGTGATGGGACGGTGAGGAGGGAGATTTACTCTTTGTCTGACCCCGGGAGTTTGTGATGGAAAGGTGTGGATGCAGATTCACTCTATGTCTGACCACTGGAATTTGTGATGGGATGATGTGGAAGGAGATTCACTCTGTGTCTGACCACGGCTTTGTGTGATGGGACGGTTTAGATGGAGGTTCACTCAGTGTCTGACCCCAGGCTTTTGTGATGGGTTTGTGTGGAGGGAGATTCACTCTGTGTCTGACCCCGGGAGATTGTGATGGGACGGTTTGGATGGGGATTCACTCTGTGTCTGACCGCGGGGAAGTGTTAAGGGGCGTTTTGGATGTAGATTCACTCTGTGTCTGACCCCGGGCTTTTGTGATGGGAAGGTCTGAATGTAGATTCACTCTGTGTCTGACCCCGGGAGTTTGTGATGGGACGGTGTGGATGGTGATTCACTCTGTGTCTGACCCCGGGAATGTGTGATGGGACGGTGTGGATGGAGACTCACTCTGTGTCAGACCCCGGGAGAGTGTGATGGGACGGTGTGGAGGGAGATTCACTCTGTTTCTGACCCCGGGAGTTTGTGATGGCAATGTGTGGTTGCAGATTCACTCTATGTCTGACCACGGAATTTGTGAATGGACGGTGTGGAGGGAGTTTCAATCTGTGTCTGACATCGGCAATGTGTGATGGGACGGTTTGGATGGAGATTCACTCTGTGTCTGACCCCGGGCTTTTGTGATGGAACGGTGAGGAGGGAGATTCACTCTGTGTCTGACCCCGGGCTTTTGTGATGGGACGGTGAGGAGGGCGATTCAATATCTGTCTGAACCCGGGCTTTTGTGATGGGACGGTGTGGAGGGAGATTCACTCTGTGTCTGACCCCTTGAGTTTGTGATGGGCCGGATTGTATGGAAATTCACTTTGTGTCTGATCCAGGGTTTTTGTGATGGGCCGGTGTTAATGGAGATTCACCTTGTGTCTGACCCCGCCAGTGTGTGATGGGACTGTGATGAGGGAGATTCACTCTGTGTCTGACCCCGGGAGTGTGTGATGGGTCGGTGAGGAGGGAGATTCACTCTGTGTCTGACCACGGGAACGTGTGATGGGACGGATTGGATGCAGATTCACTCTGTGCCTGTCGCCGGGAGTGTGTGATGGGACGGTGAGGAGGGAGATTTACTCTTTGTCTGACCCCGGGAGTTTGTGATGGAAAGGTGTGGATGCAGATTCACTCTATGTCTGACCACTGGAATTTGTGATGGGATGATGTGGAAGGAGATTCACTCTGTGTGTGACCAGGGCATTGTGTGATGGGACGGTTTAGATGGAGGTTCACTCAGTGTCTGACCCCAGGCTTTTGTGATGGGTTTGTGTGGAGGGAGATTCACTCTGTGTCTGACCCCGGGAGATTGTGATGGGACGGTTTGGATGGGGATTCACTCTGTGTCTGACCGCGGGGAAGTGTTAAGGGGCGTTTTGGATGTAGATTCACTCTGTGTCTGACCCCGGGCTTTTGTGATGGGAAGGTCTGAATGGAGATTCACTCTGTGTCTGACCCCGGGAGTTTGTGATGGGACGGTGTGGATGGAGATTCACTCTGTGTCTGACCCCGGGAATGTGTGATGGGACGGTGTGGATGGAGACTCACTCTGTGTCAGACCCCGGCAGAGTGTGATGGGACGGTGTGGAGGGAGATTCACTCTGTTTCTGACCCCGGGAGTTTGTGATGGCAATGTGTGGTTGCAGATTCACTCTATGTCTGACCACGGAATTTGTGAATGGACGGTGTGGAGGGAGTTTCAATCTGTGTCTGACATCGGCAATGTGTGATGGGACGGTTTGGATGGAGATTCACTCTGTGTCTGACCCCGGGTTTTTGTGATGGAACGGTGAGGAGGGAGATTCACTCTGTGTCTGACCCCGGGCTTTTGTGATGGGACGGTGAGGAGGGCGATTCAATATCTGTCTGAACCCGGGCTTTTGTGATGGGACGGTGTGGAGGGAGATTCACTCTGTGTCTGACCCCTTGAGTTTGTGATGGGCCGGTTTGTATGGAGATTCACTTTGTGTCTGATCCAGGGTTTTTGTGATGGGCCGGTGTTAATGGAGATTCACCTTGTGTCTGACCCCGCCAGTGTGTGATGGGACGGTGATAAGGGAGATTCACTCTGTGTCTGACCCCGGGAGTGTGTGATGGGTCGGTGAGGAGGGAGATTCACTCTGTGTCTGACCCCGGGAGATTGTGATGGGACGGTTTGGATGGGGATTCACTCTGTGTCTGACCGCGGGGAAGTGTTAAGGGGCGTTTTGGATGTAGATTCACTCTGTGTCTGACCCCGGGCTTTTGTGATGGGAAGGTCTGAATGGAGATTCACTCTGTGTCTGACCCCGGGAATGTGTGATGGGACGGTGTGGATGGAGACTCACTCTGTGTCAGACCCCGGCAGAGTGTGATGGGACGGTGTGGAGGGAGATTTACTCTTTGTCTGACCCCGGGAGTTTGTGATGGAAAGGTGTGGATGCAGATTCACTCTATGTCTGACCACTGGAATTTGTGATGGGATGATGTGGAAGGAGATTCACTCTGTGTCTGACCACGGCATTGTGTGATGGGACGGTTTGGATGCAGATTCACTCTGTGTCTGACCCCGGGCTTTTGTGATGCGACGGTGAGGAGGGAGATTCAATATCTGTCTGACCACGGGAGTTTGTGATGGAAAGGTGTGGATGCAGATTCACTCTATGTCTGACCACTGGAATTTGTGATGGGATGATGTGGAAGGAGATTCACTCTGTGTCTGACCACGGCATTGTGTGATGGGACGGTTTAGATGGAGTTTCACTCAGTGTCTGACCCCAGGCTTTTGTGATGGGTTTGTGTGGATGGAGATTCACTCTGTGTCTGACCCCGGGAGATTGTGATTGGAAGGTTTGGATGGGGATTCACTCTGTGTCTGACCGCGGGGAAGTGTTAAGGGGCGTTTTGGATGTAGATTCACTCTGTGTCTGACCCCGGGCTTTTGTGATGGGGAGGTCTGAATGGAGATTCACTCTGTGTCTGACCCCGGGAGTTTGTGATGGGACGGTGTGGATGGAGATTCACTCTGTGTCTGACCCCGGGAATGTGTGATGGGACGGTGTGGATGGAGACTCACTCTGTGTCAGACCCCGGGAGAGTGTGATGGGACGGTGTGGAGGGAGATTCACTCTGTTTCTGACCCCGGGAGTTTGTGATGGCAATGTGTGGTTGCAGATTCACTCTATGTCTGACCACGGAATTTGTGAATGGACGGTGTGGAGGGAGTTTCAATCTGTGTCTGACATCGGCAATGTGTGATGGGACGGTTTGGATGGAGATTCACTCTGTGTCTGACCCCGGGCTTTTGTGATGGACCGGTGAGGAGGGAGATTCACTCTGTGTCTGACCCCGGGCTTTTGTGATGGGACGGTGAGGAGGGCGATTCAATATCTGTCTGAACCCGGGCTTTTGTGATGGGACGGTGTGGAGGGAGATTCACTCTGTGTCTGACCCCTTGAGTTTGTGATGGGCCGGATTGTATGGAAATTCACTTTGTGTCTGATCCAGGGTTTTTGTGATGGGCCGGTGTTAATGGAGATTCACCTTGTGTCTGACCCCGCCAGTGTGTGATGGGACTGTGATGAGGGAGATTCACTCTGTGTCTGACCCCGGGAGTGTGTGATGGGTCGGTGAGGAGGGAGATTCACTCTGTGTCTGACCACGGGAACGTGTGATGGGACGGATTGGATGCAGATTCACTCTGTGCCTGTCGCCGGGAGTGTGTGATGGGACGGTGAGGAGGGAGATTTACTCTTTGTCTGACCCCGGGAGTTTGTGATGGAAAGGTGTGGATGCAGATTCACTCTATGTCTGACCACTGGAATTTGTGATGGGATGATGTGGAAGGAGATTCACTCTGTGTCTGACCAGGGCATTGTGTGATGGGACGGTTTAGATGGAGGTTCACTCAGTGTCTGACCCCAGGCTTTTGTGATGGGTTTGTGTGGAGGGAGATTCACTCTGTGTCTGACCCCGGGAGATTGTGATGGGACGGTTTGGATGGGGATTCACTCTGTGTCTGACCGCGGGGAAGTGTTAAGGGGCGTTTTGGATGTAGATTCACTCTGTGTCTGACCCCGGGCTTTTGTGATGGGAAGGTCTGAATGGAGATTCACTCTGTGTCTGACCCCGTGAGTTTGTGATGGGACGGTGTGTTTGGAAATTCACTCTGTGTCTGACCCCGGGAGTGTGTGATGGGTCGGTGAGGAGGGAGATTCACTCTGTGTCTGACCACGGGAACGTGTGAAAGGACGGATTGGATGCAGATTCACTCTGTGCCTGTCGCCGGGAGTGTGTGATGGGACGGTGAGGAGGGAGATTTACTCTTTGTCTGACCCCGGGAGTTTGTGATGGAAAGGTGTGGATGCAGATTCACTCTATGTCTGACCACTGGAATTTGTGATGGGATGATGTGGAAGGAGATTCACTCTGTGTCTGACCACGGCTTTGTGTGATGGGACGGTTTAGATGGAGGTTCACTCAGTGTCTGACCCCAGGCTTTTGTGATGGGTTTGTGTGGAGGGAGATTCACTCTGTGTCTGACCCCGGGAGATTGTGATGGGACGGTTTGGATGGGGATTCACTCTGTGTCTGACCGCGGGGAAGTGTTAAGGGGCGTTTTGGATGTAGATTCACTCTGTGTCTGACCCCGGGCTTTTGTGATGGGAAGGTCTGAATGTAGATTCACTCTGTGTCTGACCCCGGGAGTTTGTGATGGGACGGTGTGGATGGTGATTCACTCTGTGTCTGACCCCGGGAATGTGTGATGGGACGGTGTGGATGGAGACTCACTCTGTGTCAGACCCCGGGAGAGTGTGATGGGACGGTGTGGAGGGAGATTCACTCTGTTTCTGACCCCGGGAGTTTGTGATGGCAATGTGTGGTTGCAGATTCACTCTATGTCTGACCACGGAATTTGTGAATGGACGGTGTGGAGGGAGTTTCAATCTGTGTCTGACATCGGCAATGTGTGATGGGACGGTTTGGATGGAGATTCACTCTGTGTCTGACCCCGGGCTTTTGTGATGGAACGGTGAGGAGGGAGATTCACTCTGTGTCTGACCCCGGGCTTTTGTGATGGGACGGTGAGGAGGGCGATTCAATATCTGTCTGAACCCGGGCTTTTGTGATGGGACGGTGTGGAGGGAGATTCACTCTGTGTCTGACCCCTTGAGTTTGTGATGGGCCGGATTGTATGGAAATTCACTTTGTGTCTGATCCAGGGTTTTTGTGATGGGCCGGTGTTAATGGAGATTCACCTTGTGTCTGACCCCGCCAGTGTGTGATGGGACTGTGATGAGGGAGATTCACTCTGTGTCTGACCCCGGGAGTGTGTGATGGGTCGGTGAGGAGGGAGATTCACTCTGTGTCTGACCACGGGAACGTGTGATGGGACGGATTGGATGCAGATTCACTCTGTGCCTGTCGCCGGGAGTGTGTGATGGGACGGTGAGGAGGGAGATTTACTCTTTGTCTGACCCCGGGAGTTTGTGATGGAAAGGTGTGGATGCAGATTCACTCTATGTCTGACCACTGGAATTTGTGATGGGATGATGTGGAAGGAGATTCACTCTGTGTGTGACCAGGGCATTGTGTGATGGGACGGTTTAGATGGAGGTTCACTCAGTGTCTGACCCCAGGCTTTTGTGATGGGTTTGTGTGGAGGGAGATTCACTCTGTGTCTGACCCCGGGAGATTGTGATGGGACGGTTTGGATGGGGATTCACTCTGTGTCTGACCGCGGGGAAGTGTTAAGGGGCGTTTTGGATGTAGATTCACTCTGTGTCTGACCCCGGGCTTTTGTGATGGGAAGGTCTGAATGGAGATTCACTCTGTGTCTGACCCCGGGAGTTTGTGATGGGACGGTGTGGATGGAGATTCACTCTGTGTCTGACCCCGGGAATGTGTGATGGGACGGTGTGGATGGAGACTCACTCTGTGTCAGACCCCGGCAGAGTGTGATGGGACGGTGTGGAGGGAGATTCACTCTGTTTCTGACCCCGGGAGTTTGTGATGGCAATGTGTGGTTGCAGATTCACTCTATGTCTGACCACGGAATTTGTGAACGGACGGTGTGGAGGGAGTTTCAATCTGTGTCTGACATCGGCAATGTGTGATGGGACGGTTTGGATGGAGATTCACTCTGTGTCTGACCCCGGGTTTTTGTGATGGAACGGTGAGGAGGGAGATTCACTCTGTGTCTGACCCCGGGCTTTTGTGATGGGACGGTGAGGAGGGCGATTCAATATCTGTCTGAACCCGGGCTTTTGTGATGGGACGGTGTGGAGGGAGATTCACTCTGTGTCTGACCCCTTGAGTTTGTGATGGGCCGGTTTGTATGGAGATTCACTTTGTGTCTGATCCAGGGTTTTTGTGATGGGCCGGTGTTAATGGAGATTCACCTTGTGTCTGACCCCGCCAGTGTGTGATGGGACGGTGATAAGGGAGATTCACTCTGTGTCTGACCCCGGGAGTGTGTGATGGGTCGGTGAGGAGGGAGATTCACTCTGTGTCTGACCACGGGAACGTGTGATGGGACGGATTGGATGCAGATTCACTCTGTGCCTGTCGCCGGGAGTGTGTGATGGGACGGTGAGGAGGGAGATTTACTCTTTGTCTGACCCCGGGAGTTTGTGATGGAAAGGTGTGGATGCAGATTCACTCTATGTCTGACCACTGGAATTTGTGATGGGATGATGTGGAAGGAGATTCACTCTGTGTCTGACCACGGCATTGTGTGATGGGACGGTTTGGATGCAGATTCACTCTGTGTCTGACCCCGGGCTTTTGTGATGCGACGGTGAGGAGGGAGATTCAATATCTGTCTGACCACGGGAGTTTGTGATGGAAAGGTGTGGATGCAGATTCACTCTATGTCTGACCACTGGAATTTGTGATGGGATGATGTGGAAGGAGATTCACTCTGTGTCTGACCACGGCATTGTGTGATGGGACGGTTTAGATGGAGTTTCACTCAGTGTCTGTCCCCAGGCTTTTGTGATGGGTTTGTGTGGATGGAGATTCACTCTGTGTCTGACCCCGGGAGATTGTGATTGGAAGGTTTGGATGGGGATTCACTCTGTGTCTGACCGCGGGGAAGTGTTAAGGGGCGTTTTGGATGTAGATTCACTCTGTGTCTGACCCCGGGCTTTTGTGATGGGAAGGTCTGAATGGAGATTCACTCTGTGTCTGACCCCGGGAGTTTGTGATGGGACGGTGTGGATGGAGATTCACTCTGTGTCTGACCCCGGGAATGTGTGATGGGACGGTGTGGATGGAGACTCACTCTGTGTCAGACCCCGGGAGAGTGTGATGGGACGGTGTGGAGGGAGATTCACTCTGTTTCTGACCCCGGGAGTTTGTGATGGCAATGTGTGGTTGCAGATTCACTCTATGTCTGACCATGGAATTTGTGAATGGACGGTGTGGAGGGAGTTTCAATCTGTGTCTGACATCGGCAATGTGTGATGGGACGGTTTGGATGGAGATTCACTCTGTGTCTGACCCCGGGCTTTTGTGATGGAACGGTGAGGAGGGAGATTCACTCTGTGTCTGACCCCGGGCTATTGTGATGGGACGGTGAGGAGGGCGATTCAATATCTGTCTGAACCCGGGCTTTTGTGATGGGACGGTGTGGAGGGAGATTCACTCTGTGTCTGACCCCTTGAGTTTGTGATGGGCCGGTGTGTATGGAGATTCACTTTGTGTCTGATCCAGGGTTTTTGTGATGGGCCGGTGTTAATGGAGATTCACCTTGTGTCTGACCCCGGGCTTTTGTGATGGAACGGTGAGGAGGGAGATTCACTCTGAGTCTGACCCAGGGAAAGTATGATGGGACGGTTAGGATGGACATTCACTTTGTGCCTGACCCCGGGTTTTTGTGATGGGAAGGTCTGGATGGAGATTCACTCTGTCTCTGACCCCGGGCTTTTGTGATGGGACGGTGAGGAGGGAGATTCAATATCTGTCTGACCCCGGGCTTTTGTGATGGGACGGTGTGGAGGGAGATTCACTCTGTGTCTGACCCAGGGTTTTTGTGATGGGCCGGTGTTTATGGAGATTCACCTTGTGTCTGACCCCGCCAGTGTGTGATGGGTCGCTGATGAGGGAGATTCACTCTGTGTCTGACCCAGGGAATGTGTGATGGGACGGTGAGGAGGGAGATTCAATATTTGTCTGACCCCGGGCTTTTGTGATGGGACGGTGTGGATGGAGATTCACTCTGAGTCTGACCCAGGGAAAGTATGATGGGACGGTTTGGATGGACATTCACTTTGTGTCTGACCCCGGGTTTTTGTGATAGGAAGGTCTGGATGGAGATTCACTCTGTGTCTGACCCCGGGAGTTTGTGATGGGACGGTGTGTTTGGAAATTCACTCTGTGTCTGACCCCGGGAGTGTGTGATGGGTCGGTGAGGAGGGAGATTCACTCTGTGTCTGACCACGGGAACGTGTGAAAGGACGGATTGGATGCAGATTCACTCTGTGCCTGTCGCCGGGAGTGTGTGATGGGACGGTGAGGAGGGAGATTTACTCTTTGTCTGACCCCGGGAGTTTGTGATGGAAAGGTGTGGATGCAGATTCACTCTATGTCTGACCACTGGAATTTGTGATGGGATGATGTGGAAGGAGATTCACTCTGTGTCTGACCACGGCTTTGTGTGATGGGACGGTTTAGATGGAGGTTCACTCAGTGTCTGACCCCAGGCTTTTGTGATGGGTTTGTGTGGAGGGAGATTCACTCTGTGTCTGACCCCGGGAGATTGTGATGGGACGGTTTGGATGGGGATTCACTCTGTGTCTGACCGCGGGGAAGTGTCAAGGGGCGTTTTGGATGTAGATTCACTCTGTGTCTGACCCCGGGCTTTTGTGATGGGAAGGTCTGAATGGAGATTCACTCTGTGTCTGACCCCGGGAGTTTGTGATGGGACGGTGTGGATGGAGATTCACTCTGTGTCTGACCCCGGGAATGTGTGATGGGACGGTGTGGATGGAGACTCACTCTGTGTCAGACCCCGGGAGAGTGTGATGGGACGGTGTGGAGGGATATTCACTCTGTTTCTGACCCCGGGAGTTTGTGATGGCAATGTGTGGTTGCAGATTCACTCTATGTCTGACCACGGAATTTGTGAATGGACGGTGTGGAGGGAGTTTCAATCTGTGTCTGACATCGGCAATGTGTGATGGGACGGTTTGGATGGAGATTCACTCTGTGTCTGACCCCGGGCTTTTGTGATGGAACGGTGAGGAGGGAGATTCACTCTGTGTCTGACCCCGGGCTTTTGTGATGGGACGGTGAGGAGGGCGATTCAATATCTGTCTGAACCCGGGCTTTTGTGATGGGACGGTGTGGAGGGAGATTCACTCTGTGTCTGACCCCTTGAGTTTGTGATGGGCCGGATTGTATGGAAATTCACTTTGTGTCTGATCCAGGGTTTTTGTGATGGGCCGGTGTTAATGGAGATTCACCTTGTGTCTGACCCCGCCAGTGTGTGATGGGACTGTGATGAGGGAGATTCACTCTGTGTCTGACCCCGGGAGTGTGTGATGGGTCGGTGAGGAGGGAGATTCACTCTGTGTCTGACCACGGGAACGTGTGATGGGACGGATTGGATGCAGATTCACTCTGTGCCTGTCGCCGGGAGTGTGTGATGGGACGGTGAGGAGGGAGATTTACTCTTTGTCTGACCCCGGGAGTTTGTGATGGAAAGGTGTGGATGCAGATTCACTCTATGTCTGACCACTGGAATTTGTGATGGGATGATGTGGAAGGAGATTCACTCTGTGTCTGACCAGGGCATTGTGTGATGGGACGGTTTAGATGGAGGTTCACTCAGTGTCTGACCCCAGGCTTTTGTGATGGGTTTGTGTGGAGGGAGATTCACTCTGTGTCTGACCCCGGGAGATTGTGATGGGACGGTTTGGATGGGGATTCACTCTGTGTCTGACCGCGGGGAAGTGTTAAGGGGCGTTTTGGATGTAGATTCACTCTGTGTCTGACCCCGGGCTTTTGTGATGGGAAGGTCTGAATGGAGATTCACTCTGTGTCTGACCCCGGGAGTTTGTGATGGGACGGTGTGGATGGAGATTCACTCTGTGTCTGACCCCGGGAATGTGTGATGGGACGGTGTGGATGGAGACTCACTCTGTGTCACACCCCGGGAGAGTGTGATGGGACGGTGTGGAGGGAGATTCACTCTGTTTCTGACCCCGGGAGTTTGTGATGGCAATGTGTGGTTGCAGATTCACTCTATGTCTGACCACGGAATTTGTGAATGGACGGTGTGGAGGGAGTTTCAATCTGTGTCTGACATCGGCAATGTGTGATGGGACGGTTTGGATGGAGATTCACTCTGTGTCTGACCCCGGGCTTTTGTGATGGAACGGTGAGGAGGGAGATTCACTCTGTGTCTGACCCCGGGCTTTTGTGATGGGACGGTGAGGAGGGCGATTCAATATCTGTCTGAACCCGGGCTTTTGTGATGGGACGGTGTGGAGGGAGATTCACTCTGTGTCTGACCCCTTGAGTTTGTGATGGGCCGGTTTGTATGGAGATTCACTTTGTGTCTGATCCAGGGTTTTTGTGATGGGCCGGTGTTAATGGAGATTCACCTTGTGTCTGACCCCGCCAGTGTGTGATGGGACGGTGATGAGGGAGATTCACTCAGTGTCTGACCCCGGGAGTGTGTGATGGGTCGGTGAGGAGGGAGATTCACTCTGTGTCTGACCACGGGAACGTGTGATGGGACGGATTGGATGCAGATTCACTCTGTGCCTGTCGCCGGGAGTGTGTGATGGGACGGTGAGGAGGGAGATTTACTCTTTGTCTGACCCCGGGAGTTTGTGATGGAAAGGTGTGGATGCAGATTCACTCTATGTCTGACCACTGGAATTTGTGATGGGATGATGTGGAAGGAGATTCACTCTGTGTCTGACCACGGCATTGTGTGATGGGACGGTTTGGATGCAGATTCACTCTGTGTCTGACCCCGGGCTTTTGTGATGCGACGGTGAGGAGGGAGATTCAATATCTGTCTGACCACGGGAGTTTGTGATGGAAAGGTGTGGATGCAGATTCACTCTATGTCTGACCACTGGAATTTGTGATGGGATGATGTGGAAGGAGATTCACTCTGTGTCTGACCACGGCATTGTGTGACGGGACGGTTTGGATGCAGATTCACTCTGTGTCTGACCCCGGGCTTTTGTGATGCGACGGTGAGGAGGGAGATTCAATATCTGTCTGACCACGGGAGTTTGTGATGGAAAGGTGTGGATGCAGATTCACTCTATGTCTGACCACTGGAATTTGTGATGGGATGATGTGGAAGGAGATTCACTCTGTGTCTGACCACGGCATTGTGTGATGGGACGGTTTAGATGGAGTTTCACTCAGTGTCTGACCCCAGGCTTTTGTGATGGGTTTGTGTGGATGGAGATTCACTCTGTGTCTGACCCCGGGAGATTGTGATTGGAAGGTTTGGATGGGGATTCACTCTGTGTCTGACCGCGGGGAAGTGTTAAGGGGCGTTTTGGATGTAGATTCACTCTGTGTCTGACCCCGGGCTTTTGTGATGGGAAGGTCTGAATGGAGATTCACTCTGTGTCTGACCCCGGGAGTTTGTGATGGGACGGTGTGGATGGAGATTCACTCTGTGTCTGACCCCGGGAATGTGTGATGGGACGGTGTGGATGGAGACTCACTCTGTGTCACACCCCGGGAGAGTGTGATGGGACGGTGTGGAGGGAGATTCACTCTGTTTCTGACCCCGGGAGTTTGTGATGGCAATGTGTGGTTGCAGATTCACTCTATGTCTGACCACGGAATTTGTGAATGGACGGTGTGGAGGGAGTTTCAATCTGTGTCTGACATCGGCAATGTGTGATGGGACGGTTTGGATGGAGATTCACTCTGTGTCTGACCCCGGGCTTTTGTGATGGAACGGTGAGGAGGGAGATTCACTCTGTGTCTGACCCCGGGCTTTTGTGATGGGACGGTGAGGAGGGCGATTCAATATCTGTCTGAACCCGGGCTTTTGTGATGGGACGGTGTGGAGGGAGATTCACTCTGTGTCTGACCCCTTGAGTTTGTGATGGGCCGGTGTGTATGGAGATTCACTTTGTGTCTGATCCAGGGTTTTTGTGATGGGCCGGTGTTAATGGAGATTCACCTTGTGTCTGACCCCGCCAGTGTGTGATGGGACGGTGATGAGGGAGATTCACTCTGTGTCTGACCCAGGGAATGTGTGATGGGACGGTTTGGATGCAGATTCACTCTGTGTCTGACCCCGGGCTTTTGTGATGCGACGGTGAGGAGGGAGATTCAATATCTGTCTGACCCCGGGCTTTTGTGATGGGACGGTGTGGAGGGAGATTCACTCTGTGTCTGACCCCTTGAGTTTGTGATGGGCCGGTTTGTATGGAGATTCACTTTGTGTCTGATCCAGGGTTTTTGTGATGGGCCGGTGTTAATGGAGATTCACCTTGTGTCTGACCCCGCCAGTGTGTGATGGGACGGTGATGAGGGAGATTCACTCAGTGTCTGACCCCGGGAGTGTGTGATGGGTCGGTGAGGAGGGAGATTCACTCTGTGTCTGACCACGGGAACGTGTGATGGGACGGATTGGATGCAGATTCACTCTGTGCCTGTCGCCGGGAGTGTGTGATGGGACGGTGAGGAGGGAGATTTACTCTTTGTCTGACCCCGGGAGTTTGTGATGGAAAGGTGTGGATGCAGATTCACTCTATGTCTGACCACTGGAATTTGTGATGGGATGATGTGGAAGGAGATTCACTCTGTGTCTGACCACGGCATTGTGTGATGGGACGGTTTGGATGCAGATTCACTCTGTGTCTGACCCCGGGCTTTTGTGATGCGACGGTGAGGAGGGAGATTCAATATCTGTCTGACCACGGGAGTTTGTGATGGAAAGGTGTGGATGCAGATTCACTCTATGTCTGACCACTGGAATTTGTGATGGGATGATGTGGAAGGAGATTCACTCTGTGTCTGACCACGGCATTGTGTGATGGGACGGTTTGGATGCAGATTCACTCTGTGTCTGACCCCGGGCTTTTGTGATGCGACGGTGAGGAGGGAGATTCAATATCTGTCTGACCACGGGAGTTTGTGATGGAAAGGTGTGGATGCAGATTCACTCTATGTCTGACCACTGGAATTTGTGATGGGATGATGTGGAAGGAGATTCACTCTGTGTCTGACCACGGCATTGTGTGACGGGACGGTTTGGATGCAGATTCACTCTGTGTCTGACCCCGGGCTTTTGTGATGCGACGGTGAGGAGGGAGATTCAATATCTGTCTGACCACGGGAGTTTGTGATGGAAAGGTGTGGATGCAGATTCACTCTATGTCTGACCACTGGAATTTGTGATGGGATGATGTGGAAGGAGATTCACTCTGTGTCTGACCACGGCATTGTGTGATGGGACGGTTTAGATGGAGTTTCACTCAGTGTCTGACCCCAGGCTTTTGTGATGGGTTTGTGTGGATGGAGATTCACTCTGTGTCTGACCCCGGGAGATTGTGATTGGAAGGTTTGGATGGGGATTCACTCTGTGTCTGACCGCGGGGAAGTGTTAAGGGGCGTTTTGGATGTAGATTCACTCTGTGTCTGACCCCGGGCTTTTGTGATGGGAAGGTCTGAATGGAGATTCACTCTGTGTCTGACCCCGGGAGTTTGTGATGGGACGGTGTGGATGGAGATTCACTCTGTGTCTGACCCCGGGAATGTGTGATGGGACGGTGTGGATGGAGACTCACTCTGTGTCACACCCCGGGAGAGTGTGATGGGACGGTGTGGAGGGAGATTCACTCTGTTTCTGACCCCGGGAGTTTGTGATGGCAATGTGTGGTTGCAGATTCACTCTATGTCTGACCACGGAATTTGTGAATGGACGGTGTGGAGGGAGTTTCAATCTGTGTCTGACATCGGCAATGTGTGATGGGACGGTTTGGATGGAGATTCACTCTGTGTCTGACCCCGGGCTTTTGTGATGGAACGGTGAGGAGGGAGATTCACTCTGTGTCTGACCCCGGGCTTTTGTGATGGGACGGTGAGGAGGGCGATTCAATATCTGTCTGAACCCGGGCTTTTGTGATGGGACGGTGTGGAGGGAGATTCACTCTGTGTCTGACCCCTTGAGTTTGTGATGGGCCGGTGTGTATGGAGATTCACTTTGTGTCTGATCCAGGGTTTTTGTGATGGGCCGGTGTTAATGGAGATTCACCTTGTGTCTGACCCCGCCAGTGTGTGATGGGACGGTGATGAGGGAGATTCACTCTGTGTCTGACCCAGGGAATGTGTGATGGGACGGTTTGGATGCAGATTCACTCTGTGTCTGACCCCGGGCTTTTGTGATGCGACGGTGAGGAGGGAGATTCAATATATGTCTGACCCCGGGCTTTTGTGATGGGACGGTGTGGAGGGAGATTCACTCTGTGTCTGACCCCTTGAGTTTGTGATGGGCCGGTTTGTATGGAGATTCACTTTGTGTCTGATCCAGGGTTTTTGTGATGGGCCGGTGTTAATGGAGATTCACCTTGTGTCTGACCCCGCCAGTGTGTGATGGGACGGTGATGAGGGAGATTCACTCAGTGTCTGACCCCGGGAGTGTGTGATGGGTCGGTGAGGAGGGAGATTCACTCTGTGTCTGACCACGGGAACGTGTGATGGGACGGATTGGATGCAGATTCACTCTGTGCCTGTCGCCGGGAGTGTGTGATGGGACGGTGAGGAGGGAGATTTACTCTTTGTCTGACCCCGGGAGTTTGTGATGGAAAGGTGTGGATGCAGATTCACTCTATGTCTGACCACTGGAATTTGTGATGGGATGATGTGGAAGGAGATTCACTCTGTGTCTGACCACGGCATTGTGTGATGGGACGGTTTGGATGCAGATTCACTCTGTGTCTGACCCCGGGCTTTTGTGATGCGACGGTGAGGAGGGAGATTCAATATCTGTCTGACCACGGGAGTTTGTGATGGAAAGGTGTGGATGCAGATTCACTCTATGTCTGACCACTGGAATTTGTGATGGGATGATGTGGAAGGAGATTCACTCTGTGTCTGACCACGGCATTGTGTGACGGGACGGTTTGGATGCAGATTCACTCTGTGTCTGACCCCGGGCTTTTGTGATGCGACGGTGAGGAGGGAGATTCAATATCTGTCTGACCACGGGAGTTTGTGATGGAAAGGTGTGGATGCAGATTCACTCTATGTCTGACCACTGGAATTTGTGATGGGATGATGTGGAAGGAGATTCACTCTGTGTCTGACCACGGCATTGTGTGATGGGACGGTTTAGATGGAGTTTCACTCAGTGTCTGACCCCAGGCTTTTGTGATGGGTTTGTGTGGATGGAGATTCACTCTGTGTCTGACCCCGGGAGATTGTGATTGGAAGGTTTGGATGGGGATTCACTCTGTGTCTGACCGCGGGGAAGTGTTAAGGGGCGTTTTGGATGTAGATTCACTCTGTGTCTGACCCCGGGCTTTTGTGATGGGAAGGTCTGAATGGAGATTCACTCTGTGTCTGACCCCGGGAGTTTGTGATGGGACGGTGTGGATGGAGATTCACTCTGTGTCTGACCCCGGGAATGTGTGATGGGACGGTGTGGATGGAGACTCACTCTGTGTCACACCCCGGGAGAGTGTGATGGGACGGTGTGGAGGGAGATTCACTCTGTTTCTGACCCCGGGAGTTTGTGATGGCAATGTGTGGTTGCAGATTCACTCTATGTCTGACCACGGAATTTGTGAATGGACGGTGTGGAGGGAGTTTCAATCTGTGTCTGACATCGGCAATGTGTGATGGGACGGTTTGGATGGAGATTCACTCTGTGTCTGACCCCGGGCTTTTGTGATGGAACGGTGAGGAGGGAGATTCACTCTGTGTCTGACCCCGGGCTTTTGTGATGGGACGGTGAGGAGGGCGATTCAATATCTGTCTGAACCCGGGCTTTTGTGATGGGACGGTGTGGAGGGAGATTCACTCTGTGTCTGACCCCTTGAGTTTGTGATGGGCCGGTGTGTATGGAGATTCACTTTGTGTCTGATCCAGGGTTTTTGTGATGGGCCGGTGTTAATGGAGATTCACCTTGTGTCTGACCCCGCCAGTGTGTGATGGGACGGTGATGAGGGAGATTCACTCTGTGTCTGACCCAGGGAATGTGTGATGGGACGGTTTGGATGCAGATTCACTCTGTGTCTGACCCCGGGCTTTTGTGATGCGACGGTGAGGAGGGAGATTCAATATCTGTCTGACCCCGGGCTTTTGTGTTGGGACGGTGTGGAGGGAGATTCACTCTGTGTCTGACCCCTTGAGTTTGTGATGGGCCGGTGTGTATGGAGATTCACTCTGAGTCTGACCCAGGGAAAGTATGATGGGACGGTTAGGATGGACATTCACTTTGTGCCTGACCCCGGGTTTTTGTGATGGGAAGGTCTGGATGGAGATTCACTCTGTCTCTGACCCCGGGCTTTTGTGATGGGACGGTGAGAAGGGAGATTCAATATCTGTCTGACCCCGGGCTTTTGTGATGGGACGGTGTGGAGGGAGATTCACTCTGTGTCTGACCCAGGGTTTTTGTGATGGGCCGGTGTTTATGGAGATTCACCTTGTGTCTGACCCCGCCAGTGTGTGATGGGTCGCTGATGAGGGAGATTCACTCTGTGTCTGACCCAGGGAATGTGTGATGGGACGGTGAGGAGGGAGATTCAATATTTGTCTGACCCCGGGCTTTTGTGATGGGACGGTGTGGATGGAGATTCACTCTGAGTCTGACCCAGGGAAAGTATGATGGGACGGTTTGGATGGACATTCACTTTGTGTCTGACCCCGGGTTTTTGTGATGGGAAGCTCTGGATGGAGATTCACTCTGTGTCTGACCCCGGGAATGTGTGATGGGACGGTGTGGATGGAGACTCACTCTGTGTCAGACCCCGGCAGAGTGTGATGGGACGGTGTGGAGGGAGATTCACTCTGTTTCTGACCCCGGGAGTTTGTGATGGCAATGTGTGGTTGCAGATTCACTCTATGTCTGACCACGGAATTTGTGAATGGACGGTGTGGAGGGAGTTTCAATCTGTGTCTGACATCGGCAATGTGTGATGGGACGGTTTGGATGGAGATTCACTCTGTGTCTGACCCCGGGCTTTTGTGATGGAACGGTGAGGAGGGAGATTCACTCTGTGTCTGACCCCGGGCTTTTGTGATGGGACGGTGAGGAGGGCGATTCAATATCTGTCTGAACCCGGGCTTTTGTGATGGGACGGTGTGGAGGGAGATTCACTCTGTGTCTGACCCCTTGAGTTTGTGATGGGCCGGTTTGTATGGAGA
The DNA here is from genome assembly GCF_048418815.1 of Hemitrygon akajei. Classification (NCBI taxonomy): domain Eukaryota; kingdom Metazoa; phylum Chordata; class Chondrichthyes; order Myliobatiformes; family Dasyatidae; genus Hemitrygon; species Hemitrygon akajei. The sequence goes on along the minus strand of NW_027331992.1, from coordinate 2,041,304 downwards.
TTCACTTTGTGTCTGATCCAGGGTTTTTGTGATGGGCCGGTGTTAATGGAGATTCACCTTGTGTCTGACCCCGCCAGTGTGTGATGGGACGGTGATGAGGGAGATTCACTCAGTGTCTGACCCCGGGAGTGTGTGATGGGTCGGTGAGGAGGGAGATTCACTCTGTGTCTGACCACGGGAACGTGTGATGGGACGGATTGGATGCAGATTCACTCTGTGCCTGTCGCCGGGAGTGTGTGATGGGACGGTGAGGAGGGAGATTTACTCTTTGTCTGACCCCGGGAGTTTGTGATGGAAAGGTGTGGATGCAGATTCACTCTATGTCTGACCACTGGAATTTGTGATGGGATGATGTGGAAGGAGATTCACTCTGTGTCTGACCACGGCATTGTGTGATGGGAAGGTTTGGATGCAGATTCACTCTGTGTCTGACCCCGGGCTTTTGTGATGCGACGGTGAGGAGGGAGATTCAATATCTGTCTGACCACGGGAGTTTGTGATGGAAAGGTGTGGATGCAGATTCACTCTATGTCTGACCACTGGAATTTGTGATGGGATGATGTGGAAGGAGATTCACTCTGTGTCTGACCACGGCATTGTGTGATGGGACGGTTTAGATGGAGTTTCACTCAGTGTCTGACCCCAGGCTTTTGTGATGGGTTTGTGTGGATGGAGATTCACTCTGTGTCTGACCCCGGGAGATTGTGATTGGAAGGTTTGGATGGGGATTCACTCTGTGTCTGACCGCGGGGAAGTGTTAAGGGGCGTTTTGGATGTAGATTCACTCTGTGTCTGACCCCGGGCTTTTGTGATGGGAAGGTCTGAATGGAGATTCACTCTGTGTCTGACCCCGGGAGTTTGTGATGGGACGGTGTGGATGGAGATTCACTCTGTGTCTGACCCCGGGAATGTGTGATGGGACGGTGTGGATGGAGACTCACTCTGTGTCACACCCCGGGAGAGTGTGATGGGACGGTGTGGAGGGAGATTCACTCTGTTTCTGACCCCGGGAGTTTGTGATGGCAATGTGTGGTTGCAGATTCACTCTGTGTCTGACCCCTTGAGTTTGTGATGGGCCGGTGTGTATGGAGATTCACTCTGAGTCTGACCCAGGGAAAGTATGATGGGACGGTTAGGATGGACATTCACTTTGTGCCTGACCCCGGGTTTTTGTGATGGGAAGGTCTGGATGGAGATTCACTCTGTCTCTGACCCCGGGCTTTTGTGATGGGACGGTGAGGAGGGAGATTCAATATCTGTCTGACCCCGGGCTTTTGTGATGGGACGGTGTGGAGGGAGATTCACTCTGTGTCTGACCCAGGGTTTTTGTGATGGGCCGGTGTTTATGGAGATTCACCTTGTGTCTGACCCCGCCAGTGTGTGATGGGTCGCTGATGAGGGAGATTCACTCTGTGTCTGACCCAGGGAATGTGTGATGGGACGGTGAGGAGGGAGATTCAATATTTGTCTGACCCCGGGCTTTTGTGATGGGACGGTGTGGATGGAGATTCACTCTGAGTCTGACCCAGGGAAAGTATGATTTGACGGTTTGGATGGACATTCACTTTGTGTCTGACCCCGGGTTTTTGTGATGGGAAGGTCTGGATGGAGATTCACTCTGTGTCTGACCCCGGGAGTTTGTGATGGGACGGTGTGGATGGAGATTCACTCAGTGTCTGACCCCGGGAATGTGTGATGGGACGGTTTGGATGGAGATTCACTCTGTGTCTGACCCCGGGCTTTTGTGATGGAACGGTGAGGAGGGAGATTCACTCTGTGT